>NC_056581.1:13358726-13702219 GCF_018340385.1 Cyprinus carpio | reverse complement strand
AAGAGCAGAGATGTCACTTTCAATGGATACATTAACACTTTGGCTCCCATTGATTTCTTTTTTATCTTTTTAAATTAGAGGCACAAATCCTATGCTTTTGGTGTGCGAGTCATTAAAAAAAAACTTTAGATGTAACAAAAATTAAGCTAGCATAAGATTGTATAGCCAGTTTTTAAACAATGGAAATGTCTGCAGTCCCTCCTAAATTAGGGTTTTTTTGGGGCGTGGTCCCACATCTAAAAGTCTAGACAAGTCGTTGACTGTATATACCAATAAAAATCCAGGACACTGTCAAAATGTTGACTAGACAATTTATTGTGAGAAACGTACTCTGTTTCATATGCACGCCTTTAACAATGATAAATCAAATAGAAAACAACACAATCTTTAATGTATATTTCTTCAATATTATTACTTTGTATTGTCACAAACTACACATTTACAATAAATTTGGGATTATGATTTAAAACTGTATTAAGACAGGTCCCAAACTCAATTTTTTAACATTAATAGGCAAAATAAAAAGGTCCCTTATACATGTTTAGTTTGTCCTTTGAAGTTTAGGCAACTCAACACTGCTCAGACGTTTAAGCACCTCATTTCAACTGACATTTGTGTAAAAAATACTTAATGTTAATAGCTTTAGGCCCCTTTGTGTACCCTTATTCATGGAAACCATTGCAGGTTAAGTTTTAACAAAAAAAGTTAATTGAAAGCAAAAAAAAAAAACACTGATGCTGGACTGGATGAGCATATCTACATGTTTAACAAACAACCAAACACACACGGAAACATAACAGATGGGGTACTGAATTGCACTATTCCTGTATATAAACAAAGACTGCGGAATTGAATTAAGGGGAGGGGGACCCATTACGGATGCAAAGAAAGCAAAGTGAAGCAAAAGACAGCAAGCATGGCTCCAAAACCGAGAGCTGATGGGTGGAAAGAGGAAAGAGAAGAGAAAAGAGGGTCACCTCACCTGTACTGAGGGACATTGTGGGTCCTGCAGTCTTTTCTGGCAGCATGTTCTTCATTTGATAAGCCTCTTCTGGGTGGTTGAAACGGAAAAAAGATTTACCCAGACAAAGAGTGCCACCCTGAGGAGAACCACATCACACACATATAGTCATTTTAACATAGAAACATTGTGCTCAAGTCCAAGGCACTGGTAAGGCAATGAAGCTGTAATAAATCATTACCTCAGAAATACAAGCCCACAAGTATGATACACACTCACTAGCTGCATTAAAGTTATGACCAAATAATGTTACATAAAATGACAAAGAGATTTGATATTTTGAAGATAAAAACCATTTTTCCTCTTCACGTCTTGAAATGATTTCAGCTCAATAAAGACAGAAAGAGAACGATGGCCTCTTGACTAAGTGAAAAAACAGATCCAGAAGGAGTTCAGATTTCAGATACAGTTTGAAGTTTCTTCTGAAGCAGAGTCCACCGAGTCTTTCAGAGGACTTAAATCCACAAGACTGATTTTCTCCCTAGGTCTGGGGCACATCCTCTCTCTCCCTTTATGTTTCTTTTCTTTCCCTCTCGCTTCATTTTTTTTTACAACTGATTTTATCTCTAGAAATTAGCTTAAAGGAATAGTTTACCCAAAATTGAAAATTTGCTGAAAATTCACTCAGGCCATCCAAGATGTAGAGGAGAGTTGTTGTTTTCATTTGGAACAGATTTGGAAAAATTTTAACGTAACATTGATTTGTATTTGGTGGATATTTTTTTGTCACAAATGGATCCTTTGGGGTGATATAAGCTTTAAAGTAATCAAAATAATCCACAAGTAATCCACAAAACTCCAGTCCATCAACTATCGTATTGTGTTTGTAAGAAACAAATCCACCATTGAGGCATTTCTAACTTTGAACCATTACTTCCAGCTAAAATATGAGTCCTCTATCCATAATTTTGCTTACTCCAATGAAAAATTTGTCTTGTCTGAATCAAGAGAGAAAAATGCAAAGCAAAGCAAAAACAGTCCAAAACAGTTCTAAACAAACAGTTCAGTGGATTTTGATGTGAGATAAAAACAGGGGATAGAACTCACTGGAGGAAGAGTTATTATTGATCATGGGATTTTGGCCAGGTGCAATGGTTTAAAGCTACTCCTTAATGATGGATTTGTTTGATACAAACACTATTTGCATCACAAGTGGTTAATTTGTGGACTGGAGTACACTACTTGTGTATTATTGTTTGGATTCTCATTCTGACGGCACCCATTCACTGCAGAGGATCCAATTGTGAGAAAGTGATTTAATGGTAAATTTCTCCAAATCTTTTCTCATGAAGAAACAAACTTTTCAAAATTTTCATTTTTGGGTGAACTATTCTTTTACTCTGACAAAACCTCCTTATGGTAATGTCAACTGGAAAACTGATTCATAAATAAAGCAAAAATGTTTTTGTTTTGTTTAAGTGGTAAAATGCAAATTAGTTATAAGGTTTGTCTCTTTTAACCCTATATATAAACAAAAGCCTATGATATGTGACAGGCAAGGAAAATATAAAACATCAGATAGTTGGGATGGTTTTAAGAAATATCTAAAGCACTCTATAACAAAACTCTCCCAAACAAATGCTCTCTCTCTCTCTCTCTCTCTCTCCCAATACACCAAATGTATAATAATCTATTTGCAAAAGCCATGCTGTAAGCACACAGGCTTTTCCTGAAACACACTGTGTGAACACTCAAACTCCCATCAGACTCTCCTAAGCAGCTCACTCCTGCAGTCTGCGGCTGCCTATGAAGAGTCTGCGCAGGAAGTGGGGGATCGTTTTATGCTGTCGGCAATACAATCCTTCACCATGAGTTCACCACAGGCAGCCACCTGAGAAAGCTTTGGCTCTCCTCTAAACCAACAAAGGCCCGAGTTGAATGTCTCACCCAGACAGAAGCAGAGCACTGACTGGGAATTTTCTCCATCTTGCCCCATTTGCTGACAACTGTGTGAACTGTGAATCCGCATGGATGGATCCGCGTTGTTTCATTGTCGAAACAATGCTATGGAACGAGGTGATGAGGTACGTCAGCTGAAATGTTATGATGTGTGATTATTAGGCTCTTTCAAATGTGCCAAATTCTCGAGTCTGTTGCGATGTCTCTCTCACACTCTCTCCATCACCGGCTGACACCAACTCTGAAACATATGGAAACCCTCCTGGCCTAACGCACATCATTTGATCAGCAGAGTCTTGGACTGGAGGAGTGTACAATTACATACTATATGTTTTATTTCAAATCAAAGCTAAATACACGTAGAAACAGTGCATCCTTGTGGCGCGGATAACACAAAAGAGCATATACAGCATACAGTGATATGGAGAGACACTGAGGAGACCGTTGACAAAGGAATTATTGAATAAAGTCGTTATTTTTGTTTTCTTCGCTTACAAAACGTGTTCCCGTCACTTCATATAACCCAGATTGCACGTCTGATGGCAGATGGAATATTCTGACAACAATTTTCATACCTTTTATGGACCTTGACACTGCTATTTACTTGCCAGTCTATGGGACAGTCTCAAGCCTCCAGGTTTTCATCCAAAATTTCTTAAATTGTGTTCCGAGGACAAACGGAGCTTTTACGGGTTTGGAACGACATGGTGGTAAGTTATTAATGACACAATTTTTCATTTTTGGATGTTTTATTCCTTTAAGAAAAAAAATATTCTGGCACGTGAATAAGACTTTTGTGATAATTAAATACATTTTTATTTCAAACTCATCAAAATAAAACTTGGATTTACGTGAAACAGAAAATCACATCTGAATGATAACACAGCACAATGATAACAGTTACTGCACTCACCGCTAATCGCTTTAATATACCGGGATTAAGTGGGTTAAACATCAGCGATCTGTTCGCGTGTGCCGCAAAGCAAACAACCGCACGCGCGTCTCTGTTTAAACAGCTCTGAATGAATGGCGTCACGTCGTGTTTGTCAGTCTAAAGTTCTATAAACATGCCTTCAAACTAGGCCTACTTTACTACAGTACAAAAACAAAAACAGTGAACAAAACATCTCTACGACAATCCCTGCCTGACTAAATGGACCACAAAAAATTTATTTCTCAACAATAAAACTCTAAATGAAACTATGCAAACTAATCGTATCAACGCCGCTTTTCACAAAGCTCCAAGTAACTTCTCTTGAGCTCTGTTTACAGCTGAAGAAATATAACTAACCTTTATTTAGTGTCCCATTAATAAAGTCTCAGAAGGAGGAGGATGCGTGGTCGGTCCTCTTTCTCTCTCGTGCCAGTTTAGCATGACAAAAGAGGACAGAAGTGATGCTGAGTGCGGCAAGACCTTGGCCGTGTGTGCGGACACGCCTCCTCTCAGCGGGGACGCGCTTCAATGGAACTCTGGCTTTTTGGTTGATCGAGAACGCGCTCTAATGGAACTCTGACTCCTGGCTGATCAGAGAGCGACTCACATACTTCACAACAAATATTAGCTGAGGTATTGTCATGGGATACATCACTTGCATTTGATGTTTCTGACTCACAGAGATTGTTTGACCTGCATCCTACAAGCTAGGAAAGGCTGATTTAACACACATCCTCTATTTGAACTAAATTTTCTGTTTTCCTTACTGTAATGTATGACACATATCTTAAAGGTCTGGTAACAATTACCATACCAACCCTTTCACTGCGAGCTATACATATTTGCTAGCCAACAAAAACAAAATCACTTGATTTTTTTTAGGTTCACTATGATCTTCTTTCATCTGAACGTGCCCTTTCATTTAGGTCCTGCAGATGGCTCAAATATATATGTATATATATATATATATATATATATATATATACACACACACACACACTTGGCACACACGGCCAAGGTCTTGCCGCGCTCAGCATCACTTCTGTCCTCTTTTGTCATAATTAATCGTAATGAGCCATTAAATGAGCCACTTTCTATAAATTTACTGTAGACGGGAGTTCTCTATCCAATCTGAAACAAGCATGTTTTACTGGTTGCAAATCGTTTCTGCTTGACCTTGCACTTAAATCATTGACATAGAGAGTGCACTGGCATATTTTCCATTGGTAAATTTCCCTCACTGTAACAGTGTTCAGCTAGGAGTAGGGTGGGAGGAAGAGAAGGAAAGGAAACAATCCCTCCCCCTGCCGCCCAGTGGGCACTCTGTTCTCCATCACTCTCAGAATTGCAGTTGCATCATGGGGAGGGGGCGCTGGAGTGTTGCCCAACAACTCTGATTACTTAAGACCTCGGCTACACATTTCACACCACTTAAACACAGGCCATTCCCATATCCATGCACCTCACTCACTTACAGCAGCATAGATGATGAACCCATGCGGATATACGCAATTAAAAAACTTTTTGTCATTCCGAATACTCATATACCACTTTTAAACTGATCCATACCAGATGCAGCTTAGTTGTATCTTTTTCTCACTTGTTAGCCAGGTGGTGGTCAAAATCACAAACAGATATTGACAACAGCAAGCCAAGTCCCCCCCCCTTCCCCCGAGGGAGAACCAAAAAAATGCAGTACCGGGTTCAATTCCTAGATGCAAGCCTGATGCAAGCTGTTTGTTATTGTTAATTAAAACTTTAAATATAAACATATATATATATACTATATATATATATATATATATATATATATATATAAAACAACTAGTAAAAATGACAGCGTAAACAAATTGACTAAAACTTTAATTAAATTTAAAACTGAAAGTCTAAAAATAAAACCCAATTTAAAATATATATAAATAATGTTATAGTATAAAAATAATACTGAAATAACACTGGCCTGATTGGGAGGCTTGAAACAGCAAGTACTCTTGGAAATGCCCTTATCTAGCTGTCTCTAATGTGTATAATATGCATGGGAATTGCAAAACTTCTGAGTCTCACCATCTGTTTATGCCTGTCAACATCTTCTGACGTCTCCAAGCACTGTAAATGTTTACCTGAGTACTTCAGAATACATAGTTTCATAGTTAGTTAATAGATAAGAGAGGAAAGAATCTTGCGGAGAAGTATCATACGAGGAGGAGGAGGGGTGTGTGACCAATTAACTATTAAACACTGAGACATTCTCTGGAAGTTTGGAGTCACACAGAAATGTGTGATCTCATATCACTGTGATCAGCAACAAGGGTAGAAAACGAGAAACAGTGATAGAGAGAATGAAAAAGGGAGTTTTTAATAGGGTGTTTTTAATATGTGTCTGCTAAATATATGTGAGAAAATCAAAGTGCGAGAGAGAGAGAGGGTAGAAAACGAGAAAGGACGATGAGAGAGAGAGAGAGAGAGAGAGAGAGAGTGGGCAAGAGATGTTATTCCTGCGGTGTGTCAGGTCTGAGTGATATTGCTGTACAAGAAGTTATTCATTGCCGTTGTTTGTTTTGATTTCTCTCTGAGGCCGTAAGCAAGCAAGGTTAGATCCACAGAACCTGCTGAGTGGGAGTATAAGACATGTGCACATCAAATAGTTGACCTACCTCCCTTTTATAACCGTAACCTCTGGGGTGTTTCAGATATGAAAAGCATTATTGAGGCCAATAATAGCAAGTGTTCATTAGTGGTTAGTTACTGTAACAGTACAGTTAGGTATTTATAAATGCAATTTTGGAGGGGAGGCTAAAAATACTGTGTATTACCATGAGTGAGCTTTGCTGGCTTGGTAACTTGAACTCCATCAAGATGGCACATATTTCCATTGGGGTGTAAAGTAATAACTCCAGCACTGTTGGTGATGACACAGTGGTGCGTTTGGATCCCTGGACCATCAGCGGTGACATCCTGTGGCGACTCTGGATCCTCAAAACCAATTTGTGATTTTTCTGTGATATAAAGTAAAAAACCTTAAAGCCAAGTTTCTTCAAGTTTCTTCTTAATTATCTTAGTCGAATGAATGAATGAATGAATAAATAAATAATAAAAATAAAATACACAAATGACTGAAAAAATAATTCAATAAATAATAAATAAATAAAATAAATAAAAAATTATTAAATACATATTAAAATAAAATAAGTAATAAAATAAATAAATACAAAATATAATAATTTAAATACACAGATAAGTAAATAATAAAAAAGAGCAAATTAACAAACACCTAAATAAATAATAACTGAATGACTAAATAATAAATATATACAAAATACAAATAAAATACAAATTATTGACTAAATTAATAAAAATAAGTAAATACATATAAAAGTAATCAAATAATAACAATAATTTCAAAAATATAATAATATAATATAAATATACAGATAAGTATAGTAAATGATAAACAAACATATAAATAGTTAATGGAGTCCTTGATTACTGATTTATCTGAAATCTATTATACAATTTACATCATATTGTGTTATCATGATGTTATAGTCACTTTTATCATAGAAACAAAGCTGCTCCTAGAATTGCTCTTTTGATTGGACTTTTCACAGAAGCACTGAAAAAAAAAATGCTGTTATGTTGTCATCACATTACTGTACGCTTTTACACTACTGAATGTACCTGTAAACCCTCATAGTAAATAACTGGTATTAAACTCAGCGGGTGATGAGAGGGTCCGAGGTATTCAAACTCAAGTTTAGTTCAGCCATCGTGGCCTCAGTTTATGGGCTACATTATTCCAATCTAGCTGAAAGAGTATTTCCTGTGCAGTCTCAGAGCAGCAAAGTTGCCATGAGGCTAAAATATAACACTACATACATATGGCACAGTAAAATATTTTCATGCTCTTTGCATAAACAAATAAAACAAGACTTATTACCTTTAATATTCAGATATTTTAAATATATATTCAAGACACACTCACCTTCAGTTAGAGGTATTAAAGTAATAAAGCCACTACCAAGACTGATCAAGTAGGGTGTGGCCGACCACACCTTCAGGCCACGCCCACTGTCAAATAAATCCAACAGGGTTTCCTTAGGATAAAAGCAGGAGATTCAACTTTCAAGCACTGTTTAAACTTTAAAGGAACAGTTCATCCTAAAATGAATTAAATTAAATGTCATTTACTGACTCTCATGTCTTTCTTTTTGAATGAACAAACCATTTTAAACGTTTTGAAGAATCTTTGTAAGCATATAGTGATTATTATATACTACTTTTGAGATGTTTATAGTAATGCTAACTGATAGCTTTCTCCAGGTATTATACAACTCCTAATACTGTACAAAGCTCTAAGCTTTAAAACTTAAGACAAGCTTAAAAAATTTACAATTCAAATTATGGATTTACTTATCTACCTCAGGTACTGCTGCAGTAAAATATATCATAACCCTTCTGAGTCATGAGAAGTGATTAACGTTTCGCAGATCAAGATGCTGGAGTAGGTTTTTATAGGCCATTTACTTGCATCTCTGAGGAAATGCAGAAATAAAAGAAACAAATACCATTTTTACCCACTTCTCACCGTTTTGGAAAATGGGTTATTTAGCTGATCTCCCATTGATCTCAGAATAAGATGAATTCACAGATCGCATACATATAACATACATCGCGAGACCAAAGGTAGAGTAAGTAGCAGTTTTAGAGAAGGGGAGGTTGTCTCGGTTTATGAGAGAAGGGGGGACATGAAAAGATTGGTCTGTCGTGGAATGTTTTCATAAGATCTTTCTGGGACCAAGAAAGGGACATCCACAGAGAAGAGAGAGAAGACCGAAACGAGAGGCCATTGGCTGTGAGAGGGTTACTACTATAAATTTCTCATTGTGACCCTGTAAAAAAAACCAAAATAAATAACGGAGGAACATAGCAATGGTTATTAAAATGTTGTAAGAGGCACAGTACTGGCAGCCCTAAATTTGTAACAAACACAAGAAAGAAAGAAACCCCAAAAATCAAGCCAACCAGTCCCACCAGTCTGATTACTTAAAGGGATATTTCAGCCAAAAAAAAATGAAACATCTGTCATTATTATTTACCCTCATAATGTTTTAACCCTGTATGACTTTCTTTTCTGTGAAACACACAACAAGGTGTGTTTTATAAGAGGGTCCGGGACACTTTAATATAATGGAACAGTAATGAAGGACTGGGGCTGTCCAGCAAAAGCACCACTAATAATATAATATAAAATGCTAAATATGTATAATACAAATATTTAAGAACTGTCTGTATCACCTGACAATATACAATTGAAGTGTAGCACAATAGCTATATAATTGGCACAACAACAAAAGATTTTTTTTTTTTTTTTTATATATGAACAAAATTAAAAATATAAATAATGTTGTAAATAATGCTGTCATTTTCATTTTGGGGGAACTTATCCTTTTAAACTTTGTTAATTAATGTTTTTTTTTTTATTGTATATCTATATATATATATATATATATATATATATATATATTATATATATATATTTAATATATATATAGATATATATATATATATATATTTTTTTTTTTTTTTTTTTTTTTTTAATTTACATTTGATTTACTATTCTAATCATATTTTGAATTTTCTTTTTTTTTGTTTTCATTTTAATTTATTTTTGATTTATTTTTTAGTAGTTTTTTTAAAATTTTTATTAGTCTTTGTTTTTATATTTTATTGTGTTCATTTATATCTTTCAGTTTCAGATTTAGTCATTTTAGTTAGTACTTCAGTTTATTTTAGCTTTATTTTTTCAATTTTAATTTTTCGAATTAAGTTTTTTAAGTTTAAGTTTTTCATATCTGATCTAGAGATTTATATTTTATCTTTAGTTTAACTTAAATTAATCAAAATGATTTTTAACGATTTTTGTCAACAGCAACAGCTTTAAGATTTAAATTAAAAATGATTATGAGTTTATGAGTAGGTAGAGACTAGTTCCATGAGAGCGGGCTGTGTCACGCCAATATTCTCACGAGACACTTTCTCATTTTATATGAAATAATAGATATAAATCTTTTACAACAGTGATGATTTATATGGGCCATAGACTAACATTGACTATCATTTATGGGGGCCTAGCTACTAACAGACCTCTAAAGCTGATGAGAAATAATCTAGAATCCCCCAAAAGTATAATATTTATCTAGGTCTTCCTATAATTGTATTACAGAAAGCAGCAAAGTAGTTCTCCTCTGGGATATTTCATGAAACAAGGCTGTTCCCCTTGTTCTCCAGCTGGTAATTGTATTACAGAAAGCAGCAAAGTAGTTCTCCTCTGGGATATTTCATGAAACAAGGCTGTTCCCCTTGTTCTCCAGCTGGCTGAAGAACTGTTTTTTTGGGTGTTTCCATTTGCTCCTTCGTGAGGATCAGAAACAGCTGAGAGCACATGTCTCCCTCTTGTCTCTCAGTTTCTGTAAGTGAGATCACTGGGATGGTGTTTTGGAACACCTATTTACAGAAGAAGCCCAAAGCTGATCTCCCTTAATAAGCTAAACTATTAGGGGTAATTAGGGTGGCGCCTGATATGGTGAGGGTGATATCTTGTAGCAAAAAGCATAGCAGATCCATCAGGCATATCCATGATGTGACCGTGAATATAAACCCCCTCTGAAGTCACGCCCTTACTCGTCACAGTGTGTGATGAACAGTTGAAAAAATGAGACATGTGTGGACGTGAAACAACAAAGGTTTGAAACAACAAAGTTGCGAAACAACAAAGAAATAAGAAAAAGAAGAGAAAAAGAAGAAACTTTTGGCATGACTTGCTGCATTCCCCCTATTAAAATAATCTCTAAACTCTTTTTTACACAGGGTTCTGTTTCCTCAGTGTAGTAGAGTGTAAGAGACCACAGTTAAGTTGTGCATTTAGTTGTTTTTGCAACCCATCAGGAAGACATCATAGTTTCAACTTCTGCTTTGGTTGGAAAAACAATTAAATCATTTGGTAATTTAGGTCAGTTTCTCCCCCGGTACCAAGGAGTTTTGAAATAAATACAATAAAGAACATAACACAACACAAGGTCAGTCATGCCATGTTGAAATTACAGTAATTTAGAGGTTCTACAGGCGGGTCGCCCATCTTTTAAAAAAGCAGTGTATACATGTTCATGTCCTTGAAGAACTCGTGATTACAGTTTGTAAATTTTCTGAGAGCTCCTACTACGTGACCGCCATACCACCTGACCACTGCGGATTCATTTAGGTGTTCATAGTGGTTCTATAGAAAACGTCATTAATTCCCAGTCTCTGGAGGACCCTGAATGCTCGTGAGTGAACAAGCTCCCCAAATTTAAAAAGTCACATGTTGTGCTATCTCGAGAGCTCTGTGGGTTAACTTTATGACATACCTTGTATGCAGCATAAGTCATAAGTCCAGTTTAATATATCTATCATATATAAAGTTCCAACCAAAACTAACAAAAATGTTAGAATGTTTCTTAAGGTGTTTGGCGCAAAATTATAAAAAAAAAAAAAAAAAAAAAAAAAAAAAATGTACAAAAATAACATTTTTTAAGGTAATGGTTTTCCAGAACATTTATTAACCTCTTAAACTGATGGAAGCTCCTTGTATATTGGAATACAAACCTCAGGTGGTTCTTTTTGAAGAAGACACTCAACAACAGATTTGTTGCTCGAAGCGTGAAAGCATTTAAAAAAAATAACAGAGTAAAAAAGTTACAGAAGTTTAAGCTTACTATAAAAATGTACTGTACATGTTTACAATTTTTTTTATAAAAGTGCCACAGGCTGATTGCAGGCTCCCAAAGCCAAGGGCCATGCGCATTGAAGCAGTCATTTCTGCTAAAAAGGATTCTCCGACCCGAGTATTGAGTGCATAAACTGAACATAATTATTTGAAGGTTGACTTTTTTTTTTTTGTATTTAATTAAAAACACTTTTATTGTGTCGGTTGAAATATGCAAATTTTTTGAGATAGGAATTTTGGGTTTTTTTATGAGCTGTATGCCAAAATCATCAGTATTAAAACAATAAAAGACCTGAAAATATTGTCAGTTGGTGTGCAATGAATTCCTAAAATATTGATATAAGGTTTAATTTTAATTTTTATCATTACATTATGGAAAATAATGAACTTTTATCACAATATGCTAATTTTTTGAGAAGGACCTGTAAAGTCAGTTACAGAACATTTTAGATTTGTCTAATTTTAATGTGAAAAGTAAGACTGATTACCACTTGGATAAACTAGTTGGTCAAATTAGTTCTTAAGACACAGTCATAGTGGCTATATTTATGCAATCTGAGTGTGAGTTTAAGCTTTCGAATGTTGATATCTAAAAATTTATGGAATGATTACTAAAATATGTCGATGGGGGAAAAAAAGGCAATATAAAAAAAGAGAGCACCAGATCAACAACAGATACAGATAACAGAGCTTGAGAGGAGTATGGGTCCCTCCTGGTTTGTGTTTAAAGTCTTGAGGAGCCTGTATGTATCTGGTAGCTGTTAGCTGGGAAATCTCTAGACCAATGATGTTACTAGATTATTTTAATGCAGCCAAGCTTAGAGAAGTATTACACTTGACCCGTGTTGTCATGGCTCACCAGAACTCTGTTGTAATTCACCCATCATATTGGAAGGAGAGACCTGTAGCAGACACTGACACAGACAATGCAAAAACACTCAGAGATTGATTTGATCCTATGCCAATGAGCTATTTCACGGAGCTATTTAAAAAATCCAGAAAGGAGGAGTCTGTTTATAATAATAACCTGATTATAATCTTACCTCAGTGGAGATGCTCATTTCAGACCGGAGGGATCAGTAGATCAGATCACATTCAGTATAAAGTCCTGTATATTTAAAGTCCAATCAGGCTTTAATCATCTCTGGTTCCTTATTCATTTATGATGCAGTTACATAGCTTGCCTTACATTACATTTCACACACAGCTGAAGAAACTGAAAAAGATACATTTCTTGTGCTTTATTTTTTTTAAATGTCCATGAGGGGGACCATATGCTTATGGTAAACAGGAAAAAAGGATATCAGACCCCATTCCAAAAAAAAAAAAAAAAAAAAAAGCCTAAGAGATTTTTTTTTTTTTAAACAGTCTGAAGGTTATTACTAAAACGTCATTGCACAATTTGTAGGCTCCAATAAAATCAACCTACGTGACAGAAGCCTAGTTTAAGGCGCGTGGAGTTAATATAGCATTGTTAATACATTTTAAAAACAAAGTATAGTCTTCTTTTTTTAAATATTATGCAAGCACTTGACCTATTATTTTCTGCAGTAAAAAGAATACCCTTTTAACAAAGAGATATGCAAAAAGATAAGCTAAGCAGATTTGTAACAGAGAAATATTTACGTAAACAGAAATATCGCCACCTGTAAGCCTATGGAGCGCGGCACATTTCACATTCAAATGTTTATTTATATATTTCACATAAATCATATAATCTGTTCACACTCCCATTTTCTAAATTGAGATAAATAAACCACAAATTAAAAATAATTAAAAATAGGCTTTATCTAACTTAACCTAGGAGGTCTGTGAGAATTGTGTAAATTCAAGACATATAACTATATACTATATAATGCACAAGACATATAATCATAGAACATTTTTTTTTGCATTAAAATGATTTTATTTACTGAGTTTGAAATCATGAGGGTTAAGGTGTATAGTTGCATATTCCTTAAATGAGTTTAACATTATTATTTAATCTACCATATGCCATGTATTTCAAGAGTGAGCTCTGAAATCTAGTTATTATAACACGTCAGCACCATTTCAATTATTTGAATTAATATCAATCACCTGAAGCCATTAATGTATTGTGAGAGCTCAGTGACATGTTGTATGTGGCAGTTTCACACATTTTGTTGTGAAATCTCTGAATCATGTACATTCCAGTCTCTACTCCATCTGCTGCGTGTGATTCAGAATCAAGTTCATTCCTCTCATTTTCTTTATCATCAGACACCTGTGTATTAATCTCAGATGTGAACAGAGTTATGATAGCGCCGGTTGGTGTTTGTGGCCGGGAATCATGTCTTTCCGCTGGTGTGTCAGGCGTAGAGGAATCACTAATAATCATGCATGCATATATCATACTGTTCTCTGTTGGTGTATGTGGTAGGACGTCGTTCTTAGGGCGTTGTTGTATGTTCTTTGAGCGGTTTGGATGCTTCAAAAGATGTTGTGTTGGACGGCGCTCTGTGAATGTCTGTCTGTACTGATTCCAAACTGTTGCGCCTGGGTTCGTCTTGTCCTTGTCTCTCAAATAGTGGGATTTTTTCTGCCAAAAGAATAGATCTAATATAAAGGAGATTAGAAGAGTGTTGCATTCGACGGTATGGAATGCATGAATGACCGGAAAAATCATTTAACGTACCGGTTTTGTTTGCTAACATTCTGATTCGTTATTAATGTGGTGAATGGTCGTTGTAAACTGGTTGTTCACCTGGAAAGAGACAATGTGCCTTAAGTTAACTGATTTGATTATGTACACAAATCTATTGTAAAACTCCTTCTTATAGCCTATATTGGTCTTTCGTGCTGCGCTAGTTACACAAAATGTTTCCCTATTTTATGTAACAAGTTTATCATATTATACTATGTCTGTATTACCGTCGCGGCGGCGTAGCCTTCCTCAGCCACACTATATATAGTATTAATTCAATTAATTATCTTCCTTGGACTATTGTGTTTGTGACAACGATTGATCTGTTTTGTCCTAGTTTGAACATAAATTTGCTATTATATACCAAACATTTTTTAGACCAAACTACCCCCTGTCCGAATTATACTACGCCTTTGGTGTAATTTTTTTGTTATTTTATAAAATTTTTTTAGAAATATTATATTATAATTTTTTTTGTTTATTAATTATTATGATTAATACTAAAAAAAAAAAGAAATAAATTTGTTTTTATGTACAAACATTTTTATCACCAATAGTATATTGCTATTAATATTTCATATTATACTGCCATCAACATATACAGTATATTTAAAAAAGTTAGTATAATAAAAGTAAAAGCTAAAATGGCCGAAATTACTTTTCATATTATATTATTTCTTGTAATATTACATAAAATAATATAATTAGAGACCATTTTATGATATATTATTATGATATCTATATATAATAATTAATGCAGATATTTTGTGTAGAAGGATGCATGCATAATAACATATATATTATTTTAAATAATATTTTGGTATATTATTAAAAAAAAAAATATTTACTCTCAATCTCTAAAACATCGCGACAGGGCTACAGATACAGTGATCAGGAAATATGAAGACGAGGAAGATTGCAGCAGTTCCACACCATGTGACCTCCTGCAGTGAGTGTGGCTCATCATCATCTGGAAGAAAAAAAAAAAATCACACTGTATTATGAATTAACCACAAATATAACAGTCATTAAGTTAAATGAACTGGTTCCCATCTTTCAAAGACATAAAGTATTAAGTTTTTTTTTTAAGGTTAACATGAAGTTAATCTCACCAGTCACGCCGAAATTCTCTGTAATATTAATCGTTGAGTTTGGACCTTGATGCAATATCATTCTGGAAGCACGTAGATGTTGAATAGATTGAATGTCAAATATAGGCCCCGCTGTGTCCTAAGTGTCTGGGGTTCAACAGATGCAGGGGAACCATTGCCTAAGTGGAGCCTGATCTATGTCGTAGTTCAGCTTTACTCTCACACAGCGTTCGCGATCCGCCGGGGTCGCGCTGTCATAAGTGAAGATAACGATTGCTTCTGTGGTGTTTTTTGATCTGGATGAAGGTCCAAGTGAGGTCCAGTAAAATTGTGGCAAGGAAGGTTTGGTGTCACCATGCAGGGAACAGGAGGTCCCGAGCCCTCCTCACCAAATAAACTTATCTGAAAGATTCAAATCATTCCAAAGAGACTTTTCTAAAAAAAATTGTAACAAATACCTTTCTTGACAGTCTGTGTTTCAGTACGTAGTTAACCTTGGTGATGCAGTAGTGGAATGCAGTCCCACACTGCATTCCATCCGCTGACGCAACAGAGCAGAAGTAAGTATGATCAGAGATGTTGCCTATCACACTGATCTTGCTCTCGATGAGGTGAACAGACCTTTCGAGTCTGACGCTTTACGAGTTGAAGTTCATGGACCGGCTTCTGGTGTGTGTCAGTGGCCGTAGGGGAATCAGAGTGGCCCCCACCCAACGTGACCCTCAGGAGCTTGGGACTAGATGTTCTGGGACTGACAGATGACCCCGTTCGCACAACCATCTCAAGCTTCACAAAACTGGATCAGAGCTGAGCGTGTGACAGAAGAATTGCACCACATAAAACTGATTCGCAAAATGGTAAAGATTATCTAAATTATATCTAAACATAAATTCATACTAAATGAATACTGTGTTTGTGCATTACCTCTAAATAGCATTCAATAATTTGATTAATATCTTTTTTACATGGTAAAAGAGCATCTTTTAATATTAATATGTTTATACATATTACAAAAAAATTTTATATTTTTATGTAACAAAAAAATATGTATACAAATATCTTATATATGCTTGTGTTGGAGTAATTCAATTTTTATATAAAAACAATATAACAAACCTAGACAAAATCTGTAACGTGATCTATATATTTTCAGTTGTACTATATGAAGGTCTAACTTTTTACCGTATAATACTTCTATTTTTAAATTTGAATTAAATATCTCCCCGGCGTATCTATGGGTTGGTGGTTCGTTAACACTTTTTTGCTTTAAAACCAATAGACAAAGCGGATTGAAGTAAAAATGTTGTAAAAAATAAAAATGTTGAATAAAAAAAACACACTATTTTCAAAATAAAAAGTATATCTGAAAAACAAATCTATTACTTATTAGTTTATACTAAGTCTATAACCTTTTATTAAATCATTAATAGCTGTTTTTTTGTCCGTCGTCATCAGTATAAAATACTAACCAATACTCATGGATAATCTCATTTGTTTAATATTACCATTTATAAACAGACTAGGAAAACAGTTATCTATAGATTCAGTAAATATTAAACTTTTATTTTTAAATCAGTATTTTTAGATTACCTCATTTTACATTTGACCATCTTTCTATAGAAACTATTCACAAGACCTCTAGGAACCCTCTTGTGGCCCCCTGAAATTCCTTGAATAAAAAATGATCTAAATAAAATTTTACAGTAGATGATCAAACAGTAGGTACAGGGCAACCCAAATAACCCCAGCCCCCAAATGATTCAAACCTGTGCCCCTGGTACTGACCTTTGACCCCCAGGTTAACAAAGGTTTTCCTGATTGATGTTCCCTTCTTGGTGCTGGTGGTTTGTAGCACTTTGTACACTCCCTTGATCCTGAACTTTAACGTTTTGTTTCCTCAGCACCAGAGAGAGGCATTTCCCTGTGTGCGATCTGGGAATTACACAAACAGGTTGGTCGGCTGGCTGAAATGCTTGTTCGGGAGGCCGTACTGGGTCTTATGTAGTAGTAGCTGTGGACACGGGATCTGCTGCTTTGTACACAGTGGATGACCACGGCCCCTGTGGGCTTTGAAACTGCAGGGCAGCACGCACAAAAGTCTTCATGAACAGACACGTTACCTGTGCATCTAGAGTTACGACCAGCAGCACATGTTAAAATCTCTAATTCGAGTAAAAAATCAGTTTAAAGGTAACACAACTGTGTTGTCAAATGATTCTTCTCATGTAGTTTCTTTTGTTTTGCAAAAATATACGGGGGGCCTATAATTAGTACTCTCACAGATATCAGTCTCACATCAGAGTTTATTGTTTTGTTCAAATAGCCTGTTTTTCCAACAATCTGTTTTTCCTACCATTTAAATGCTATTTACTTGGAGGCTGCGCTAGTCCTCAAAAATGAATCACAGGGACTGTTCTCTTTCAACAACAGGGTCATTAATCTGAGAATAATGGGATAGTTTCATACAAGTGCTGCTTTGACATCGCAGTTACTGAGCCAACAGCTATTGTGTAAACAACTTCTTAACCATGACAGAGATTCTTAAAACATTTTCTAACACAACACACACACAAAATAATAATAATCAATAAAAAAGAAAATTTTTAATATTACAAAATTTTTTTGATTCCTTATCTCCGTCTTACTACATGTACACAATAATTTAAGATTTATATTTATATATATATTATTAAATTAAACAAAATCTATCATAGAATCTATAGACTAAAAAAAAAATCCTTCTTGAAAAAACCTTGGTGTTCAATTTTATCTTTCAGACAAACAAAACAACCTAAAAACATTGCAAAGAATGTGTGTGTGGCCTTCACCTTTAGTAATGATGATTTCCAAGATACACAAGTCCTAAGAAAAAAGCACAAATGAAGCACAACAGACGCCAGCAGGTCCATGGACAGTCAGACTATGGCCACCTGTTTCAGCTCAATTTACTGAAGATGCCACAATCTTTTTTCTCTGTCAGGTGTATCAAGTGCATGTTTGTCCTGAAAGCGTGTGGTGCGCTTTTGTGGTTGAGAGAGGGGGGAGAGAAAGACCCTGCTCGGGACATATCTAATTAAATCAGTGAATGACCTTAACCAGCTGGTGCATGAGTGGAACATTATAGTGACCAGAACTGGGTTTGGCCATGTAACAGGTACAGTTAAGCAGAGGGTGAAGGGAAAAAATAACCATGCCAACAAAAGAACAAAACCATGTGAATTTAAACCTCAAACGTGGACACCGGGTGTGGTCTGTGCAGTGTCATGTTGTGGTTATTTTAGTCCTAAATATAGAGGTTTTTTCAACAGTTTAATATTTAGTCTCTTATTCTCACCAAAGGTTGCATTTATTTAATCTAAAAAACAGCAATATGGTGAAGTATTATTAAAATATTTTCTACTTTAATATATTTTATACTATAATTTAAACCGATGATGGACAAAGCTGAATTTTCAGCATCATTGCTCCGGTGTCAGTGTCACATGATCCTTCAGATATCATTCTGATATGCTGATTTGCAGCTTTATTATGTATCAGTGTTAAAATATTTTTAAAATTCTGTCGAAACCATGAGAACTTTTTTTCAGGATACTTTGATTAATAGAAAGTTCAAAAGAAGAACTTTTGAAATAGAAATCTTTTGTGACAGGAAAATATCTGTACTGTCACTTTTGATTAATGTATGCATCCACCGATGAATTAAAGTATTAATTTACACACAGAGACACACCACACCACACACACACATATATATATATACAGTAAAGTATCTTAGTGAAGTTTTGGTCTGGTTAAGAGAGTAATTGCAAAAAAACAGTCCCCGTGTGAGGTTTATAGAAAATTAATAATAAAAATATTTTGACAAATAATACACTATTACAGACTTTATTTTATATTTCAAAATAAATTATGGAAAAATATTTAATCTGAGTACCATTAAACAAAATACATATTATTCTATGTCATTTTCCAAAATTGTTTCTCACAAATAAACAATAAAGAAGACTGTATAGAAACTAATAAAGTCCATCAACTGGTCTTCCAACTTGTATTTCAAACTAGTTTCTCTCTCATGATATTCTTCTTTCTTCTTTCCATGGCTAACTGTGAGAACCTGAAGGCTGTGTCATATGGTTATTTCCTGCTTGTGGCTCTTTGATGTTTTTTCTATGAAAGACAAAAGGAGAACATTCAGTTGCAAGAATTCAAATACTAAATGTACATGGCTTAACAAATAGCAGGGAACTTATGTATTCTGTTAAAGTATTAATTCTAAAAAATAAAAAGATGACTGGACAGTGCCTGGGTTTATGCTCTGGATTTCCACATCCTCTCGAGGGCTGTCTTGATTTCTTTTTGATTTTACTGCACACATAAACATGTCATGAGAACCATTTATATAGACTGAATATTCTATCTACCTAATCTCTGTGTATTTTTAGCAAATAAACACTATTATGCAGATGACTTATTTTAATACAGTAAGTTCTGTTCACTGTATTACCTCTGTATCTTTTTATAATTAAAGTGAGCGCAAGAAGAACGATTAATCCTGCGACGATACCCAACATCCACGGATTAAATTTTAAGAAATCTACAGAGAAAAGGAGAAGAAAAATTGTTAAATCAAGACAGATGTTTGCTGTTAAAACTGCCACAATGTTTTTTAGCAAGGAAATGATTTTTAGCTTTGGTCTCAACAGATAAATAATGGATGGATGCGTTCATGGATCAGTGGGATACCTTTCTCCCTGTCTGGAGGATGAAATAACAACACGGGTCTGTATCACATGCCGTGTCTCTGCTCCTAAGAAGGCACATGTGTAAATTCCAGAATGTTCTGAAACCCAGGGTTCTTCAGGCTTAGTGAAACATTCCCCTTCAATGCGTTGTCCTCTTTTAGTTCTGCGTGATTCCAGTAGCTTCTGGATTTACGTGTCCGGCTGTCATACGTGAGGATATCTGTGGTTTTGTTTGCTGCCGTAGGAAAAAGTCCAGACGAGAGAGAAGGACTGAAGGTTCTTGGGAGCTTTACTTGGGAATAACCAGGGTCTTTCCCTTCAAAGCCGGGTAATTTCTGTGACATATATGAGACAACATTGGTATTATTCACTCTTTATAACACATTATGCACATTATAGTATGAGCAAGCTTTACCTTGCTGCTGTAATGAAGATGTCAATGTCTGTGTGCCATATTGGAGGTGATGTTACACATATAAATATGATCGAGGCTGTAGTTCTGCTGTTTAGGATGCTGTCCACTGTAAAGAGGCCCTTTCCGCCAGGAGCCATGCGGGGTGGTGGGTTGCAGAGCAGCAGGACTTAACCAGGGTTCTGAGCTCCACTGCACCACCGGTGCTGGGTAGACATCTTTAGTAGAGCACTGAATCAGCCCAGAGGGATTTATGTCAATTGAAATCGACCTGATGGGAGCTGGAAGACATCAAATGAATGAACGAACGGATAGATAGATAGATAGATAGATAGATAGATAGATAGATAGATAGATAGATAGATAGATAGATAGATAGATAGATAGATAAGGTAAGAAATCTCCGACAATTGAGCCGTTTCGGTCAACTTGGAGTTATTTAAAAAGTCGGTTGAATTAATGGATCGATGACTCAATCATATTGCACAAAAAGACTCACTTGTCCATTCACGTCACCTACTCTTATCAAATAATAGAACAAATATGAAAGAATCTTTTTAGTGAACTGATTCTCAATATAAAAATGAGTGCGATGAATCAAAATCTTCATCACTGCAAATGCATAGGTAGGTTAACTATGCAAACCTCTCACTACTACAACTACTAATCAAAAAACAATATATTTGAAATAAATGAAAGTATTCCTGCAGGCAAGAGAAACAAACCTTCCACTGTCGCAACAGCAAATGTCAGAGTTACATTGTTGACCACACATTTGTATCGTCCTCTACTCCTCGCATCTACTTGTTTCACAAGCAGGCGAGGCGTTGCCGTCAGAGACGCTGCTGTCGCTGATCAGCTTCACGTTGCCGAGGTTGAGACTCTGTTCCGCCTGCTGTAAACTGAGTATGAGCGCCTCCTGCTGGTACCACTGGATCTTCACCTCACCATTAGTGGGGCGTGAAGAAGAACAGGGAAGAATACAGTCTCAGAGAAGATGCAGGTCCCACGAACCTCTGCAAATCATCATCAACAAACAGAAAAGCTTTCAGATATTCCTGCATGTACGAGAATGATTTATAGACCTTAGTCTGGCTAGAAACCGTATTTGATTGTAGTGAATGAACGATTGGTATGTTGTTAAACAAGCAGTACAGTCCACTTAACACACTGTAGGCCTAGTTCTATCCTCACAACCTCGTTGTCAAATATATGGCTTTACCCCTGACTAATTAGGTCTCTAAGTAGCCTATCATTTAAAAGGAATAATACTTGCAATGAATTTATAACATTTATGTAGTGATTTCACGTATTTGGACATTTACAAATACATGAATGCTGTTGCATTAGCACTTTATAACAAAAACACCAAAATAAAACAACATTTGCAAACAAATTAATTTAGTAATTATATAATTTCCAGTCAATGTTTGTGATCTAATGCAATGATCATATGTGATAGCAGCAAATTCTGCCATTTAGTTAGGTAGATTTGTTGATAAAAGTTACTAAAAGTTGCTGGGATATGATTGCGTGATTATGCCGTTATGTTGCCACAGCACTCTTCAAGTTGATGTGTTGTTTGGTCAGCTGTTCAATGGTTTCCTCTTTTTGTGTGGTTAGAGGGAAATGTCTTTTTATCATTTGAGTCACTTTTCAAAAGTTGTGAAAATTTGCCAGATAAATTTTTTAAATAGATATTTTTGTTGCTAGGTGCTTTTTGAATAATAATAATAATAAAAAATTGCTAAATCTATTTTGGCAACATTGTTTTGTCATATGCATATCTCTATACCCCAGTAGGTCCTCACCACATGCTGCGTGGGTGTGGATGTGTACAGTACATAACATGCATAGGGCTATATGCACCCATATCATGTATGCAACCTTTTTTTTTTTTTTAGAAAAAAAGTGAGTTCTGCTGCTCCTATTTGCTGTCAGGCCTTTTCTGTGAATGATTACAAATTTGTGGTTTCACCCATAACATCACTCTAAGAGGACGTTTATCAGTAATGAACACTTATGACTGCGATTGTTTAGCGTTCAACATGCTCACCTTTTCAGAATCTGCTAGAAGATTGTTTGGCTATAAATAAAAAATAAATAGAGCAGCGGCAGAGTGCATGACGTCGTTGGCCTTTATGTTGGGACACAGGCCGTGGCTTTGCATGCATCGCAAGTCTGAGATTGCACCAGACTATCTCTTTATCTACAGATTAATCAGCATTGATCACATCTTTAAGTGTGTCAAAATCCTTGATGCAACAGCTATTGTTTATAGCTTCTGTTTCTTAACTTATCTTGATGTTTTACACTACAACACTTTCCTTTGTGCTAAGTGTCTAGTGTAGATCTAATATAGAGAGTCCTTAGAGAGGTCTTGGCTAGTCGAAAAATTCACAGTGACTGTGTAAATCACAAATGATGGGCCAGAGTGAATTCTAGCAGACTCACTCATCTCCTTCGCTTGCAGACTATAACAAGGAGGGCTCAAAAACCCATTAGCTGAAATTCTGCCTCCACTTGAGATCTAAGAGTAGCATCCACTTTAATTACATAATAAGGTATATTTATAACAAGCATTAATCTTTCCTGGCATCTTTTAAGTCTGGCTTATGATCTGTTCCTGGAACAGTGCGCATTTGAAACTGACAGGTTTAGAAATCTTTTTTTTTTTTTTTTTTAATATTGGTAACTAAAAATAAATAAATAAATAAAGCTTAAAATTTTGGTAAATTAAATAAAGTTAAAATAAACATAAAAAATAAAATATATAAATGTTAGATTTTAAACTTAAAGTCTTGCCTTGGCAACTAACTGAAATGCATAAGTTTAAGTTGAAGTAATAAAATAAAATAAAAACTGATGTAAAAATAAATAAAATAATTTGAAAATAAAAACAATAAAAAATAAAAAAAGAACAAAAATTCATAAAAAGTTAAACTAAAATTAAATTGAAAACTGAAAATATAAAAAAGGCTAATTCAAAATATCAATAAATATTATGGTAGTATATACATAATACTAAAATTACACTACCTAATACATACTGAACCTACATAATAATTTATGACATCTGAAGCAATCATGATGGGCAAACTAAAATAACTAAAAAACTAACAAAAACATCTTTTTTTAATTTGAGCACTTGAAAGAATTCCTAAGGAGGAACTACTTAATAACTAGAAAATAGATGTCTGTGGATGATCTGGCCAATAATCGATGCCTTATTCCAATCCACTTGAATTACATATTAAGGTATATTCATAACATAATGTAAGTCTTTCCTGGCATCTTTTCAGCCTGGGAACTGTGACGTACAAACATGAATTAATAAAAAGTGACTATCTGAAAGTGGGCAGGGTACTAAAATTAAATCAGATAAAGAGCAAAAAAAATTAAAATTTTTTACTTCATATGACTGATTCATGAACAGAACTTGAAATTGCTTGCTTTGATCAAGGAAAAGTGGTATTCTTACAAATAAAAACCAATGGCATACTTGGAAAAAAAATGAGCAAAAAAAGTTACGTCACTTTCAGAAAAAATGTCAAAAATCACATAAAAGTTAATCTTACCTGGAACCTTACATGCCACTAAGGAAAAAATCCATAAAAAATAATATAAGCGCCATAGTGGGGTCCTTGACATTCTCCCTCACAACAATGTTTTTGAAGCAAAGTAAGAGGTGTGAGGACCTAAAAGAAAAGAATAGGCAGAAAGGAAAACTGCTGAGAAGATGAAACTCTTCAAAGAGTCTCTTTCGTGAATGTAATCAGACCTTGTTTTCTCTCTTTACTGTTTCAGAGACAGGCAAAAAAAAAAAAAAAGATGAAGAAGAAGTAGGTCCTGCATCCACCTCAATGAGAGTAGTCTTTGTGAATATAAAAACAAGAGATAGTAATAGAGAATGTTCCTGAGGTGTAACTTTTGAATATTGGCTCTGCTGTGCTGTGAACTTGCTGTGGGTATGAATGACAGAGAAGGAACGAGAGGGGGGGGGGGGGGGGGAGAGAGAGAGAGAGAGAGAGGGTAGACAGGTTTCAATGCCTCTTTCATAGATCACAAGTCACTAAAATGGCAGCTGAAAAACCCTTGACCTCCTACCAAGTACTCCCGCAAATAACGATAACCTTCCCACAGTGCCCCAGGCCAACCTTTTTAAGGCTCCTGGTCTTTTATCACAACTTTGCTCTTTGTTGAGGTTTTGTTAAATATAGACATGCTGCAAATGTCCTTGCAACCTTCTTTCTCAATTTTACCAAACTCTAAGATTGTGGTAGCATGTGTACTTAACTAGTAGTGGATTGCAGTAAACCCTGATGGTTAGTAAAGGTTCTTATGACATCAGAAACAGTTGTTTCCTTCCTGAACGAAGCCCTACAGATGGCCCAATACCAATTTCCTGTTTGACATTCCAGACTCATCTCCATTTGTCAGATGTAAAATGCTTAGAAGTTTAAAACTTGTGGTATTTTACAGACTTTAAACTTGTGGGTATTTACAGACTTTGACAGGTGCAAGTTGTCATACCAACCTTACAGGTTTGCCAAATGCATAGATTTGAGATGTGAGGAAGTGCTTTTACTTGTCTGAGCTGATCAAGTGCCTGCAGTGCAGCAGAAGTGTGGTCAGTGTGTCTGATGACATGGTAGTGATGCTTCAATTCTGCCAGCAGTGGCAGTTCAGTAAATACATTCCAATTGGCTTTAATCACACTGAACACAAATGTGATTTGGTTTTCATATCCAATCTTTAGGAATGACTGTTTGCAATGTCATTTCGCAACTAATGACAAATCTATCTATTTTCTGATAAACTGTATGGCTTTAAAACATTCACCAAACTTCTAGCTTTTAAAAACTACTTTAAACTTTCTGATTAGACTTTCTCAAGTCAAGCTTTTACTTGGAGAAATTCCATTCACTTGACCACGTCCCAGAGCAGCTGTTTTCCACAGGGTTTTCCAGATATGCAAATAAAGTTTTTATGTACTTGTGACGAGTGGGGAGGGGCTGAGAGCCGTGGGAGTGGAGTAACACCTCGAGTCCCACGGAGGCATAGCTGCGGGAACATATTTTAACTGGGGGGTGCTGGGGGTCACTGAGCTTTAAACTTTGTTACAGTAGGCTACTTCAATGGGAAAGACCAAAATCTCCACCATTACGTTTCAACAAATGTAACGCACATTTGTCAAATCTGACAACAGTGGTCTTATATATTTTGCCTTTGAGCAGATTCAAATACAGGTGCATCTCAATAAATTAGAATGTCTTGGAAAAGTTCATTTATTTCAGTAATTCAACTGAAATTGTGAAACTCCGTGTATTAAATAAATTCAATGCACACAGACTGAAGTAGTTTAAGTCTTTGGTTCTTTTAACTGTGATGATTTTGGCTCACATTTAACAAAAAACCCAAAGTCATCACAATTTAAAGAACCAAAGACTTAAACTACTTCAGTCTGTGTGCACTGAATTTATTTAATACACGAGTTTCACAGTTTGAGTTGAATTACTGAAATAAATGAACTTTTCCACGACATTCTAATTTATTGAGATGCGCCTGTATTTATTTTTCTGGTGGGTTTAGATAAAGCAGCTCTTTTTAATCTTTAAAGGGACAGTTCGCCCAAAAAAAAAAAAAAAAACAAACAAACATGATTTACTCACCTTCAAGCCATCCTATGTGTATATTTCTTTCTTCTTTTTTCTCTCATTCATTTTTTGTATGGTTTTGAGACTTAAGTAATCACACCACATCACGCTGTAAAAATATAAGTAGATGTATTTTAGATATACAGTTTGATATACAGTTGTTGTTTTTTTATGTTTTAGACTAGTAGAGACAGAAAAATAAAGTCCTTGAAATTACATTCATGTTCACAGTTTGTAGATCAAGTAGTTAATAAACAGTTCTAAAAGTATATTTCCACTTTTTCAAATACCAGAATATTGATAGCCATATCATCTACAGTACTTCCAAATTTTGTGATCACAACAGTATTAGCTCTCCTGTCATACAGTATTTGGCCACAAGAGGATGTTAATGAAATTTGAGTTGATAAACAAAGATGAAGTGTGATTGTGGAAATTACACTTTTGCTGTGATTGTGGAACAGCTTTTTTATCCTTCTTATAATAATTAATGATCTGAATAGGGAAGGATGATCCAGGTTCAGTGTAAAAGAGCAGCTTCCTCTAGTCTAGATGCATTGAGGCACGTGCATGTCTCTCTTAGACGCCAGCGCTCTTCTGTGCCCTCAATCAGACTCTAATCCTGGATTACAGGAGCATGTTACTGCTCTAGGATTACTCTTCTACTGGCTGCAGTTTTATTATTGATTGTGACTGTCTCTCGTCTATTCCTCTTTCTCATGCTTCTATATCCCAGGGAATGACTTTTATTAGAACTAATAGATTTAAAAAACGTCCCCCGCTTTTGTCATTTAAACTATTGGATACTTTTTTTTATCATGTGTTTATTTTGTTTTTGTCCCAAACCAAGACTTTCAATTTAAAAATATCAAAATCCATCAGAAATATGAATTGCTAAATTTTTTTAAATGATGATAATTTAAACAGAGAGAAATTCTGACATTTATTGTGCATATAATTTTATATTTACTTATAATTTATATTATATATTATACAATAAGAAATAGTATATTTATATTTAATAATATTATATTTAATAATTTTAAGTGAAAAAACACCAGACTGTTTATCAGCATCATCAAAAGCCATCTTTCCAGCTATCCCGGTTTTGTTTCCCTTTTCATCTCTCCATCATCTCTTGATGTTCTCCATGACTGTAACCTCTATGAAGCGAGTTAAGATCTGACAGATTAGCCGGATGGTGATTTCTGAGCCTGATTTCTTCTGTCAGAGAAACAGTCAGTTGGTCAAGCTGTCTGTCTCAGCAATGTGTTTGATTTTGAAGTAAAAAATTATTGGGTATGATCCTAAAAACAGAGAGCTAGTTGCCTTTTTTAGCTAACCTGATGCTAGAGTTAGTTTTGGTTGTGATGCACCTCCCCTTCCCCTTCCCCGTGGAGTTTATAGGTTACTGAAAGATTTCAGCAGCTGCATGTAAGAAGAAGATTAGAGAGGAATTAACGTCATTCCTTTGTCATTATAGAAATAAATTGATATTTGGTTTTAATCGGAGGGAGGGGGATTGCAGGAGAGCAACGTGGTCAGAAGAGCAGACAGGCTTTTAGGCAGGGTGGGAATCGCAGACCGCCAGCCATATACACACTAACACACATGTACAAAAGCGGAGCTCAAAGGATTTCAAATGGGACTATGTAACTTCTGCTGCCCGGTGTGGATATAAGGGCCCTTGTGTAGGAATGGGCGGCACTACGAGAAGGAAAGGATGCTGGGTAAGGAACTCCAGAGAGTTAGACTGATCCCACACCATCTCTCTATTTCTCCCTGCATCAGATCCTGGAGCTCAGGACTCGGCCATGAACTTTGCTCTCTCTGTACTGAGGCTCATGTGCCTGGCCTGGCTGTGGCCCGTCGCCCTGTTCAAAGGAAGCAACACGCAAAACCAGCGCCGGCACAAGGACGTCTACCTGGGCGAAAACACACAGCACAAACATGGAGGGTGAGGATGCTTTTGCTTGCTCCTAAATCCATTTGCACAATGCTCTGGTAGTTGGAACTTGGCTTTGTATATAATCAATCAGCTCCGTTCTGTTTAATTGAAATACCTGTGTCAGCCTGTTTACATTCTTGGTCTTATTTATTGTGGTCTCGGCCCTGTGGATTGATGTGTTAGGGTTTATTTGAAGCTCTGCACTGTGTTTTGACCTGCACTTTGGGGTTGTTGGATTGTTTGTGTTTGAAGGTATAATTAATTGTGGACAAAGGAAGTCTGTGATTAGAGCTCATGTTTGAGCTGGGTAAGTGAGGTGAACAACAAAAACAGCACTGGGTAGCAATCGGTCTTTTAGTTCTGATCACGAGGGAGGTCATTTTCCGGTAACACTGCCATTTTAGGCACAGGGTTTCAGAATTTTTTTTTTTTTTAATTGGATAAATAAAAAAAAATAAAAAAATATTTGTTTTTATTAATTTAATGAATACAGAAAATTTCAGTACAGAAAAATTTCTTCATATTAAGACAGTACATTGTGCCCTATTTTTACAGATTTTTTATTACTATATTTTATTACTATATATATATATTTTTATATTTATGTTTTTTTAATAAATATAACCTTTAATTTAATTTAAGAAATTAAAAAAACTTAGTCTTAGTCTTAAAGACTAAACTTAGTCTTAAAGTGCTACATTATTTCAATAGTATATTGGGGTTGAACTATTGAGTTTGACGTGGCCAATATAAGTGTTAACATAATACAACAAAACAAAACATTAAAATACTGACTTACAGTCTAAGAGAAACTTACAGTCCATGAAATATGATGCTTAAAAGGTTAAAGACACTAAACAGAGTTAAATCTACCAAATAATGTGAATGTTTATCCTATTAATTGTATAAGCAAGTCAGTGGGACTCATTTAGTACAGAAATGGCACCTGGAAATGATTGTTTTTGTCAAAAAAAATTTAATAAGAGGCAAATTTAGTTAGAGTTTGATTGTATTGCTGGCTTTTGATTAGAATAATAAAAACATGCAAAAGTGTCTCAGGAGAGATATATCTGTTGTTGTGCATTAAATGAGTTGTCATAGTAAACTGTTTAATACTTCATGTGTAATGCGTTCTAAAGATATTTATAATGCATGTTTAAATGCATATAAAAATATATAAAGGCTTTAAGTAAAGTATTACTAAAAACTGCTGCATACTTAAATTAATTTAATTTCTCTTAACAACCCTTTCTTCCAAATTTCTAAAAAGCTTCGGTTTTTAAGCCAAACTTAACTTTGTGTATGTTATTGCTTATGCCTGTTACATTGTTTGAAAAAATCTCCATTTTGTCTCTTTTCAAACAGACGAATAGACTTTAAAACTAAGAAGTCTGACAGCACCAAATCTCTGCTGATTAAATCAGAGCAGCTGTTGCGAATTGAAGATCATGATTTCGCCATGAGGCCTGGTTTTGGAGGTGAGGGAATCTTTCCATTCAAAAGCCAGTTACGAATTACTTTCAGTCTTGCAAAGTCAGTAAAAATATGTGTATTCTCAAAATACATGCTTGTTGCATTCATACTAAGCATCATTTGGTTTCTTGATGGTTGATTTGAATGAAATTGCCTGGGAATGCACGAATACATGATGTGACATACAACAACAGCACTGATACAGCCCAGAGAGGCACTACGAGGACAGCCGGGATCATTTCAGGAGATAGAGAGAGGGGAAAAAAGAGAAACAATGAGGTGATTACCCAAAAATCTGCTGATGGGAATCGTGATGCATTTTCTGATGGAAATCACACACTATTACGTAAGCAGCAGGAAATTACCATAAACGTTAGATGAAAATCTATGTAAATATATAGATCTTTCCTTTTAAATTATGTTATATACATATACGTTTCCACATGCTTTTTAAACTGATTACTTTGTATGAAACATGCTGTGCTGATAGAGATATCACCCATACTTGCTGCTGTTATTTCCTAGTATATGTCCATTGAGATAACTCACAGAACGGAGTTAAGCACTGTGTTCTGTTACACTGGCTGAACTCAAGATCAAGAGCTTTAAAAGTCACCATGGGCCAAATGACCAGAATGTGACTCTGCTGCTGAGATTGTCAAAAATGTAGGTTAGAAAGTCATATGCGATGTGTCCAAATCTGAAAAAAATAAAACACTCTGACCCAGATTGGTAGTAGTGCCAAGCAGACAATACACAGAGGACAGCTGTGTTTTCTGCACAGTAATCTGCATTATAATCCCAGTGGCTCTCTCAGAAAGCCTGAGAACGTAGCTAAATCTTACAGGCTAGCCAAAGGTTGCTGTTTTTAAAATAAGAACATAGAATGGTATGCTGTTTTTTTTGTTTTTTTTTTTTCAATCAAATAATCTTATTGTCTGAGACTTCCTGTTCTAACTGCGATTTTAGATCCATTTAGGTGAATGTATTTGTGAAGCAACAACTCTGTAAGAAAGGTATATGGTCATATGATCTCATATATCATGCAGTAATTTGATATGTTCATGTCCAGATTATTTGACAACTATCTATATATGCCTACTGTTTAGCATTGTACTAAATGATATTCCAAGGTGCTTTAAAAAAGGCAATGGCTATTTGCAGTGTAGGCCTAAATAGCTATAGAGGCTATTTACACTAAGTGCAAATAGCAATCGATGCTATTTACTCTGTGTAAATAGCAATTAGATGCTATTTACCCTATGTGCAAATAGCCATGGATGCTATTTATTACTAAGTGCAAATAGAAGCATTATTTAGTGATATGCTATTTACACTAAGTGCAAATAGCTATAGATTCTATTTACACTCCAGTATGTTAAAATAGCAGTATTTTCTGCTATTTATACTACTTATTGCAAATAGTGGCAATTATCTGCACCTCAGTATTGTAGTACATTATAAAACAGTATGCAATAATAATGTATTGAGTGTAAATTTTAATTTTAATTCAAATTATTAAATGGATGCCACCTTATTGGGACAATAAAGCCATCCCTAACCCTACATGATTTTTTATTTTTAACTTTTTGAAAATAAATGCTTTTCTGATGTGATTTAAAATTATATATATATTATATTATAGATCAGCGGTAAATAGACACTCCGTTTAAAAAATAACATGGTATATATCTGAAAAATAGTACCATAGTAGTTTTTTTGTTATTTTGTCTGCTAATACCTACATGTGAACACTGAGATTGAGTTTTATTTCAGTCCAGATTAGGGGGAACATCATTTGTGCTGGTGGTTCTCTGAAAAACAGTGAGAGGCTGATAATCACACCGAGTCATGTGCACTGAGTTAAGTCTCTGTTTGTAGGAAGCTTAACATCGCTTTTCAGATTTTATGTGGTTGATGATGCAGTCATGAGACAACTATTTTACTAAACTGACACTTTATATGTAATTTCTTCATGTTAGACAATGATAGTCAATTAAATGTATTTTTACACGATTTTTAAAATATTATAGTAATAGAGAGTTTAGTTTGTATTCTGAAAAATAATTAGCATTTTCAGGCTATGAACTCTGTGGTTCTGTGGTAAAATCAGATTTTTAGATGCAGAGATGATTCAGTAATGGGTAAGAATCAGACACTTTAAATTCATCTGCTCTACTTAGAGAGATACTACTGGTCTCCGTGTGTTTGTTTGACGTGACGCAGCTGTGACTTGAGAGACTGAAGTTATGTACAATTCCCATGAAGAAAAACAGCTCCCACAAGAAGATTTCACAGCAGAGTGCTTAATGCAGATAGACACAACTTTGATTGTTAAACGTATGTTTTTCAAGTCATTCTGTTATGACAATGCCAATTACATAGTCCTTCTCTCACAAATATTTACTCATTTGATTTGATTACTGCTTCCACTGATGGATCTCAGAAGTAAATAGTTGGTGATTTGAGAGTTTGATAGTTTAGCATTACATAGACAGGCTACCAATTTAAGGGTTTGGGCTATATTGTTTCTTCAAGGTTACATTGATAATTCTTTGAATTAGAGGAAGAAATATTTGGAAAACAGAAATGTGGGATAATTTCAATAATAGATAAAAAACAACAAAGAACACATATGTGGTAACATGCTTAATTAAAAAAAATACTACTGACAAAACTCATAATTAGTATCTTTGAACAAGCCCATAGCTACACTGATTTAGGTCTTTCCAGCCTTAAATAAGTCTTTCCAGGAGTAGGACATGACAAATTAATGATGGAAGTCGTGGCCTAGTGGTTAGAGAGTTTGACTCCTAACCCTAAGGTTGTGTGTTTGAGTCTCGGGCCGGCAGTACCATGACTGATGGGCTCTTGAGCAAGGCACCGAACCCACAACTGCTCCCCAGCACTGCCATATTAAATGTCATTTAATACATAATTTGTGTGTTATTTTTGTTTTTGTGTGTGTGTGCACTTTGGATGTGTTAAATGCAGAGCACAAATTCTGAGTATGGGTCACCATAATGGGCTGTATGGCACTTCACTGTTTTTTTTTTTTTATTCCAACTGAATCATAAATTATTCACTATGAAGGACGGGAATCAGAGAACATTTTGATTGGAAATCAGACTTCACTGGTTGTGTATGTTTTTGATTCACTAAAAAAACTAGCTCATAAGAGCTTGTGACGTGAATCAGACTGCACTTGTAGCACTGTATAATATATGACTAAGAGACTGACAACTGAAACAACTGAGATATTAAATAGATTTATTTCTGGGTTTTTTTTATTTTATGTGTGCTCTTCCCCCAAATCTGTGACATCGAGTCCAGGTTCAGCTATTCCAGTGGGCATCGATGTGCAGGTGGAGAGCATTGACAGCATTTCGGAGGTCAATATGGTAAGTGTCTGCTCTTTTATAAATAACTTTTAACCTTTGACCTGTCAGTGAGATCTGCACAGCCTCAACTCCCAGTGCTAGTCATACATCAAGCTTAAATCCTCTACCATTTAAACAGATTGGATTCACGACTGAGCCAAAGGGCAAAGGGTTAAAACACCAGAGACTATGAATGTGTGCAGAAAAGCATGTTAAATCCATCGACATGTTCATTCGACATACATATCTTTATGTACTCAAGTGTCTGTTCATTTATTTTTAAAAAAGTTTAATTGAGTACTAGAAAAAGTTTTATTGATTTTTATTATTACATAAATTGAAGTATGAGAATTATGTAGTGAAAACAAATGTTATAATCATATATACACAGTGACTTTTAAAGTATGAAAGAGTGGCTTAAGCAAACTGACAAAATCTTTTTCATGTGTTTTGTGGGTATAGGACTTTACCATGACCTTATACCTTAGGCATTACTGGCAGGACGACAGACTGGCCTTCCCCTCCAGCAATAACAAAAGCCGAACGTTTGACGCTCGACTGGTGAAAAAGATCTGGGTGCCAGACGTCTTCTTTGTTCACTCCAAGCGTTCTTTCATTCATGACACCACCATGGAAAACATCATGCTCAGAGTCTATCCAGATGGAAACATTCTCTACAGCGTCAGGTACCGCATGAAGCCACTTTCCTGGAACCAGATGTTTTTACAAGAGCTGTGAAACTAGCAATTTCCTGAGGCATTTTGCTGTGTTTCAAGATTTCACAGGAAAGGAAACAAGATATTTTCATCTCTTTACTTTGAAGTTAAGTTTGTCAAGAAAGGACAGTTCACCCAAACCTAAAAATTCTGTCATCATTTACTTAGCCTCATGCCGTTCCAAAACTGTATGACTTACTTTCTTCAGAAGAAAGAAATTTGATGTTTTGAAGAATTTTCCCTTAGGTTTTTTCCATACCACAAGTGGAGAAAACAGTCTTCTGAAGTCATACAGTAACTTTTTGTAAGGAACAGACTGAAATATCAGTCACTGTTCAGTGATAATCTTTCAACTTTTCAGCATTTCAAACATTTTGTTTAGTTTAAGTTATTTATTTAATATTTATATTTTATTTCAGCTTTCCATGGGGAAAAAGTCATACAGGTTTAATTATGTGTGAACAAAACCCCTTTTTTTACTTGTTTTCGTTTAAATACTTCTTAACTATAGTTAGACAATATTTTTTTCAAAGAATTAGCAGCGTGCACGGCAAGTGTAGGCTTGTTTTGTTGATGATGTGTTGTTGATGAGGTTGTTGATGAGGATGATCTTTTTTTTTTTATTTTTATGTATTGTTTCCTTGATTTGATGTTTTGCTAAGCACAATATCACCATCTTAATTTTAAAGGGGCTTTTTCAGTCTAACTGTAATTGATGTTCAAATGTAAGTGATGTCAAACTGTGAGTGAGGCTGTCCTGAATTGTGAATTACAGAATCACAGTAACGGCGCTCTGCTCTATGGACTTCAGCAGGTTCCCTCTAGACACACAGAACTGCTCTCTAGAGCTGGAGAGTTGTGAGTATGACCGTCTGTGTGTGCATGTACACTCAACATAAGCACTATCAACTGAGAACAAGGAAATAATTAGTCAAAGCACTATGCTCCAAGTATACCTGTAAACATATCCTAAATGTAGCATGTTGTGTTTAAGGGATAGTTCACCCCAAAAATAACTAATTCTGTCATCGTTTTTACTCATCTTCATTTCTTCTGTGGAACACAAAAGAGAAAATTTAGCAGGATGTTCACAGCTTGTACATGAAAACTACCCAAATGTTTGAAAGTTTGGGGTCAGTAAAATTATTATTTTTTGTAAACTTGTACAATAAAAAATGTAAACAAAAATGCGAAATGTTGTCTCTGGCACCTAACTCCCTATATAAATTTAAAGTTGAAGTTAAAGTAACAAAAAATGACTAAAACTGAAATAAAAATTATTAATCCTATATAGAAATAAATATTTTTTAAAAAAAAACTAATAAAAGCACCACAACATAAAATGGTTAAAACTTAAGCTAAAAAAACTGAATATATTAAAGCAAACGCTAATTCAAATAATATTAACATACAATAATACTAGTATACAGATTGTTTTTTATTTTTTTACTAGTCAGTCAATATATTCTTTCATTATATGTCAAAAGAGCAGTGTAAAATTAACCTAATGTGTGAAATTGACAAAATAACATTTTACGTGATTATGATGACATAATATAAATTTTTGGGTGAACTAGTCTAATAGTACTAATAGTAAAGTTTTATATGTTTCAGGCATGCTAGTGGTGTATCATATAACCTTTTTTAATTTTGGTAGTTTTCACCAATAACTATCAACAGTCAACAGTCATATTTAATCTGATTCATGCAGGCTTTATTGTTGCAGATATAAAATAATTGCACAGAAGAACTGGTTCAAAGTTGCATATGTCTGTCTCTTTCACCCATGACACACAGAATTACATGGGCCTCAGCTTCAGAGGAGATATGACAGAGCTGGTTTTGCATGCTCTGTGTTCTCTCCTCTGAGGAGTGCTGCCCATGTATCTTCAAAGAGAGTTTGCTGTCTCACACCTCCCCACTCCCTTCCCACGTTTTATTTTTTGCTCTCTTGAAGACGCATACAATGAGAACGACCTCATGCTCTATTGGAAGAATGGGAACGATTCATTAAGGACTGACGAGATTGCACTCTCGCAGTTTTTTATTGAAGAATTCCACCCTTCCTTCGGGCTAGCCTTCTACAGCAGCACCGGTATGTGTGCTTCACTTCCTTCTGCATGCTTTTATTACCGTACCACCATGTGCTTCATTACAGTGAACCAACAGAGAGTCCATAGAATGAGATTTCCCAGCATTCTTGGCTGAAATGTTTGGATATATGCAGTGTTTTTCTTTCCCTTGATTTATTGGGCTGACGTAAGACATCTATTCTGGGCCAATCATAACATTCTGACGCAGATGACGCATTTACCCCATGCTGTGAGATCAGTTTGAAGTCGTGTAAGGCCCTGTCCCAAATGGCACACTTCATGTACACTTGCAGTCTTGCGGATTTACAATGGCCTGCTGCGTGCACGTGTCTATTAATTCCACGAGACCGTAGGTTGCCCATTCGTCATTTTAGCTTTCAGAAGGGTGCTTATGAGCGCCCCCTTTGCAGCAGTTATGCACCCTTGATGCCCACCAAAGCGGCATTACGTCACGAAAGTGTGAACTCAGAGGAAGTCCACTAGGGTTTAGGGTGCGATTTGGGACAGGGCCTAATATGATGTCTCTGAAAAAAAAGCACTGCATGAATGTGAACGTTTGACACAAAAATGAAAACATCAACAAAAACACTGACCGCATATACCCCTCAATATTTACAAACACAACACCGGGAAGGGCAACCGTTAAAGAGTTCATTTCTTGTTAATGATGTCACAGAATCAGTATTTTGAAATGGATGTGGGAATGGTGCTTTACCGGTAAAAAGACAGAACGGCGTTGCCTGTGTGAACAGTAAATTTTTGTATTTACCGGTAAAGTACTTCCAGTAATTTTATGCCAATTTACTGGTATTACTGTGTGAAAGGGGCTAATGTCAAATATTTTGTAAAACAAAAAAAAATATGAATAAATAAAGTTAACATTTAAGAAATTTCACTGAAGACTTAAATTGTATTTCTTTATTCACATATTTCATAAAAAATGCATAATAAAGTTAACATTTAAGAAATTTCACTGAATACTTAAATTTTATTTATTTATTCTTAAACTATTACAATTAAATTTAAGCTAAATAAATATTTAATAAATATTATTTTATCATATTATTTCTGTATTTAAAGGAATAGTTCAACAAAAATTAAAATTGTTCACCCTCATGTTGTTCCAAACCCGTAAGACTTTCAGAACACAAATTAAGATATTTTTGATGAAATCCCAGAGCTTTCAGACTCTGCATAGACAGCAACACAACTTCAATGCCCAGAAAGGTAGTACATCATTTATTATTGAATAAAGTCATTATTTTTGTTTTCTTGGCACACAAAGTAGCTTCATAAAATTAAGTTTGAACAACTGATGTTAAATGGACTGTTTTAACGATGTCCTTACTACCTTTCTGGGCCTTAAACAGGGTCAGAAAGCTCTCGGATTTCATCAAAAATTTCTTAATTTGTGTTCTGAAGATGAACAAAGGTCTTGGAATGACATGAGGGTGAGCAATTAATGAAAGAATTTTCATTTTTGGGTGAACTATCCCTTTAAGTTCTTTTAAATAAATCATCTAACATGTATGACATGATATGTCTAAGTTCATTATGCTGTTAAATATATCAACTGTAAGGGCAACACATATCCTGAGAATGATCCCTTTTCTTCTTTTTCATTTATGATAAGGTTTCATTTTGTTCTTTCCTTTTTTCATCTTTAGTATCTGTTGTAAATGTCCCATACTCTCTGTTTCTCTCAGGCTGGTATAACAGGCTGTACATAAACTTCATCCTCAGGAGACACATATTCTTCTTCATGCTGCAGACATACTTTCCCACAATGCTAATGGTCATGCTCTCCTGGGTGTCCTTCTGGATCGACAGGAGAGCCGTACCGGCCCGTGTCTCTCTAGGTAAACCTCCCGAAGAAACATCCTAATTTTAGAATCTTAAAATACGTTTAGAAATGATATTCTATTTATTTGTTCTATTTAACTTGTCAGATCTTAACCTTAGACCTGTGACAGAAAGTTTCTGTAAGATCACCTCAGGTGGGTTGGTAACAGTGAGCTGTGTCTATTTACTTTGTTCTCTCTGGTTATTACGCTCTCCAGGAACAAGTACAAACCGGTATAGAGAGAACAGAATTAAATTAGCTCAAAAATACCTTAATAGTCAGGCCAGCAGGCGTTTAGAAACCAAGCCAGGAAGTTGCTCTTTTCACACACGTCGATGACATCAGAGCACAAGCCCAGAGAGAGTCACGATAGAATAGAAGAAGTAGTCCACGTAATGTGTGTCTTCCTGTATGTTTTCTTAAGAAGGGCTAAAGAGAAGTGTTGCAAACTGTGTGTGTGAAACATTTGGAATAAACAGTGACTAATTAAAAAATTTCTACTTAATGTAATTTCCTTCCACGCCCAATTTGACCGTCCATGCTGTGGACTCTTGTGTGAGATGCAATAGATGGAAACATAACTCCTTCTTTACATGTCATGTCTGTTTTCCATGAAACTGCTTCTTACAGGAATCACAACCGTGTTGACCATGTCTACCATAATAACAGGCGTCTCAGCATCAATGCCTCAGGTGTCTTATGTGAAGGCGGTGGACATTTACCTTTGGGCCAGTTTCCTCTTTGTTTTCCTGTCGGTCATTGAATATGCTGCCGTGAACTACTTCACTACAGTGGAAGAGATGAAAAAACTTCAGAAAGGAAAGGTCAGAGTCACGGACTCATCAGAGATTGTATATGGTGATATTTGCTCTGGTAATATGACCAAGACTGAATATTCACTTTTAAGCTACACATCGCCCCCTATGGTAATTTTAAGGCAACACAAATTCAAACAAAAGTTTATCATAGTAACCATAGCTTCTGTCAAAATACAACAACAATAATAAAAATATAACTACATACATTTGAATTATAATTTTATTGACAAAATTAAAACAACTTAATGTTAATGATAAAATAAACAGAGATTTTGAGAGCAATAAAATTATTAATTCATAAATAATATATTATAAATACATATTTGGATAATTTTATTATCAAATTTAAATGCAACATACATTCATTGGCCTAACAAAAATTTACATTGTTAACCATAGTTTCTGTCAAAATATTTTAAAAACAATAATATTAATTAATTAATAAATAATATAGATTTTTTTTATTATAAAAAAATTAAAACAACTGAGATTTTGAAAACCATAAAATTATTAATTCATAAATAACATATTATATATATTTTTTTAAATATTATTATTCATTTATAAATAGGTTAATTCAATTAAAAAACAACTTAATTAAATTAGCCTAACAAAACTTTACCTTGGTAAATATTAAAATAATAACAATAATAAAATAAAACAATAACCAAATTAGAACAATTTAGATTTAATTTTGTTTTAAAAATGTAAAGCAAATTAAAAATGTAAAACAAATTCTTGCAATGGTTGAAGAAAAACCCATATTAATTTATTTTGGCTTTACAGTGTTAACAACTCAAATCAAATGGGTTGTAAACGGCATTTTACTTTGACTTCAATGTATAATTTTTAATATAAATTAATATAATTTTTTTATCACTGTTGTTTGTGGTCCATTATGGCTATTTACTTTCTCGCCTTTCTCTTCCTACCAAAGCTTCCAGCTTCCTATGACGCAACCCAGGCTATGGCCTACGACGGCTGTTTTCACGATGACATAGATGTATCGCCTTTCCCAGAGCTCCCCACAACACCCAGCACGACGCGGACCATCCCGCCCAGAGCCTCCTCCACTGAGCCTCCACCCACCGAAGGCACGAGACTCTGGAGGAAACGTTCAGTCGGCAAAAACATCAGATTCATAATGAGCAACAGCTACATGATTGACTCGTACTCCAGAATCATCTTTCCATTGGCATATCTTCTCTTCAACATCATCTACTGGTGTATCTACTCTTGATCGTGTAACTTGTTTTTCTAACCAGTCGCTGTAATAAATCCAGGATTTATTATTGCACAAGACAGTTGAACTCTGGGCCTGTCAAAATGAACGCTCTGAAAGTACGCACAAGTGACCTGACAAAGTTGACAGATTTGATTTAGTGAAACTGGAATAAGATCCAGATGGATGTTAGATATCCATCACCCCAGCTTTATCTCCTAGAATTCATTAGATCCGAGAGCGGAAACTTGAAACCAAGCCAACCTGCTTCATATGCTCACGAATTATATGTAAACTTGTGAATAAATTAAATAAATAAATAACCCTCATGCTAGTCTCACATAGTAGGTCTTTTGACTCATCACATTCTGGGCCATGTTTTTCTGTTAGAACCGCCTAACTGAACAGGAAGTAGCTGTCTGAGTGACATGTAAAGGGACCAATCACAGTTCAGAGTTTCACCCACGATATTTACACTACCGTTCAAAAGTTTGGGGTTGGTAATATTTTTAATGTTTTTGAAAGAAGTCTCTTATGTTCACCAAGGCTGCATTTATTTGATCAAAATACAATAAAACTGTAATAATGTGAAATGTTGTTTTCTATTTTAATATATTTTCCATTTATGAAACATTTAATGCACAATAAACATTTCTTATTAGTAATGATGAAAACAGCTGTGCTGCTTAATATTTTTGTGGAAACTGTGGGTAGATCTGAAATCTGTGAAAGCATAACACAAGACAAACTATGCAACATTACATTTAAGAAAAAGTGTGAATAGACATTTTCATGTGTCCAAATAAAATGGAATTCATTTGATGCCATGAACTTCAAAAAATGTTTCAGTAGAAGCCTTGCTCCTTGTAAACCTGGTTGACTTTTAACCTGTGCAGTCTGATTCATGGAAACTGTGTAGCAGTCAGCCAATCAGATTGAAGATGTTTTTGTACAGCAACATTGGGACCTTCAGAACTTTCTTTATAATTCATCAGTAATACTATTCACCATCATTTGTTTTGATTACAGTATATTGCATATTGAATGCACAAGTGTGTTTGTGAAAAAAACTTTGTGAAATTATCAACAAGGCACTCTACAACTTGTATTTCTTTTGTTATACTCTTATGTTGTACATTTTATTATTTTGAAAAGCTTTAAGTAATATTTCTGTTGAATATACAACACGCAATACTTTCTGTAAATTTATAATACCAGTGAAATACAGTGACTCATTAGAACATAGTACATGCATACATGCACATGCACTCATTCCGGCTGTGATCAGTTTATTCATTATGACCTTTGACCTCGGTACTGGTTGTTGATCTCGTTCAATACCACGTCAGAACCTGAGCTGGGCTTTTCTGCTGCAGTTATTTTCCTGTCGTCCATCGGGTTGCCTGAAACCACAGACAAACAGCTCAAATGATTAACTTCTTTCACAACAGAATGAATCTGGCCAATGTAGACATATTGATTATTCAAATAGCTACATTTGAATAAATAGCAGTAGCAGGTAATACTCACCAACATCCATTGGCATATCAGATGCCAAGCTGTCATGGTTCAGGAAAGATGAGCTCGAATTGTTAGAATTCGACGAGCGGAATGAAAACATTCTTTTCTTGGAGGCTTTGTTTTTCTTCTGAGTTGCCGTGCGACTCCAGTCTGTTGTGTAAAAGATAGAAGGGCAGTTATTAGATAAATACTCTGCATTAAAGCAAGTCAGACATTTGCATGAACTTCCAAAGGCCTCTTACCTGAGTTTTCTGCCAGTCTCAGGCTGCCACAACACAGGTATGTCCTCCACTGTCGTCTGACGTTTTCTTTCATGGCACAATGGAACACAAAGATGAAGAATCCTGCGAGGGGACAGGTACATTCTAGCGTCAACATTCCTTTAGAACACTAAAAATAAACCTTGACATGTGTCACCCGATAATGTTATGGATTCAGCTAAGGAACTCTGACAAAGTGGGTTGCGTAATGTGAAACTAATTAAAGTAGCATCTGAACACAACAATCCTGCAAAATGGACATTGTTGAAAATTATTACTAAAGGATCATGTGACACTGCAGACTAGAGTAATGATGCTGAAAATTCAGCTGTACCATTACAAGAATACATTTTATTTTAAAATGTATTTTATTTTAAATTGTTATAATAAGAGAATGGTTGTGAATGGTTTTGAATGGTTGTAAAAATATATAACTTGCTTACCGAGGACCCACAAATATGTTAATACCCTTGCAAAGGATCCCCTTCCAATATAAAGTCAGCCATATATTTTTATATATAAAGACACTTTATACTTTGTGAGAAATCATGTAATATTATGTGGAAATAAATAACTTGCCTTTATATTTTTACTATAACAAAGTCAAATAAATGTGCTAATTAAAAATGTATAAAATTAATGTCATTAAAATTAATTAAATTAAAGTAATAATCGCAAGTGCACAGTAATACCAGAGACATTTTTTAAGAAAGTTAAAAGGGTCAATTTAGCCTTTCAAGAATGGTAGAGGATCTGTGCATATTGGGACCCACCTTGTAAAGTGTTAAAAATAGCAAACAGGTACATGAAGGCCAGGTTAACAGGACCCCAGGCGAAGAAAGCGAAGCCCCAGGTGAGGCCCAGAAGCATGGAGAGTCCAGCTACACTGCGTATCTCCTGCCAGCCGCTGCGATTCTGCACGTTCTGAGGGTTCTGCTGCTTAATGCGACACAGCTGGACCATCACGATGATAAACATGATGAAGTTCAGCAGGAAGACAAGACAGAAGTACGCCACCACAGCAACATAGAAGACAATGTCGTTTTTTATCCAGCAACTGTAGGTAGAAAACAAAATTTACAAAAAGAGCATAAAAGAAAGCTGTAATGTTTCATCGTTCATATTCAGAGTTTAATTTGAGATTAAAATGTTACAAATAATTTTTTATAATTTATATGGAATATCATGTTTTAAATATATTTAATATAAATGTAGTGCTGAGAAAAAATGGGATTGGGATTACTCACAAATCATCAGTTGCTCCATTTCCAAATCTCCCGTATGTCACAAGGCCATAGTTGTCTTTGTTAAAGGCTATGACAATTATGACTATGACGAGAGGAATGCCTTTAAAGAAACAAAATATTTTGAGCTCATCTGCTCTCAGATAGACTAAACTATTTCTACAAAGCAGTCTTCAAAGACAAAACATGACCTTGTGCCGGTACAATGTAAGTAACAAATCGGTCACATACCCCATCCAACAAGTCCTATCTTGACCATAAAGCGGGAGATGTAGGTGTTGAACACCTTGACAATGGCCAGATACATGTGGAAGGCCTCCAGTGCCATCCAGGTAAAGGATGCCAGGAGGAAATAATGCAGGAAAAAAGCAGTGGAGATGCAAAGACCCACAGCATCTGGGTACAGAGCCAGCCAGGCGTCCAATAGGAACACCAGGTTTAGCAGCAGCAAGGCCAAACACAGCTGAATAAGGATCTTAGACGGGATGTCTTTGCGCAGTTTACTATCATGAGACAAAACAAATTCTTATATAGACAGATAGATTAAATTAAATCAAAGGTAAATGGTGAGTCTCCAGTGGTTGGGGGGATCCATACCCAAAGGCCAAATATGTGAGCAGGGTGACAGAGAGGAAAATGGCTGAGATGCCACATCCTATGTATGTAATGTATGTCAGGATTTCAGCATGCTGTCCAGTGATGGGAGTCTTTGAAATGTCCTGTCAGGCAAAACACAATTATAAATAACATCCCAAAGAATCTAAATATAATATTGAACAAGGGTATGTCAGGTCATTTATATGCTTTATGCTGTAACGTACTAGCAGAATACCAAAGCTGGTTAGGTGATTGCAGGCGCACTGAGTTTCTTCAGCAGAAGAGTTCAGCACATGGCATCCAGAACGATTCCAGCCACCCGAGCCACCTGTGAACCAATAACCAATGGTTAAAACATACAATTCAACACCAAAATCGAACGTTAGAAGCAAACATTAAAAGAAAAACTTATACCATTTAATCCAAAGTCCCAGAATACACAGGAAGCTTTATAATTAGCCTGTGGAGGATTAAAAAGGGAGTAAGACAAGAAAGCAGCATTGTATTGAAGTATAAATCTTTTATTTTTTGGGATACTAATGTTAATTATATTGACCGGAATGGGCCCTGTGTTTCGCAGGGTTATCACCACTTCCTTCTGTAGACCAGAGATGCTCAGGTTAGCCACACTGCAACCCACAATCCCGCTGTTTAGTTTACTTTCACCCAAATTTTTGTCCTACAAAAAAAATATATAAAAAGCGTTCAGAGAAACTTGTGACTCTGATCAAATTAACCTGAATTAAACTAAAGCTTTTAACACAACTACAGCAATACAAGCATATGTTTTAAGATGTGCTTGCCAAATAGTATCAAGACTAAGTCATATATCCAATCAGTTCACATTACACCGTTCAGCTATTTCAAATATGCAGCAGTCACAAAGCCAATTAATTTGAATCAATAGCATTGCTCTGTCTCAGACCTGGAAGAAGGTGCTCTTCTGGAAGTAGCTGAACTGGACTCTGGATGCGAGCCGCTGCTGTTCTGCCGTGAGGTTCTGTGTGAGGGATGCTGGGAGGATGATTGAACCCAGAAGAGTGGACCGGACCTGAACCATGATGTCTTCAGTCTCCAGGCTGGGGTGACTTTGAATCTGTAATGCCAAACACAGCACAACCAAAGTAGGTGCTTTGATCCATGAAACCCAAATCATTGTACTCATCAACATGTACAGTTTCATCACTTCATTTGTGTAGTGTAGTGTGTACAGCCATGATAATTATACAAAGTGATATAAAATTGATCATTGTCAAAAATGCCTATAATGAAAGCAGTTAACCTGGCAAAGTCTACTCTGAGATACTCAAAAATATTAGTTTAATTAAATAAATTAAATTGAATAATAATTATTATTAATTAATTCATGACAATCAAACCAGTTTAGGGCCAGCCTACATATTAATAATAATAAAAAAATTTACCTCTATTTCTATTCTCTTATTCTACATTTGCTACCAAACAGCAGCATTTCCATTATATATATAGTCTGTAAAATGATGAATTTGAATCAGAATTAATAATGAAAATGTTACCTGCACGTTAGATGTTTCGATTAACGAGAAGGATGTCTCCTGAAAGTTGGTCCCATCGACTTTCTTCACTGCCATTGCCAGTGATTGTGAAAGTATTGACTGACTCGTCCCTGATACAACCAATTTAAGACCCACTGTATCCACAATCCCAATGGCCCTAGTAACCAGAGACAAACAGCTTGACTGTAAACAGTATATCAGACAATATTTTTTTACTGAATCTTATGTACATTTAATTTAGGTAAATGTACTTTCTACATTGGCCCTTTTTAAGGCTTGACTCAGTTCTTTGACTAATATGTTATAATAAATGGGACAAAATTATAATGAACCTGGCCACAGATGAGTGTGTCTCACCTCTTTGAGAAAGGAGTCATTACAGCTACAGGAACATTGAGGAGGTTGCTGACAATATTGATGGAGGTGTTTGCCAAGGCCAGACTGATGTTGGGCCCAAAGAGGAGTGACTCTAGCTGTGATAAGATCTGCTCCACCTGCGTGGCATTTAAAGACGGGGCTTTTGCACTCAACTTCAACAGTCCTTCAGCATCTAATGCCCCTGACGTGGTCGTGGACACTATACAAAGAAGAAGAGGTCAAAATTGATTAATTTTTGAACGCTTCTTTATCTTTTTATTCTATAAACAGCATTAATAATTACATTGAATTTGTGACAGTAACAAGGTGAATCTCATTAAACCGGTCAAGAACATGTCACATTTTACCCCAAAATCAAGAATGAAATAGAATATTATAAAATAAAACCTACTGTAGGACATTATTATAAATTTTCATTACTGTAATGCAAAAAAAAAAAAAAAATCACTGTCAGTATTGTAATGCAATATATATATATATATATATATATATATATACATATATATTACAATATTTGTTTATCATGTTGCTTTTTATTGCATTGCCTTTAATTTAAGGCATTTTTATTGACTTAACTGTCATAAAAAATAGTCACAATTTTAAAAATAAAACTTTATGGTCCTAAAATAGGCTTCAATTTCTCAAACAAAAAATACAATTAAGCAAGGCAACATGTTAAAGACCAATTCTTACTGTTAACTAGTTTATTTAGCTTATTAGCATGCATATTACTAGAATACTGGCTGTTTATTAGTACTTATAAAGCACTTATTAATGCCTATTCTGCAGGACTGTATTTTAGATCCCCTTAACCCTATACCTAAACTTAACAACTACTTTACTAAATATTAATAATTTTTTATTCATTAACTATTAAATATTTATTAAGCAGTAAATTAGTAGTTTATTCAAGCAAAATTGGACTCTCATTGATGGTGGTTGTGTTCGAGAGCGTACCGGTACCTGTGAAAGATGGAGAAGTTGTGGTAATGTTTTGGAACATGGGTGTAGATGAATTACAGCTGCCATTCAGGGGAATGACTATACCCACGTTTCCTTCCAAATATTTCAGTCCTCTTAAGCTGTAAATATATGAAATTTAAAAGTGTTGTTAAGAAAATGCATATACACAAGTGTATGTGTGTGTGTGTGTGTGTGTGTGTGTGTGTGTGTGTGTGTGTGTTAATATTTTATGAGGTTTATGAGGACACAAAATTTGTATAATGACATTCTTACGACATAGGTATTACAATGTGAAGGTGTTTTATGAGGACACTTCCTGTGTCCCCATAATTCAAAAGGCTTAAAAAACACACTAAATGGTGTTTTCTTTTTTTATTTTTTATTTTTATTTTTTGAAAATCTAAAAATGCACAAAGTTTCCTGTGAGGGCCAAGTTTTGATTTAGGGCAATAAAATATATAGTTTGTAGTACAGTATAAAAACCATTACACCTATGGAGATTCCCCGTAAACAAAAAACAAAAACAAAAACAAACTGTGTGTTTGTTTGTTTGTTTGTGTGTGTGTGTGTGTGTGTGTGTGTGTGTGTGTGTCCTCATATTTCCTATGTTATGGGGACCACAGAAATAGTAATACCAGTAAATGTTGACCTATGATTCTTATTGATTTAGGTTTTGGTTTTTTTTTTTTTTTTTATATTGAAGTGGGTTTTGTTTTGTCTGAGGTGTAGGGCTAGGATAAGATGATAGAAATGACAGTTTGTTCAAAATAAAAAAAAACATCATACAGTTAGTAAAGCATAAAAACATTATGTCTATGGAATCAACCCATAGAACACAGTATGTGTGTGTGTTAAAATTTTTAGATTATATATATACTGTACACCTTCATTCATATACTCATAACTTGACAATTGCACATACACTGCACATACACTGTATACTGTACGTGTCTGTGGCAGATGAATATTGCTAATAAATACAAACAGCATACTTACATCTACTGACATATATGACACACTGTTTGCAAAGAAAACACTGAACTTTACTAACCAGTAATCTGTCAACAAGTTTTCTCTGTTTGACTCCATGCAGAAGCCTTCAGAACTGAAATTTGTACTCAAAGACGGCTTCCATATGAAATAATCTCTTAAAGGATCCGAAGAATAAGAGCAGATAGCTGAAAATAATCACAAGTATGTCATCAGATATATTCAGAAAATAATTTGATATATAGCTATGTTTACAAAAGACACTTACCTACTCTGCTCACAACTCCGTCGAAGGTGAAGTTCTTCTGAGGTTCAAAGATGGCCTCTACAGCTGTGTGAACATCACACAGGTCCATTGCTCTGTCTAGTTTAACTATAACTTGAAAAGTGCTTGGACCAGAGAGGAAGGAGCAGTACATTAACCACCCATCAACTGTACAACAAACTTTACCATAAAATCATGCTGCAGTGAGACTCAACATACCTTTCTGTGAAATAATTCACACCTATGTCCTGCAGGAGTCAGAACTGCAAATAAGAGATCTGTACCATTCTATGACCAAAGGACATCTTTTATTTTCATGATAACTTACCTGAATGTGATTTCTGAAAGTTTGTACACTGTTACATGCAGATCTAAAATGCAGAAGTAAAAGAGGAGTGTTAATAATGCACTATGGTTTTATTATAGTATTTATCATAATAGTATATCCTGCAGTTCAGCTGGTAGAGTATCATGGGTTCGATTTCAGGGACAATGACCACAATGGTTGCACCATAAATTGCTTTGGCAAATAAATATACTTTTTTTTTATTTGAAAGCAAAAAGAGTAAAAATGGTCTTAACTCACAAAATGTTGCTGCATTCTGAGTGATTTAACAACTGATAAACCTGTATAAAAATAAAAATAACAAAAAGCAATTTAAGGATCAACAAAACTTACAAATCATTATGTAAATTATGAATAGACATCCAGCGATTTGTCTTTAATAATAACCTAGATACTTACGGACTGGCGTAGCGTGTAGTAGGGATACTCGTATTCCGCATAGAAAATTTCAGTGGACCAAGTAATGTTAAAATGGTAATAGTAGAAATCTAAAATAGAGGAGGACATGTAAATATAACATTTGATCTGATTTACCCTTCAAATGTATTTATATTTGAAGCAGTTTTTGTGAATTTACAGACTCTTTACATGATGAACTTATCTTACCTGAGTTATTGCAGTGTGAGGAACAAGTACATGTTGGCGGTGCTTTAGGGAAAAACAAAAGATAAGTTAAAACATCATGTGCATGTGATTGTAAATGTGTAGTTGTTCATTAACATTGTATGTTTTGAGCAATGAAATATAATGAATCTAAAGCACACAGGAGGTTTATAAAAGAAGCCTTACGTGGCATAGTAGGACAGATCTCCTGAACACCAGTATCCAACGGAAAAATCACATTTGTACTGTTTCCACTACAAAAATAATGACAAGAAATGAGACTGAAAACAATATGATTTTAGGTTGTACCTTACAAAAATAGAAATAATTTAAGCGTGGCACATGGTACCATCCTATTCCAGTTTAAGTCTAAACTTACCACAAAATGTTCTGTGGTTTTACACTACATACATCTTCAGTCACTTTGACTGTCTCATTGCATTTGTTATATTGTCCAGCTAAGAAATGTGTTATGTCATCTGCACACACACCTGTGCAAAAACATATCCATCTCAGTCAAACACTCACATCTTTTAGAAAGACTATATGATATTAAAATAGCACAATTTGTATTTTATTGCAAAATATGTTAAACTTTCTATATCTGGTGGACATTGCTGCTTGTGCAACATTTTAATAAAAGAAACCAACAAGATATTGTTTTAAAACTCTATATAAAACAATATCAAATATTAATACATTCTAAGCCAAAATATTCAACATATAATAATCATTATTATTAATTAATTAATTTCAGAAATGAAGGATTTACTAACCCACTCGTTCTATTTGTCCCACCACAACAACACTTTCCAGTGTCACTGTCAGTTTCATCATGCAGCAAACACTGACAGGTGCACTCAGCTTCAGTAGAATATTGCATTGTGCATTCCTGTAAGAAGGCACCAGGATGATGTAAGAGAGGTTTATTGAAGTACAAGCACTTCATGTATTGCTTGAATATGTTTAAAAAAGGATTGCAGCAACTGATACTAACTTTGTAATATTTTTTGGTTCACATGTAAACTCCATGGCCTAATAGTGAAAAATAAAAAGCATACGTTTATTTTGTTATTTGAAATCTTATATAAATCTTATGTGCTGCTTTCCATGACTCCTGAATCTGTACTTACTTCAAACAGGCCAGTTTTCTCTACATATGAACTGCAGAAAAGACAAAAGGCAAGGTTAATTTAATACACAGCTTTTCAAAGCACAGCAAACCTTGTCAACAGTGGATTCAACTTCTCTGATCTTGTGTGAATCAAGGGTAGGGAAATAATAGCAACCAGTGTTGGGGAAAGTTACTTTTACAAGTAATGCATTACAATATTGCGTTACTCCATAAAAAAGTAACTAATTACGCTGCTTAGTTACTTTTTATGGAAAGTAATGGGTTACGTTACTTTTGCGTTACCTTTTAAATCTGGACAGGGCTTGCTTGTTTGTTTTTAAAATAAAAAAGTTCCGTTTTTGTTAAATATAAAAGCCTTTTCACACCAAAAGTGAAATGAATATGCCTCAGGCTGAAGGGAAAGTAAATTTACATCTGTACAGTAGAATGCAGAAGAAGAGATTTCAACACACTTCAGCAATAAAAAAAGACACACAAATGTATTTCTAGAGGAATTTTTGCTTATTAGTATGGTTGAACTGGATCATCGAAGGTCAGAAGCAAAGACATTGGTTTATAGAATGGGATTAAACACATAAAGGATATTTGTGTTGTTAAAAATTTAATTATTGCAGGTTTGTGTCATATTCTGAGTTGCATTATTTTTATTCATTTTGAGATATACTGAATCTGTATTGTTTTTTTTTTTGTGAGTGAGAAGAATTAATGCATATTCATATTTATTTTAGAACTACAGTAATATATTTCTCTCAACATGGGGACAGGAGAGCTGTCATTCAATAAACTGGAAAAAAAGTAACTTGCGTTACTTATTTGAAAAAGTAACTCAGATATTCTCTTGTAAATTAAAAAGTAATGCGTTACTTTACTAGGTACTTGAAAAAAGTAATCTGATTACATCACTCGCGTTACTTGTAATTGTAACACTGATAGCAACCGAAAACATCACTCATTATATGGTTATTATTACTGTAACTTATAAATAAAACAACAGCCATTAAGCATGAAACACATTCGTTTTTGTTTGTTTTTTAAGTTGAAGAAAGCAAACTAATTGCATAATGCTCATAAATATTAATAGGTCTGAAAGTACCACAGTGTACTTCACCTGGGGAGCTCATAATAAAACACATTGACAGATATGCTTTCGCTTTGTGACATCACAAATGGGGAGCTCTCACTGGAAACTGCACATGTGTCTAGGTTGCCTTTGAAGAACCACTCAAACTAAAAAAAAACCACACACAAATTGAAGACAGCTGTGATATTACTGCATTTAAAAGAATGACAGATAATTGCATTGACATTTACAAACGTCTTTATATTATAATTCTTTTACATGTCCTTCAGGTTTTAACTCTGATATAACTGACAGTAATAATACAATTCTAATTAAATTAAATATTAATAAATGCTTTCAATATCATTAACAGTAGTAATACATGTTTATGATATAGGAAATAAAATTTTAATTAAATTAAACTGATTATCAGTATCACTTGCCCCAAGTAGTTATCATTCCTGAACTTACCATTGTTTTGAGATTTTGTTCACTTTGGTCTCCTACTGTTGCCTCATAGGATATAGTCATCCAGTAAAACACTTAAATAACAAAAGAGTCAGTTATGCATTGTATCCATGCCGAAAGCTTTGAGAAATGTTCTTGAAATACAAGAATGACTGAGTATTAAATAATAATGAAAAAGAGTATTAATTAAAGTGAACTGAAAGGTAAAAATTTATATGATAGGAAAAGTGTAAACTGTGGTTGAATACACACAGAGACAGATCTTTATACTGTATGTCTTACCAGATGGTGTTTGTTTAACGGTTGTCAGCAGTGGTGTTGAATCAGTTATACTGGCGGAGGATGATGGTTCGGTCTGAAGATGATATCAGTAATGAGTCTATTGATATGGTGCCTGACAACATACTGTAGGATGTAAAAGGAACTGTGGTGCTAATGATGGTGTATTTGTATTACTTACTGTTGCTGTAAATGTTGTGAAGTTTGCATTTGTTTCAAAAGATGTAATGGTTTCGGTGGATGTGGAGCTTGCGGTTGTTTCAAAAGAAGTCATGTTTTCGGTGGATGTGGAGCTTGTGGTTGTTTCAAAAGTCATGTTTTCGGTGGATGTGAAGCTTGTGGTTGTTTCAAAAGAGGTCATGTTTTCGGTGGATGTGGAGCTTGCGGTTGTTTCAAAAGTCATGTTTTCGGTGGATGTGAAGCTTGTGGTTGTTTCAAAAGAGGTCATGTTTTCGGTGGATGTGGAGCTTGCGGTTGTTTCAAAAGAAGTCGTGTTTTCAGTGGTTGTGTATGGTGTGGTTTCCACAGTTTGATTATCAGTGCTATGGAATTCCATCGTAAAAGTTGTTGCTGGGATAGTTGTGCTTATGCTAGAAAATGTGGCTGTGGTTTCCACCATTGTTGTTGTATTTTGCACAGTAACGTGGCTTGTTGTTAATGGCACTGTTGATGAGCCACTGAGACCTTCGGTTGTAGATGACTGCATTGTGGTAATGTTATCTGTGGTTGTTGAATTTGGGGGTCCTGTAGGTGTTGTGATGTCTGAAAACCCAACTGTTATCCCACTTATGCTTGATGTTACTACAGGAAAAAATATAGAAAAGATTAAATTACAACAAATGTATCATTATAACATGCATGGTGTTATGATAATTGAGACACAACATAATTTGATCGCTATCTATTCAATATCTGTGGCATTTTAAATAAATAAATTAATACACAGCTATTGGAAACTTCATTATTTTGTCTATCAAAGAATCAAATATGTGACCCTGGACCACAAAACCCGTCTTAAGTCGCTGGGGTATATTAGTAGCAAAAGCCAAAAATACATTGTATGGGTCAAAATTACTGATTTTTCTTTTATGCCAAAAATCCTTAGGATGTTAAGTAAAGATCATGTTCCATGAATATATTTTGTAAATTTCCTACTGTAAATATATCAAAACTTAATTTTTGGTTAGTAATATGCATTGCTAAGAACTTTATTTGGATAAATTTAAAGGAGATTTTCTCATTTTTTTTTCTCCCTCAGATTCCAGATTTCCAAATAGTTGTATCTCAGCCAAATATTGCCCTATCCTAACAAACCATACATCAATAGAAATCTTATTTATTCAGCTTTCAGATGATAAGCTTAAGTAGAAATTGGCTTTTGTTTTGTGCCAGACTAAAACATGTCCAGCAGGTTGACTGAACTGTATTTGTATGGTTGACTCAGTTAAGCTATTGTGTTTCAAAGTGATCACAGCCCATGATTAACATGACTCAGATACACTCCAATTAAATGAATACTGAGATGATGTTCCTCTTTACGCTAGGAGAGACATGCATACAAATACACATTAACTGCTCATATATATGGGCCTAAATATAATGAATATGGGAAATTAAAGTTAATATACACTTGAGTAAACCTGGAAATAAAGTGAAAATGTTAGAATTAAAAAAAAACTGCAACAGTGAATAAGAAATATTCTTATTAATAAGATTCTACTCTTTGGATCATTCTGAATCACATGATCTTCAGGTTTTACACAAACTTGTGACATTTTTGCAGCTTATCACATAACTTATTGCATAATTTGTAATGGAAAAACCTAAGATTAGATAAATTAGATACATTAGAAAGTTAGATAAATGCAACAAAGAAGTATTTTCAAAAGCAGTCTTTCGGGCAGTATATGTCCAGATGCAGAGTACCGGATATTGAAGACCTCTGGGTCTCCGTCAGAAGTTACACAAGCCATTGTGCAAATAGACGTTATATTTTCATCATCTACCTTTATTCTGTAAACTCAAATGTAGCATAATAGGTGAACAAACAGGAGGACAATCCCTAAAATCAAATAGAGCTGTATAATGATCACAGTTATACAAACATCAGAACTCACCTGGAAGGCACAGCAGGAGCAGGACTAGGAAAAACACATAATCCAGTTGGCTCCAGAATCCAAAACTCCATCTACTCAATCCTTTGGTCGCCATCCCTCTGAAAGATACAGAAATTAAACTCACTTTGCAACAGTGCCAAAAGTGTCAAAGTAATAAGTAAAAAAACTTTCCAAGATGTAACTGCAGTGATTGTCACACCCCTGTAGTGATTAGGCCAGTCAATACACTGGCCATGACGTGAATCCCAAACAAAAGACTGGAACAGGTAACGCAATTAAGTTCATAAAGTTTCAACACATCCGCTTCCTAGGTACAACTAAATTCATATTTTATTTAGTTACTTTAATATGGCTAACTTAATACCTAACTTAACACATTTCATAAATACATAAGGCTGGACCTACAGAATATTCACAAACATTTACTTAACCTGTAGCCTGGTTTATCAAGAGATTTCAATGGAAAATCCATAGTGGGTGTGCATTTCTAACAAATACAACTGATCTGATGAAAAATAACAAAAAGTGAATGTTATCAGTTATAAAAAAAAAATGTAAGAAAAAAAGGTAACATTTTAATTTAGGGTCTCTTAACTAGTTGCTTATTAGCATGCATATTACTAGAATATTAGCCATTTATTAGTATTAATTAAGCACATATTAATGCCTTATTCCACATCCTTAATCTAAACCCAATACCTAAACTTAACAACTACCTAACTATTAATAAGCAGCAAATTAGGAATTTATTAAGGGAAAAGTCATAGTTAATAGTGATTAAGTGTTACCGAAAAAGGATAATATATTAAAGAATAGCTATATTAACCTCCCTTTAGCTCAAACTGTAGAGCATGGTGCTAGCAAATGCATAAATGTAAAGTAAATGTAACAGTATTTTTCTTCGTTTTTGCTGCAAAGTTCAAAATATCACTCTAAAAAGTGAATAATAATGCTAAATATTTTTTAAATTAATAATTTTCAATGTAAATAATTATTATTAAATTTTTTTTTTAAATCATTTTTTTTATGATTTTAAAAGTCTTTTCTGCTCACCAGGGCTGATCAAAAATACAGTAACACAGTAATTTTGTAAAATATTAAATTTTAAAATATTTTGATATATTTTTAAAAATATTTATTTTTAGCAGCCATTACTCCAGTGTCACATGATCCTTCAGAAATCATTCTAAGATTCTGGTTTGGTGCTTAAGTAGCATTTCTCATTATTATCAATGTTGAAATAATTTTGTGGAAACCATGATACATTTTTAGGAATCATAAATAAATAGAAAGTTTAAAAGAGCAGCATTTATTTGAAACAGAATAGAAATTTGGTAACATAATAAATGTATTTACTGTCACTTTTAATCAATTTGAGTGGTCCTTGCTGAATAAAGGTGTTCATTTCTTTCAAATAAGTAGTATATACTGAATACCAAATATAAGCTATTATAAATTAGACAGTATTTTGATTATTTGAAAAGATACCAGTGATTTAACTAGTTTATCATTATTACATAACTTACAATTGAAAGTAATGTTTCAGTATATATAATTAAATATATAATGAATTATATATTCAGTATAATTCATTATTTAATTAATGTATAACTGAATGAAAAAAAATGTACTACCTATCCTTGTAATTAACAATAAATAGTATCAAATAAATAACATGCAACAGTCCATAAAACATTACCAAACCAATAGATAAAAAAGTAAAAATTGTACAGTCAAAAGTTTTTTTTTTTGTGCATGGCTAAATTTTAATCATAAAATGAACACTAAATATCTATTTATTCATTGACAATATTAATTTATCTTACACCACATACCTTATGGACACTTGCACAGACAACCTGATGTGCTTCACATCATGATCTGTACAGCCGCACCAAACCATGGATATATTCTTCTCTCACACAAAAATGTGTCTCTGTTGACAGCCGCAGCCTGCTTTCCCACAGAATAACAGGAACTCACCTACCAAAATGTGTCCTTCCAGAAGTTTCTTAGTAACTTATAAGATGCTCAGGTTTAACTGTCTTGTGAAGCGTTTCAGTGAAGACTGAGTTATGTGCACCACCCTCCTTAACCCAAATCTTCAAAAAACACAGAGTCCTAAGAAGAGGTGGTGGTGTTCTTCTCTTGTCAAAGCTAAAAGTTAACTGTAAATCAAATAAATCATTATAATAATCCTATTTTTCACTATATACCGTTATATTTTATGCACACTTCAAGCATATTGGGTTAAATTTGGAGCCTCAGAGAACTGCCGAGAAAATTGCTTGATTATTTTAAGAGATATTTTAAAATAAGTGAAATTAAAATAAATGTTTTTGAGAAATAAGCAATAGTTTAAAACACATTGGTATATTTTTTACATAGTTATTTTGTTGTGGCTACTGTTTCATTTACCTCTTATAAATCAGTTTTATTGACTAACAGGTCGAGCTGCTTTTAACAGGAGGAGTTTTCATTTCAATGAAATCTAATAACCGCTTTGGGTTTGGCATCAGTTTAAGTTGCTCCACCCATACTTGCATCATACTCGTTACTTTGTATAACTGTCTTTTACTGAACAAAGAGCAGGTGAGGTTTGCACCTGACAACACCTTCCCCATATTTTGTTTTTGGCTGTTAATCCATAAAAGCAAGATTTATTCTCTGTAGGTTTTAACATTTGAAATATGTTTATTTTGTAGCAATAACACTGTATCTGTTCGTAATCTCCCTCTGTTGTTATTCTCTTCCTCCTATTAACTCCAAATCCTCATTTGACCCATAGAGGAGGGTGCATTCCCTTTTTGCTTATTACACAGCAATAAATGGGCAATTAGCCAATGCTCCAATATTCAATTTAAGTAGCAGGAAGTCCATACAGAGAAACAATAGGATATTACAGTCCCAACTGATTTCAAGAAGCATTAGTCACCACATTAATTTGTTTCCCATCAACTGATTTACTGTATGAGTGATTCATATCACATTTTTTTTTTCTGTGCAAAATGCCCAAACAGGAAATAACTTGCATAATACAATAAAACGAATAACTGCATAGGCCTACAACTAAATTACACAAGATTGATGTTTATAAAATGCTTAATATATCATTATAAAATGCATACATACATAAAGTATGACGTATTATGTGTAATAAAAGCATATTGTTGAAAGATTTTTGACCAGTAAAAGTGTTAGAATGAGAATGTCTCTAGTACCACCCCACAACCAAAGTTTATTGGCTATTTAAACAAAGAGTCTTTCGATTCACCCTGCCCATAGACTGTATAAAAACATGCCCTGGGTCTCAATGTTCATACTATCCATCCTAAATAGTATGTAAGATGAGAATAAGTGTGTCCCAAAGCCAGTGCCGGCCCTAGTGTTTTGGGGGCCCTAAGCAGATTTTTAAAAGGGGCTCCTATACCTATAGTTTCACCTAACCACCCGCATCCCATCCCAATGTACACATCCTACGCTGTAAAAATGCATATGCAGTAAAAACACTTTTTTGTAAAACACTACTCTGGCCCTTCAACTAATTAAAGTTGTCTGTGGAGTTTAAAATCAGGATATGGTGTCACACCGGAGGACAACGTTTTCAGTGACATAATGTATCAAGTTCATATGCTGTTAGAAATATATGTATGAAAAAATGATTGCCAATTACTAAAATAGACACTTTAAATTAAAGTAAAATTATGTCTGAGGTATTTATTAACAATTGTATGCTTTTCTCAATTTTAACTTTTCTTTTAGTTGTAATTTATTGAACATCCTTGAGACAGTCACACCATAGGAAAATTTTGAGATTTAGCTCAAAAATGTAAAATAATAATAATAATGAAACTAAAAAGGATAACTTATAATAACTTATAACAAATCCTATTATAGTGTGCATACTAATTACAGCCTAGATATTGTACGCAGCCTAATTTGCATGCATCAGGGAGCCGCAGCCGCTCTCAAACTGCTGGTATTGAAATTGCGTTTGAATATGCACGCACATCATTTTTAGTTTCGCTTTACATTGCGTGTCCACGAACATTTTTAATTCATTCCTACGGAAGTACAGCTTCAGAAAACGCTCCAGCTTAGCTCTGCTGTTGCTCCCCCATCATCTGGCCTTACACCCGTGATTGCTGTCTGAACTCCTGACATGGGGCCCCCTGGTGGCCACGGGGGCCCTATGCAGCCGCTTATATCACTTATTAGGTAGGGCCGGCACTGCCCAAAGCATAGTATGTTGAAAAGAGTATACCAAAAGTCCCCGGATGGTCTTTTCAGGTCGATTTTTGAAGTGTGGATCCATGCACACTACAATGGCTAAAATTGCCCACAATCCATTGCGCTTTGGCGAAGGATTCGGTCCAGAACTACAAACATGAATAAAACGCTTTAGAAAAACTACAAATGTGGCGGATGCACGTGATCGACGGTTAGGTAGAGAGGTTAACAAAAAGGGGTTTGAGTTACTAATAATCAACATTTAACCTAGTAAAAAAATATTTATTTATTGTTATCCATGTTATATTTCATCTGCAAGAGCAAGTTGAACTTTTATAAACATCCATTTGGTTGTTAACTTTTAAATGCATCATTATGCAGAAAACATGAGCAGAGTTCTCCGCATGAAAGACCCGTGACCGACAGATCAACGAGCTACTTCTTTTCTCTCCAGTACGGTAGGAAGTTAAATAAAAAGAAATGTGGAGGATGTTAACTGTAACAAGATGACTGACAGGCCAATTTACAGTGACAGGGTCCATGTCCCAAAGCTTGCCTACTCTTCTACTACACACTCAAAGGTGTGTACTTTTTCTTCACCAAAAGAGTACATACTTTAAGGGCGTAGTATAAGTAGGCACATTGAGACCAGGGTCTGGACATAGTGTCCGTGATGTCACCCGTAGGCTTCCGAAGAGCGCTTTTGAAGCTCAAAGTGGGTGGAGGCGGCCATTGCCATCTTGGCAGCACATCATCGCGCCTCACTCCCGGTTAATCGAAAATGGGCAAAGAGGTGGGAGCTGGTTCCTGAAACCACACCAACCTAGCTTGACGGCAGTGTCATCAGTGGCAATGTAGCCTACCTGTCACTCAAGTGGCCACGCCCTTAATTATGCAGAATTTAAACGGATGAGTTATAAAAAAAAAAAATCACCCCTCTCACAGTTGTCATGAAGGGCAAAATTAGCTATATAGACCAAAACAATTTTTTGAACCAGGCTGTAAACATTTTTTTCTGCTGTAAAGTATGGAGACAGATAAGTCTCAAATATAATTCACGCAAAAAACACGATTCACACATGTGTAGACAATTTTTACATGCATGAAACCTAATTCACGTACACACAAAAAAAATTCACGTGCGTGAAAAAAAATATATATTCACAAAAAGCAATTCACATGCGCAAAATAAAAAATATTATTCATAAAATACATTTCACAAATGCAAAACACAATTCGTAGATATACAACTGTGCACAAAAACCTTTGAATGTTTAAAATGTTCGAGTGTCTGAATGTACAAATCGTCATTTACTACGAATCCACTCGGATTTGTGTGGTGTGTGTTTTTGAGACTTTCCTGGCAGAGCGCTCTTCCCACGTGGGTCTGTCGTACTCTTTAGCCAATCAGATGCGAGCTTACCATTCAACCAATCATATCATAAGCCACTGAGAGTGCATTCAAGGAGCACGATTCTGCGCACCTTTTGCGCAATATGGATTAATTAGAACGGAAATTAAGCCTTTACATCAATAATCCCATAGACAGTAAAAAGAAATGGACACAGCGACCCAATTGGAACTCAATTGAGACAAGTGAAGCCCATTTTTAGCAATTTTTAGAACTTCCGTTTCTGACGCGCAGACTCAAACTAAGCTTGATGACGGTCAGCAACCTGTCTGACAGATGTAAATCTTCTAGTAGCTGTGCATGCAAACTGCCATCGTTAATCTTGCAGAGACGGCGAGCTTGAGCGGGGAGTTCTTTGGCGTGAGTGAGCAGAAGTATTCTGATTAATTATTTTGTATAGTATTTTAAAATGTAATGCCAGGGCTTCTATGGGCTTCTCTCTTGACGTCTCCCGATTGCCTGCGAGCTTCTGAATGCACTCTCGGTGGCTTATGATATGATTGGTTGAATGTTAAGCTCGCATCTGATTGGCTAAAGAGTACGACAGACCCACGTGGGAAGAGAGCTCTGCCAGGAAAGTCTCAAAAACACACACACAAATCCGAGTGGATTCATAGTAAATGACGATTTGTACATTCAGACACTCGTACATTTTAAACATTCAAAGGTTTTTGTGCACAGTTGTATATCTACGAATTTGTTTTTGCATTTGTGAAATGTATTTTATGAATATATAATTTTATTTGCGCATGTGAATTGCTTTTTGTGAATATATATTTTTTTTTCACGCACGTGAATTTTTTTTGTGTGTACGTGAATTAGGTTTCATGCATGTGAAATTGTCTATGCATGTGTGAATCATGTTTTTTGCGTGAATTATATTTGAGACTTATCTGTCTCCATAGTAAAGTTGGTCATTTTAACATGGGGAGTCTATGGGACTGACTCCCTTTTGCAGCCAGCCTCTAGTGGCCAGCTGACGAATTACAATTTAAGACACTTCATTGTTGGCTTCACGAGAGAGAGCCCCGCCTCTGTTTTCATGTATTTTAGCCAATCAAGGTGGGATTAGCTGGAAGATCGGGGTGTGTTTGAGAAACCTGTTTGGAAACAACAGTCAAGCAAACCCTGTCAAAAGAACTGCCTGTCCACACGGAGACGCGCTTCGCTGTATACACATACATTTTGTATCGGATAGGCGTTTCGTCCACATGGATCCGGCGTTTTGGGAGAGTGTGTGAACGAGTCGTTCGTTGTAGGTTTTGAAAAGTGATTTTTGTTAAATAAAATATCTCCTTTTGAATTGGACTTTGAGCTTTGTTACTTTGCAGAACTTTTTTATGCTCAAACAGCAACATTACAGACTTTCTAAAGTTGAAAAAGTGAAAAACCGTAATAGGACCCCTTTAATTTTGTCCCCTCTCTTCACAGTCTACAAACTCTTCCCCTATTTCCTCTACCACAAGAATATGCTTTTGTTCCTAAGTGCCGTCCTGATGGTGCTTCACTGTAGTGGGCTGGAGCGAGGGATCGGAACGGTCAGATTCCTCTTCCGGTCACTGCTGCTGTCGTCCATCAGTGGACTCCTTCATGTGCTGCTGGAATCACTGCTCTTCTCCCCATCCAATAGGAGCTCAGTAAACGGGCTCGTCCCAGTAGCTCTGTCTGTCCTGGGAATGATGACCATCAATTCTGTTATGCGGAAGGCGTATATAATGGGTGTCAGTGTGCCTACTGCATCTCTCCCCTGGATAATTCTAATAATTATAAGCCTGTTCTTTCCAAACACTGTCTTCCTTTGCAACGTCCTGGCCATTGTTACTGGAATTGTACGTATCCTTATTCTTAAATGTATAGAATACTTCAGTTTTTTTTTTCTTTCATACTACAGACCTTGATTTTGAAGTTGACAATCCTATGATGTAGTTTAATCAGTGATAGTGTATTTTTAATCTATTCGTTAACTTAGTACTTTAGATGTAATGGGGTGGTTTTCATTGTTAGAGATGTCAGAATCTAGAGCTTCTGTCTTGGAGAAGAAGTTCCCTTTTCGCTTGCTAAAGCACATACCTGGGTTGTCCAATTTATCCCTGCATCGACCGTAGAGCGCAAAAAAGCCACTTGACCTCACATGAGTAATCAATGCCACAATGACAAGTGGTCGCCGTATTGTTCACTTTATGGTGTCATATTGCAATATGAAAAAGGTTAAGAATGCATAATTTATCTTCCTCATCTTGAGCAGCTGGATGATGCATTTCAGGCTTTTTTTTATTGGTTATTACTGGTATCAATTTAGCATTATGTATTTGTTGATATTTGTGGCAAAGCCTGTTTAATTAATGAAAGCCTGTTTAACAGAGACTGTTTAAAAGAATTTGAGAAACATTTATTTTGAGATTGTGTCAGTTGGTTCTATATGGAGGTTATTGATTTTATTTATGCAGGTCTTTAAAAAAAATAGTACACCCAAAAACTTTGAATAATGTTGGTAATCAAACAGATTTGATTCCTGTTGCCTTAAGTTGGACAAAAATTGAAATGGGAGTCAATGGGAACCCAAACAGTTTGGTTCCCAACATTCTTCTTCAGAAAATCTTCTTTTATGTTTCTCAGAAGAAAAGTCACACAGTTTAAAAAAAAAAAAAAGACATGAGGGTGAGTAAATGATGATAGAATTGTCATATTTTTGGGTGGACTATCCCTAAAACCAATACATGTTTTGATTTTTTCTCAGTGTATTTTCTGCCTTTAAAAATATCTGTAATTCCAGAGACGCTCCACCAGGTTCGTACCCTTTCCAGGCCTACGCTCCAGTGAATGCTGTCAATGGTCAAGTTACAGGACGCCTTCCTAACACATTTGATGGTTGGCCCGGTTTCACTGTATCCTCAACAGCAATACACATTTACATCGCCTTACGCTGGAGTGGGCATTGGTCACAATTACGGTCATAGTCATAGCCATAGCCATGGACATCATCATGGGCACAGCCATCACACCGGCAGCCCGTGGATGCCCATGTCCCCATACGCTCAGCATCAGTTCAGGCCTCCAGTTAACCTGACAGGACAGCCCTTCACTAAACTACCTCAGCCAGGAGTGCCATTTACACCTCCGATCTCACAGCCAAAGTCTGGAGTGCCTGTCTTTCCCACAACTCCTCCTGGAGCCTCTGTGCCTTTGTCATCCTAGAGATTTGATGCCTTATCTGCAGGTTTTTTTGTTTGTTCTTTCTTCTGATACCTTAAGTCTTGTTCCTAGAATTCAAACTGTTCCAGATGTGCAATTTTGCAACCTGGATGATGTTTAACTTGTTTTTAATTTTATACAGTTGCTGTTTTGCTACATAACATTTTGTACCTTAAATTAAAACTGAATTGAGTAAAACATTTTTGTTTTAATAAATTCTTTAGCCAGTTTATATTACTGCAGTATTTTTTTAAACATCACATTTTGAGGCCAGACAGTGTTTGTGCAAATTCTTTATTTGTCAAACATTGTATGACTAAGATCATAATTGCACAAATCATCTGACATCACAATGATGTCCAAGCAATATTAATGCATTAAGTTTTAAAATTTAACAAATGCAAGCTTGTCTCATTTTAAAACCACAATGCTGAGCATTTTGATGCAATTGCAGCTTTGGCTCACTAGGGGGATGAATTGAGGAGTCAATTCTATAATCATAAGTAGAAATCAGTGGAAAAGACATACCAATCAAGAAAATCCTTAAAAAAAATTAAAGACCTTACTTTTCTTTTAATAAATGCACCTGTTAAAATGTTAGGAAAATACGTATATTTAATATATTCCTATGACCAGTAACACCTGACCAGTTTGCTAAACCTTTAAAAAACTGACTAACAGAATGTAACACTTCACTCATTGATGGGAGTCATGTTGATTGCATAATTACTCATTCAGCTGCTACTTAACATTAGTGTGAAATAATGTACAAAAAGAGTGGCAGAACATCTTGAAACAGCAAGAAATAAGGGAATGAACAAACATCACATGATCAAAAAAACACAACTGACCTAAAATGTTAATTTCCTGTTTTGATACAGTGTCACAAAAACAAAATCTAGTGTTTTACAGTACGTCACAAAATGATACTTGCAGTTTTTTCACAAAGAGATAAAACAATAGAAAGAGTGACAAAATTTATATGAATATTCTTTATAAGGCCTCGCTCAAAAAAGAGAGAATTTTGCATCTTTGACCTACATTTGCATATACAGTACATGAACATCCAATACAAATTCAGTCATATCAGTTTCCTGTTGCAGTAGGTTGAATATCATAAAACTCATCTAAAGGAAGAATGTTTAAACCGTGCGTTTGTGTAATGTGGGGAGTGCGGTATCTTTCATCAGAATTCTATTATATAAACTATAAATCAGTCCAGACACATTCTTGATTAATGTTTTAGCTCTAGCATTTGGAGAAATGATGGTTTGAGGTAAAGTGGCAAACATTGGTTTATCAGTTAGCTTAGCTCCAAACATCCTGTGAGTAACGGCCCTTGGTCATCAGCTTCTTGAAATAGTCCACAGCTTGAGTGTGCGTCAGGCCGCCCACCTGCCTCTGCAATCTCATAGAAGGCCGTGTGCACGTCCCGAGCCATGTTACGTGCATCTCTGCAAGGACACATATTCTCATTACATATGCAAGCAAAAATGCTGCTGGAAAGAGATGCTGTGGTTTTTAAAGATACAATATGATACTGGTGAATGGCAGTATTGACCACTTTATGCAAGCAAAATCATATAATTATAGGGAAGCACTATAATTATTTCAGGCTGTTTATTGTTCTACTGAAATCCTGCCAGTTAACTATTAGTGCGGATTCATAAGAATGTTATTCATCTGTGATAGAAGCAACTTCTGGTTCTTACCCACAAACGTAGATGTGGGCATTATTTGAATGAATGAGCTTCCACAACTGCTCCTTGTTTTTCTTCAGAAGATGTTGCACATAGATCTGTAAAAACAACAGCACAGTCCACAGAATTACTCTTAAAAATGGAACTCTTTAATATTGTGAAAAACTATTAGTCTATTATGATAATGCTGGAGGACCAGTCATATTGGTTTGTTTAAGATGAATAAGTGGGAAAAAATAATAGTAATATTATGCATCTTAATATAATAATAATTATAATTATAATAATATGCATTTTTAAATTTGGATTAAAAAAATATATATAGTTTTCCAATATGGTAAGATTTTTAATTAGATCCCAATTAATTAATTATTAATTTACAGCAAAAACTGTAATATTGTGAAATATGATTGTAATATGTTTTAAAAAGTAATTTACTCCTAATTTTCAGCAGCCATTATATAAAAGCATATATGGATTTTTGAAAAAGTGTAATTCCTAGTTTTTTTTTATTTGTATTAGATTTGCTGTCTTCTGTCACAGTCCTCAAGTTAACTTTTTAAAACACTACTAATTTAATAACACTGTTAAACATAACATTAAGCACGTCTCAAAATGAATATCCATTATACAATATAAACAAATATAGGTTTTTTTTGCATATATAATATGTAATTTTAATATCATTAATTTGCAGCCATAACATGAAAATAATTTAGTTACTGGCCAGAGTTTTAATTTCAGTGCATCCCTAAGTCACTCACCTTGCGCTCCCTGGTCTCTGGGAAAAGGCAATGTTAAGCTGTGTCAGCACACCCACCCTCTCAAAACTCCTCCAGTTCCTGCTGGTACAGGAAGTCCTCATTCTTATGGCGACAACCAAAGTAAAGTATCGTCTCACCAACATCCTTCCCTGCAAAAATCTGAGTGAGATACCTTCGCTATATTATTACTCACAAGTTGTGTGTCAAAGCAAGTTTCGAGCTTCACCTTGTTCCTTCTGCCATGCTCTCTCCTGGTGAAGCCCATGAAGGGGGCGATGCCAGTGCCAGGCCAATCAATGATTACAGGATTACTGGGTTTTGAACGGCAGGCGGAATTGGGATCTCCTAAACATACATGGGAACGGTGTGCTTGTGGCCGTTCTCGGTCACTTCTTTGTTCTTAAAGCCGTTAGTGGCCACACCCTTGTAGACTCTTCCTGTCTCGGTGGTGTACTCGATCACCACAGCACAGATGTGGATAGAGTTTGGATGGACCTGACATGAGGGCGAAACAAAGTCTGTGTCAACCTCAAAAGTTTTTTAATTCAAGGTATAATATCAAGAACTGCAGTGTTTTACCTTGCTGGAGGAGGCGATGGAATAGTATCGAGCCTGAAGTCGGGGAAGGAGCTCACACAGGTGGTCTATAGGAGGGATCAGGGAAGGTAGATCCTCCTAAAATAGCCAATATGTTCCCTCTCAGAATCCAAAACCCAACTCTGATACAAAGCCTTAAAGGACCAATCAGATGGGTGAATAAAAATATTCAAGTTTTACTGTAGACTAGGATTACGTCAGTGATTATGATGTGATCCTAACCTTTCCTTCAGGTGAAGCTGACGCCATCTTGCGCATGTTCTCTTGTGTTCTTGAGGATCAGAAGCGTACTGTGCCAGGTCATACAGCACGTTTTTTGCGTGTTTGTTTGTTGATATCTAGGTAATGGCTCAGTGCTGTGCGGTAGGTGTGTGGTTGGACAGGGGAACGGATGCTTTTTATTGGATTCCTCTGCAGAATTGAAACACCATTAGCAACCATAGCATGTTATAATATGAATAAAAACATATTCTGATATGTTTAATTACACAATATGAATTTCAGATATTAGAACATACCATCCAGATTTTTGAGTGAGATTGCAGCATCAAGATCTACTCCAAGTCTCTCTCCTATTCTACTGACCACCACTGCATCATTTATGGGGTAAACAGCAACATGGTCTCCAGCATCATATCTGCCAAGTTTGGTAATCAACTGATTAATATGTGGATATTAAAAAAAACTGGACACTGCATGAATATATACTTTAATTTATTTAAACAGTTTTATAATTTATTTAAATTTTTTTTTTTTTTTTTTTAAGTAACAATATAACTCAAATGTCATGAACTAAAACTGAATTAAAACTATCAAGAACATGGACTATATTACACCCTAAAAACAAAAGAAGGAAAGAAATTATATTTAATATAAAGTAGAATAAATTTATTTGTATATAATAAAATTTTATTTATATTATGAAATACAATATAATTTTTAAATAAAAAAAATGAAACCAAGTTTAATTTTCTTTCTACATTTTTTTTCCCTGTTGTTGTTAGGGTAAAATGTGACCTGAAAATGTTTTCATGAGATGCACCCAACAAGTCAATTGTTACGCATACCTGATTTTAGAATCCATGATATCTAACTCGATGTGCATCAAGTGCCGGTTTCCTCCTTTGTTCAGCTTACGGTTAACAGAGACAAGTGCAAGGAAAGGATTCTTTGAATCAAACGGTCTACACAAATCAAATGAATAACAATGCAATTAGATCAAACGCTTTAGTATAACATTTCAGTATATCATTTAAAACATCAGACTCTAGCTAATCCTAAAAGAAAAAGTAATTTACAACTAAATAACTGAAATTGAAGGTCATTTAACTTACTTCTTAATGATAGAAGCCTCAAATTAACTCTCAGCTCAGGAGTGATCTTTTAAAATGCCAATCAGTGTCATATAATCACTTAGTTGAAAGGGATGAACTCACGGTTTCTGTGTCTGAAAGCTTTTGAGCCGCCCCATCTCTCCGGTGTAAACTTGATTCATATTGATGTCATTGTGAACTACCAGTTCAAACTGCCGAATGCTGAAAGAACACAAAAAGAATTTGGAGATCTCATCCAAGCCAGCATTTAAAGTCTTCAAAACACCTATGATGTTTAATAAGATGCAAAAACCTCTTCAAAGCAGGACAGGAGAGGTTTTTGTTATGGAAGAACATGATAAATGGATTTGGTTCCTCTAATATGGAGATGAGATACTGCATGTGTTGTGTGGCCACAAAATAACAGTCAGATAAACATCACGTTTGAATTAGACAATCTGACACAGCTCTGCTCTTTTAAATTTGACAATTTGTTACCTACCAATACAAGAAATTGTAAAAAGTGTGATTAAATCACAAGACAAGCACATGGAGAATAAAAAATAAAATAAAAATAATACCTGCTGTCTTCTCCATTGGCCTCCACTCCAAAGAACTCACATACCGCAGGCCAAAACTGCTCCTTCCAAGAGATAAAATCCTCCTCCAAGCTACAAATGATTTAAGATTAAATAATCCGGACAGGCAATGATTCATCCATTTTTTCTGTTCCAATCTGAAGGTTTTATTTACTCACTTGCTGTCGTCATCCCCGAGGCCCAGGTCAAAGACCCTTTTTCCCCCAAGTTCAGCAAGCCTCTTGTCCGTGTACTTGCCTGTGGCATTGAAATGCTCATATGTTTTATTTCCTAAACCAAATACCTAAGAAAATGAGCACAAAAATTAATCATTCAGTTTCTGCAAGTAGTTAATAAGACACAGAATGGAGAAAATCAACACATACAATACCTTAAAGGCTTAATATCGACTAATAGAATTAAAATTTTATTTTATTTTTGAAATGTGTGTTTTGTGTTTTATATGGTTTTAGGTTTTAATTTTAATTTTTTCTTTAATAAATTATAATTCTGTGAAACTGAGATACTGAGATACTAAACATTTTATTGAGGGAAAAAAATCTAGAAAATGCCTAGAAAAAGAACTTTTTATTCCAAAATGGTCCATTTACTTCAAAGCTTTGGCAAACTGAAATGGAAATTAAATTAAATAATGACTTTTGGAGAACAAAAAACATTTATGATTAAAATTGATTTCAATGCATTGGACTAAAATGCAAATGAATTATGCATTTGTCTGCAAGATCTTTGCTCCTTTTATCCTCCTCTGCCTATCTAGTCATATAACACTGAAGAGGCATAGCAGTGATGTTTCCAACCACATGTTTTATCACGCTGTCCCACCACAGCCACATAAAAGAATCTGAGGACTCCAGACTGAAACCACAAGGCTTTCTTCCAGGATACAGGTCCAACTTAAGGAGTCTGGGACACCTATGTCTCTAGAATCAAAAGATACAGAAGATCTAGTGATAGGGTTCCTTCTGAGAGAGTCCCACTAAGAGAGAGGTTCCACCTGGATGGAGCTCTAGCTTTGTTTGGCTAGGCCAGATGTTTCCATTTGGTGAGAGAGAACTGATGAGGATTCCATGGGCCCCTTAACTATGGAACAGCCTCAGGCTCAGGCTCGTTAAGAACTTAACTGACTGCCCAGGAAATAGGTACCACTCCATAAAAAGGCCAGGAATTTTGGAGGTTGCCCCATGCAATCTCTTGAGCTCCATTTACTCACCACAGAAATTACTCACAAAAAGAAACAAATTATCTTTCTGCACTTTTCTGATGTTGGATTATTACTCACAGCAAAATTGACCCCCTCTAGATCATCATCAGTCCCTTGCATCCAATCATAGAACTCCTGAGCATTGTCTGTGGGGTCTCCCTCTCCATAGGTTGCCATGCAGAACACAGCCATGGAATTAGGAATCTCTTTTAGTCTAGACAGCTCGGACTGCGAATGGGAGATTATAATGACAAAAATCAAAAGGATTGTGTAGTATTATTTTGTTATGTTGTTTGATTGATTTTTTTTTGTTTGTGTTCATTCAGGAGGAAATAATGGTGAAAGTACCATGTCATATTCCTCCGGGTCCACAGCCATGCCTTTCATGCCATAGCGATGGGCATCTTTCGCCAGCCTGTTAGCAAATTCCTCAGCAGTCCCTGTTTGGGATCCATAGAACACCACAACGTTTCGGTTCTAGAATGGGAAGGTATAGAAATCACACATAATGGAACTTTTTTTCATTGTTCAATGGGGTGAAATTTTCACCAATTATTTCAACTTTTTAGAATTTGACTGAAGTACTATGGTAATAAAATGTTCCTGAAAATCTCACCGTTTTCTTCATTTTCTCAATAAAGCTGGTCTCAGGTATTGGCGGTGATCTATAAAGAAAAAGAAGAAAACAAGAAAAAAGAAAGAAAGAACACACATGAGAAAAGGCATGCCAGACCAATTCTTTTGGTATTGAATAGAGGATTGAGCCATTAATTTCTCAGCCTTTTCCACACAGGAGAACTTCCTGAAGTTCATACCCCTCTGAGAGCACCACAGCATTAGAACACGTCTGCTTTCAGTCATTGTTCATTACAACTAATAAAACAACATATTTTCATGTTAATTCAACAAAGAACAGAAAGTAGTCTGCTAAGTGCAAAAACCTTACTTGAACATTGTAAGTTTGATATAATAATCTCTCAGTTTCTACTCTTTTCAATTTTTTTTATTTTTTATTTGTTTTACTTTCTATTCATCAAAAATCCTGAAAAAAAAGCAGCACAACTGTCAGCATCTTAGAATGTAAATTCAGCATTGTCATCACAGGAATAAACTACATTTAAAATATAATAAAATAAGTCATTTTATATTGTAATGATATTCACAATATTACAGTTTTTACAGCATTTTTGATCAAATTAACGCAGCCCTGGTGAGTAAAAGAGGTTTCTTTCAAAAACATATATCAGGGTTAGGGTATATAATCAAACTATCAAATGACTAAACACAACCATCGTTGCACTGGCAAAACAATAGATTCTACCCCTATATATTGTTTATAGCTCCAAAATAAAGAAAAAATTATCCCCTTTTCACAAAGAATCCATGCAGAATTTCACAAGACATTCCACAAAATAGTCATGCCTTTGTGCAAATGAAAATTAAAAACTTTTTGCACACCACTCATACAACAATGTGTTGCACTGTTAAGAAAATAAGCAATTCCTAAGAGCAAAAGTAATTACACAAATGTCATAATACCACCTGAAATATCTATCACAACAGAAGACACATCCGTCTGTCCCGGACTAACCTCTCTGCAGCGGCCAGTCTGTCCTGAGGCAAAGAGAACATGCATCCCATAACTGGGGAAAAGACTCTGTCCTTTAGGGTTCGGCATACAGAGCACTTTAGTCTCTAAGAGGTTCAGATCAAGCCCTCAGACAGCCTGAGAAAGTTCTTTGGGTTGTGTTAAATATCATTAGGAGGCTCTGTAGAAAACACATCACTCTTCAGTGCAGGAAAAGGGGGTGTGAAGCAGGCGAGGGTCTGAGACGGGCTCCCGTGCACGCTTATTCTCTCTGTCTCTCTCTCTCTCTCTCTCTCTCTCTCTCCTTTTATCTGGCCAGAGCACAGAGGTTGCAAAGCAACAGGAATATACAACATTTCCCATGGATCTCTGCAGCACAATGCTGTTACTGAACCCCCAGCCCATCCTAAACGCACACGAACATTATGCTGCGTTCAAGTCCTCCTGGGAAGTTCGTACTTACGAGTTGACAATTCGTAATTATGACGTCAGGTGTGTTCAAGTCAGTTTAGTCGGCACAAGATGGCGGTGTACCTTTTTTTTATAAATTACAAGAAAATACAACAGGGTTTGTTAACTCTGCTTATAGAAAATGAAGAGCAAAGAATTTGCATCAGGTGTGTTTTGCATTTTTAATTTTGTTTAATAATTTATGAAGCCACTTTAATCTGTATCGCATGAAAACTTATTAATTGTTATATTGCAATCCTGTCTATAAATTTCAACTAAAAAATTAGCGTCAACAACAGACTTCTCACTGACACGCCCCCAACTCGGAAACTCGGAGCTTAAAGAAAATTCTGAGTTTCCCATTAGTAATTACAACATTGTGGTGGCGTTCATGTGCGTTTAACTCGTAAATACAATGTATCCGACAAGACTTGAACGCAGCATAGTCTCAGACATCACGCCCACGGACTGCTGGCTAAACGTCTGATGCATATGGGACACAAAAGTGGAAACACTTCAGGAGTCTCAAAGTCGTCATCAGATTGGTTGAATTCTACAGGATTTCCACGAGACGTGTGTGTCTCGTTCTTTAACGTTCCGCCTGGAAACAAAGATACCGTGGCGCCAAACCCCCTCACGAAAAAAGAAAGTTTGTTTACAACTCTGACGACGAGCACTTATCAGGATCAACTAAACGCTGGATTTTCAAAAGTATGTGAAATATTTAAAGTTCACGGCATAGAATCTTTAAAATATGTCCAAGAGTTTTGCACACCGGTCTGTTATTGTGGCAACATTTCCACGCCCCTGAAACGTGACGCTGAACGAAACGAACTGTGATTGGCTGTTTGACATGTCGGTCAAACGGCCTCATGGGCGGGCCTTGGCCAATGAAAGCTGCCATGAATTCCAGACCTTCAGTCCGAAGGTCTGGCTACGCGAGACTACACGCACATAGACATGCAAAAAACTTGAATGCTCCTGCCAACGCAAACACATTCCCTCCTTTTCCCAGCCTAATAAAATACAAAATAGCACTAAAACAAAAGCCAATCTAAATTCCTGGATTTAATTAAGTTTTTATAAAAACTTTACAATGTGTTTCACTGCAGACCCCACATAAGAAATGCATTTGATTAAGACAACTAAAAAAGAAAGACTAGTGGAGTTGTTCAAGACTTTGGCAGGATGGCTTGGACTGGCTGTGATCCTTCAATGTGAGTAATGTGAACCAGGAAGCGGAGAGAACTGGAAGAGGTTATCCTTTCCTGCTCGCTAAACAGGTCTTCCTGACACAATAATTCTCAACTTATACATTATTTCCTCCTACATTCTTTACTATTGCTGTTGTTCCTTTTTTAGAAAACCTAATCAATAAATGGTCATTTATTCCTGTGATGTAAAGCTGCATTTTCAGCAGCTCAAGTTTTCAGTGTCACATGATCCTTCTGAAATCATTCTAACATGCTGATTTGGTGCTCAAAAAACACTTATTATTATTATCAATGTTTTGGTGCTTTATATTTTAGTGGAAATTGTGATACATTTATTGCATGATACTTTGATGAATAAAAAGTTCGAAAGAACAGCCTTTATTTGAAATAGATAAAGTTTGTATAATTATGTCTTTACTGTCACTTTTTATTCATTTAATGCATCCTTGCTGAATAAAAGTATTAATTTCTTTAAAAAAAATTTTTTTGAACAGTACCTTGGTGCTAAAGTCATCAGGCCTTTCATTGTTTTCTAGGGTGAATAGGTCACAAGATTAACACAAAACACTACAACTGACTAGCGAGGATTATGAGGAGCATTCAGGAACAATAACATCCCGTGACTCCATCTGAACAAACAGTGCTCATTTTCAACCTCAATCAATGCTTCTGTTTACTACACAGCTCACTTTAATGTTTAATATCACCAGCTAAGTCACTGGCGCGTCTGTTCAGAATTGTGAAAACCGAACAGGAAATTAACTTTTACCAACTTGACATGTATGAAAATTCATGGACAAAGATGTAGCTGTTGGCATTCACAATGACACATAACCACTGTGTATATGAACTGTGTCTCAGCTGCTGCAGACCATAATCCTGAGACAGAATGTAACGTACGCACGTTCTCTCAGTCCCATTATGTCAACACTTTGCAATGTTGGAGCCCATGACCAACTGAACCACAAAGTGCTTTAGGAACGAGCCATGGTGCAGAAACGATGCTTTGTTCGAACAAGGCCAAAGGTCTATGGGGAGAAAAATTATAAACAGGCCGTCCAATAAAAATATTATTGCAAATTTGAGCCCTATAACACAGTTTCTGCCATGGACTGTAAAGCTCATTTTGTACCTTTATTATTTGGATTTACACTGGAGGTTGAGGAGAGGTCCCCCATATGATTGTAAAGTGCTTTGGGTCTACAGCAATACACAATACAGTGCTATATAAATGCCTCATTCAATCATTCATTCATTCACTTTTGTGAATGCAAACACCATATACTGTGCTTGTGTTTCACAAGACTCTTCTTTAATGGCTCTGATCAACATTTCAGTTGTGCAGAAAAATTTGTGTGGGTGTAATATTTCTCTCTTGAGGACAAATGAAGGGGGAAGGGGAGTTAAAATGAGGCACTTACACTGCAGGGAATGTCTGGAAATCCAGAACAGGCTCTGTTTTTTTTCGGAACAAGAACCAGTAGATAAGCAGTCCTGCGATTAGAGAGAAGATGAAGATGTCCAGAGAGCCAAGGAGAGGCTCCGGAGTCTGACCCTCATCGGAGAGCAGCTGAGATTCACCGGTCCTCCATTTTCACATAATTCAGTGAGCAGATATGTCTGAAAAAAACAGATTGTTTTCATCACTTAGTATTAGTCTACAATTGTTTAAGTAACTCTGAAACACACACACGACAATTTATATTTACATACAATTTATGAACCGTATTTAAAATGTAAAAAAAACATATTATTATGATAAATGCTATAGATAGACAGTATCGATAGATAGTATAGATTAAAACCCTTTTTTTTTCTTTTTTTTTTACATTTTAACTTGCAGTTTTGTGGCCATGGAGTTGACGTCGAAAAACAATAGAATTGGTGACTTTTTGTCCTGTTGTGCCCTCTTTTGAAGACTCAATGTAATTACATAATGATGACAAGTTTCTTTTGAAGGACTTTCGTCAATTTCTAAATAATGTAATTTTTCCACCACCTCGGGTTTCTTACATAGACAATATCGCCAGAGCTATGACGTGTTATAACAACACCCTTATCTCTTAAAAAGCAGAAGGACTGTTGTACTGACGTGGTTTTTGGACATGTAACATGGCTTTGTTTAAATACTTTGACGTACATGATACATGAATATGTTAATATCGCGTAGCAAAGTTACATTGTGTACCATCTCATACTACTACCACCACTGTACTATGTTTTACCATCGCCATAGTATTTTTGTAAGGGCAAAACATACTATTTACTTTTTTTGTTTATGACTTCACAAAGGGACTGACAATACACTAACAGGAAAGGATACTATTATAATTCAAGTTTCACAACAGTACACACACTAAAAGCACACCCACCTCCGGTTAGCTGGAGCAAAGCTCACAGCACGATCTTACGTCACATTGAAAACGCCGGGTTGCCAGTCACAAGTTCAAAAATCCCTCCCGTGTGGGTAAGACCCACTTAGAGCAGGCATAATTTACCTTTGATCACATGATACATTTTTTTACTTTGTTGTAATGTTTAGAAAGCGTTTAACCTGCTCTTCGAATATATATCTATATATATATATATATATATATTATATATATAGATATATACTATATAATATATATATATATATATATATATATATTATCTATATATTATTCTGACGGATTTGTCCACTGCAGCAACTTTTCCCCACTTAGAACTGACCTGTCTGTGAGAGTTATTTGGCAGTGCTATGACAGTTTAATTCAAATAAAATAATAAGAGAATAAAAAAACTGTTATTCTCAATTAGGTGAATTCTTTACTGGACATTTTGGTTTAAAATGCAAGTGGATCTTTACAATATTAAAAACCTTGTACAGAACGTTCTGCTGAAAGCACTTGAGGGATGTTTCCATTTCCCATTTCTGTTTGACAGGGCTTCCTCAATCAAGTCTTGAAAATATTGAAAAAGTCATTCAGTTTTTCCTAGCATCTGGCTGACTGCACTTGCCTCTACTCACATGAAGGGTGTCATGGTCCTATGATGATAAAGTCATGTGTTTGACATTGTGGAACAATGCCACTGATAGCAAATGATTTTCCATAAATGTCTTCTAGCTTCTGTTTGAGTTCTCTTGAACAATCATTAACTTGCCCCATTCTAATCAACTTTAAATATAGGCCAGAGGTGTTTTACAAATGTGGAAAAAGAAAACATCAACATACTGTTATCATATTCTGATGTCATGACTTTCTTTGGCATATGGTGTGCAAAACATCATGACACTTAGTCCTTTAATAAAATAAAAGAAAAAATTAAATATTTTAGGTTTAGGGGAAAAGACATTTTATCCTTTATACTTGGTGACACATTTACAAAAATCGTAACTTAGCTAGGTTTAACCACAAACCGAAAAAACATTTCTCGAAAACATTTAAGCAACAAAAATATTAAACACGCTGACATTTAAAAATATATTCATATAAAACATAAAATTGCTTAAATAAAGAGTTCAGCAGTTGTGCCTTTGTGCCAGTCATTTATAAAGCTTTGGCTCTGTCCTGATCCATGTATTTGTGGTAAACAACACCAAGAGTGGTGAAGAAATTCCCCCATGAACAAACACAAGGAAAGTAGAGGCGCACATGAGAGAACCTAAGAAGAAGAAAAAAAATGTAAAAAAAATACAAATTATTTCAACATAACCACAAAAAAAAAAATTATAAAAAAATAAAATTAAGTATATAAATTAAAGCTTTTGGATTAAAGCAATATACACACCTTATAGTAAATATAATGTATGGATCTTTATTTAGCTAATATGTGTTAGCACTAGGGCTGGTATGATAAATCGAAGCAGAATCGATTCGTGGATCGATTCTGAGATTTTTAGAATGCATCGCGATTCCTCTGGAATCGATTTTGAGCTCAAGTTTTTAAAGGGGTCATATGATGCAAATTTCAAATTTTCCTTTCTCTTTGGAGTGTTACAAGCTCTTGGTGAATAAAGAAGGTCTGTGAAGTTGCAAAAGACTAAAGTCTCAGATCCAAAGATATATTCTTTATAAAAGTTAAGACTCGTCCACGCCCCCCCTGAAACGGCTCGTTCTAACGCGCCCCCACATATCTACATCTCTATGTGGGAAGATTTGCATAACGCCACCCAGATGTTCACGCAAAGAAAGAAGGTGTACCTTTTATTCCTCGTTGTAGTATTGTTGTTTGCCGCCGCCATGTCGTATACGACGCTGTGTCACTTTTAAAGCGAAACTACTTTGTTTGGCCTTTCCAAAAGAGGACGATATCTGCTTCGTCATGCCTGGGGGCTGATCCTGTGCTGGTCGCTTGAGGAAATACATCAAACTTTGCACTGTGGATCGCCGGTCCAAAGCTTTCACCGTGGACGAAGCAGAGTCCAGCCCGGGGTCGTCACATGTGGTTGCCGCAAGCCCAACAGACGCTCCTTCGTAGAATCCGCCTGCCGCGCCGTTCTCAAGCCGCCATACCTCTGCTCACTCAAGCCTGCTCACTCTAGACCTCCGGCCTCTGCTCACTCAAGACGCTCTTCCGTTGAGAAAGCGAAACTACTTTGTTTTGCCTTCCAAAAAGAGGGACATGACTAGAAAATCATGTTTATATCATGTTTTATAATGGGTTTTATGTTTATGTCTCGTCGCCTCCGGCCGGACAGGGCATCACAATATGTTAAGGGACGTAACATTTCCATCACACGCTTGAGGTATTCGGCCAATCACAACGCACTGGATAGCTGGCCAATCACAGCACACCTCGCTTTTCAGAGAGATGAGCCTTGTGAAAATCGACGTGTTTCAGAAGGCGGGGCATAAAGGAGAAACAATAATGTACAGTATGTGGAAAATAATGTGTTATTTTAACCTTAAACCACATAAACGCATTTTATTACACCAAATACACAAAATAATGTTCTTTTTAGCAGCATCATATGAACTCTTTAACAGCAGATGGCGCTCTAATCTAGTTTTTATCCACACACTCAAATGCTTATGAAGAAGAGTGCTACAAGAGTGCTAGTGCATTTGGTCGAGTCATGTAACTTTCATTTGACCTCAGCTCAGAATGAGATTTTATGACGTGGGATTAATGTAAATACAGCCCACTGTGAACACCCTTGTAATTCGCTTCAACCTTTTCAAATTTTCCAATGATATTTTAGGTTCAAGTTTGTGTGTACAAGCTTAGAATCGATTCCAGAGGAATCGCGCCGTGCTTTTGGAAAATCTCAGAATCGATGCTGAATCATTTCTCGATTCGCAATTCATCAATTTATTTTCCCAGCCTTAGTTAGCACATGATGTAAACAAACTATTTTGAAAAAAAAAACTGACCTGCCACTCTTTCCATTCTGGATGCTGGGCCATTTGGAAGAGTGTAATTCCATTATGAAGCTGGAAAAACTGTATATACATAAAAAGATGGTTAGAACCACAGCATAATAACAATAGAATTAAATCAGAACTTGTCAACATTTCACGTCAGTATGAAACTCTTCTTTTGTCTGGTACTGTCATTCAGGTACAGGTAAATATAATGGTTACATCATCTCTGCAGATGTACGTGCAATGTAAGTAAGGGATTCATATATTAAGATTTGCTGATGTTGCACCGTATTCATTTTAGGCATTTTTAAGTCCAAATTTATACTTTTGTGTGTGTTTATGTGCACTTTAATATATTTTAATTTCACGAATTCTCTTATCATAAACAACAAAGCGCAGATGTACGTGCAATGTAAAAGTAAGGGATTCATTTCGCAGCGTAGACAGTTTCAGTGATTATAACAAACTTTTGTTTTTTTGAGAGTGCGATAGATCAAAGTTAGTGATAATGTCATTTATGTACATAATTTACATGCCGTTTGATTGATTAACTGTGGGAAAGAAACTTTCTAAAATTATCAATTTCTAATGTTTTAATTAAATTGTAATCACATTAAATGCTAATTCAGTTTCATTAAACATATTTTATTAGCCTACATGACACCCCATGTCTGGTTCTTGCCTAAATAGACAGGTTTATGATGTTTGTAGTTAATAGAATTGGCTGCTTTTAGCCTTACCCTGGAGTTGGTTCATCCTCCGCCTATATCTCTAACTATGTTACACCTTTAAACTGACATATTGCCCTCTGTGCCACCAGAAGAAGTCTTTACCACGATGATTACATAACCATAAGACAGAACGTGAGCTGTTTTTTTCCCATGCAAGATGATTGAATTTATTGCAAAATAACCCTAGATTAACAAACACTGTATTAAACTTACATGGCCCAAGAAAAGGAAAGGCAGGAGAAAGGTCAGACCCCTCCACATCCAGGACTGAAACCCCTCTGATCATAAAGCACATGTGAAAACATGTGTTAGCAGATAAATCTGCAATAGAATAAGAAAATAAAGACGAGAAAAGAACACACAAACCCACCAACTGTGAGGTCCATGTTGTGGTCTTTCTCCAAGAGCTCTAAGTCTATATAAGCAGCCACTCTGGTAATAGTACTGGAGAAACTGAACAAAATCTGAATGGAGAACAAAACAAGAAAAATAAATAATTAAATAAGACAATGAATAAATCATTAATACACTGAAAGTGTTGCTAATACTGTAAGGCAGCCGTTCTTACTTATATACATGGAGTAGGACAGGAACTGATTTCTGAACATCTGGTAGAGTTCACCATCAGGCCTGTGAGACAAATGAACAGTTGACGTACATCTGATATTCACACATTATCTCTCACTCTTTTTCATGCTTATTCTGTTCTACTGATCTTCAAAAATGACTATAAAGTGTGCTATCCTACTTGAACACATTTCATTTTAAGCATTAAATCAGAATAAATGAATCTGATTAAACTAATACATATTAAAATACTCTTTATTAAAGTGCCAAAGTTTCAAAGATTTAATGCCGTAATATCTCACTGTGTTAAAGAGTTAAGTTGTTCTTACCAGGTCAGCATTACTCCAGAGAGAAATGTTGAAACATAGTGTTTGAAAACACCCACCAGCCCTTGATCCTGAAACACAAGGCAAGTATTCAAACTTTACAGTAGAGCCTGTATTACTGCATTAATACATGGCAAGAACTGAGTATTACGGTTTTCACAGTGATGCCATATAAGAATCACTTTGAGTTCCCCAAAAATCCTTCCAGTTAACAATTCTTATAAAGAAGAACATTTTAATAGTCTAAAGAACTTTTTCTACTCTAAAGAACCTTTTGTGCGAGGACTGTGGAAAGGTTCCATGAATCTTTATGTCTTCATGGAACCATAGATGCCAATAAAAAATCTTTCTTTCTTTATTTATTTAGTCAACCTTTATCCTTAATTAGAAGGCAATGTTACATTTATTACAGTTAAAAGAACCTTTATTTTTAAGAGTATAATGATATGATTATTCTTACTTGGAGCCGTTATTAATGAGGATGCTCTCTCTTATCGTCAATGTACAATAATACCACACCAACAGGAAGTTGAAAAGTGCATCGACAACCCTATCAGAACACAAGGGGGCAAATACAAATGCATACACTCATTTGATTATTTCACATGTATTAGTTAAACATGTAGAATTACATATAATCAATGATTAAAAAACGGCTGTTGCTACATGATATTAAAAAATTACACTTTCAAGAGCACTATTAGGCTAACCCTCAATTTTTCATATTTAGTTGGAATAAACATGTACCTGTTGCTGAACAGAAACCGACAGGTGAATGAGAACAACAAGAGCAGCACAGTCAAGTATAGTTTGAACTTCTCATACTCATCTTTATAGGCAAACCTGTACAATAGAGAAACAGGAAAAAGGAGTCAGAACAAATCACCTGACTCATGACTCATTAACATGACTGCATTTCATGACACCACATTGTTTAAAGATGATGATCACAAGTTTAGGCTATTGTGGTGTTAGAATGTTTCAGAACGTTTGATTCAAACAGGACTGTTCAGAGAACTTACTTTGGACTGCTTGTTAAGGAGTGTTTACGTTAACATTTTCCAAGCACAAGACTGAGGTATAACCTGGGAACAAGAACAGAGTTAGCATCAGCGTATTTCATGTAATCATCGGGTGCTTGCAGAATCATTGTATGTGTTTGAACAAGCTAAATTACAAATCCACACCACCACTATCAATTATTATGAAATATATACCAACACCTTTAGACTACAATATTTTAAGAAATACAGAGCTGTATGACAGTGCTTTGAATTGTAAATGCTTTTAATGTGTATTTTAAATATCTCTCATATTTGGCATTACTCATTTTTCTTTGGCAGGAAGGCCTCCATCTCAAAAAAGATGTTTGATCTCTCCTTTATAGAATCTTGGATCTCATCTACTTTATTTACATCTTCTGAATTCGCTACCGCTCTGCATCTACAAAAAAAAAAAAAAAAAGAATGAATGAATACAAGATATAGATCAATAACATTTATTTTTAACCAAAGCATATATATAACTCATAACTAACTCCTGCAGGGATTCGTTGAGATCCTTTAACTTTTTCCTTTGCCGTGCAATAGAAGAAGAACAGCTGTCCTGCAGTTTCGAAAACCTCCTCCAGCTTTTGTTTGTAAAGTCGATGTGTCTCCTGTGTAACAAATATTGACATTAGAAATTTGCAGTTGGCCAAAGACGTGAATATAACAATATCATGAGAAATTTTTATATTGTTGGTGTATTTAAAGTAAAAAAAAAAGGCGGCGGTTTAGGATTAAATTGCTACAGCAGCTAGTGATTTAAAGCTGAAACCAACCAGCTATTCATAGCGATACTTCGAAAATATTTGTAAATAAAACAATTATGATGTATATAAAAACATTTAAAGATAGAAGAGTAGGGTCTCATAGTTCAGAGATGCCCTGCTGTCTGATTAGCACTAGAGAAAGAAAAAGACTCCACACCTGAACTTGTTGATAGTCGTTTTTCCAGATCGTCCCATTTTGTAAACATTCTTTCAAGCCAGTCGGGTTAAATAACATTTCCAGAGAGTGTATGTAGTGATCCCAGATAAGAGTGAAGAGAATAACGGCTCTGTTTCCACCGTTGTCGGACCGCCTCGCTATCTTTTTTGACCCACATCGGTCATCTGAACACAGTTTCACAACAAGCGTAGCCAATCAGAGAAGGACCCCGCGTCATAATGAGACGCCCCTGCCTGCAATCTGACCAATGAGCGCTTTCAAAACAAGACCGCTACGTTCCCACAGACGCCCATAGAGAGGCAGAGAGAATATACCAACTTTGAATAACCAGTGTTCAGGGTCAATGTCAAAATTGTAGACAGAACCTCTTATTAGGTCATAGGAATAATGTATTGGCAGGAAATTTTAAAAAGGTTTATTAAAATTACAACATTCTTATCATACACAGTATATGTGTTAAAGCAACATATACAGTAAAGTGGAATAAAATGCTGAATAGTCTTACTATTGGTCTTATGACATTAACTGCTCTTTTTAGTTAGTGGCATATATTAACATCTATATATTAACAATTTTGGGTAACACTTTACAATAAGGTTCATTAGTTAACTACTTTAATTAATATGAACTAAGCATGAATAATACTTCTACACCATTTATTAATCTTAGTTAATGTTAATGTTAACACTTTCTAATGCATTATTAAAATCAAAAAGTTGGTGCTTGTTAACATTAGTTAAGGCATTGCGAATTAACATTAACTAACAATAATTTTTTTTAACATTAACAATGGTTAATAAACACTGTAATGTATTGTTCATTGTTTGTTCATGCTAGTGAATACATTAACTAACACTAACTAATGGAACCTTATTGTGAAGGGTTACCCTATTCTGTACATTCTAGTATTGTCTATAGTGTGTTTACGGGGAAGTAGTTTTATTTATTGTTTTTTTAAATAGAATTTTCTATTAATATATTTAATATTAAATAATCTACTGATTCTGTAGAAAGTCACTGAATATGAAAGTGCACACAATGTTTCTGTTTAAATTTTGTTATTGTCAGTAGTTGGGTTCAGATATATCTGTCACTCTCTTCCCAAGAGTCTGAAGTTCCCAGTCAGAAAGTTGCTGTACAAATCCTCGATTTGGCCTCATGTTGGCTTTGCATTTCTGAATATGATTCCATGCCTCCTAAAACTATTCAGAAATGACAGGTGACAAATATTATAAAAAAAAGCAAATAACATCAATGCGAACTGCAAATGCCAAAGTAAAAACATTACCTTTAGTGTGTATTTGAGGTGGTGCATAAGATATGCCATTGTTACAGCACTGCATCGGCTTACTCCAAGAGCAGAGAATATCAGAACAGAAGAAGAAGTATTGAGATGTGAACCTGAAATGTTTAAAAGGCCCACAATCATAACTGAACATCAGATTTTTTCTTTTTTCTTTTAGTTATTGTTCATCCACTGGACAAAAAAATATCCTAGTACTTACTAATAAAAACACACATTCTCTCAAATGAAGCGATCAAATCTGCCTCTGAAGAATCTGCAATTCGGATGTGCAAGACAGTGCAGTTTGCCTTTTTAAAACCTAGTTTGCAAAGTTCAGTTCATAGATTAATTTGGTGTTTTCAGGCCATGAAAGGATGGATATTTTTTAAAACATTTATAAAATACTATGATTTCATACAATATATAAATATATGAGAGATGATTGGGTTTGGCTCACACTAGACTTGCATTCATCAGAGACATTGACAAGTGCATTCATCTTCAGAATCTTTAAGGAATTTTGAAGGTTTGTGGCCCTGCCTGTAATCACCCATGTAAAGTTTGCCTGGCAAGATTTTCCACAGGATATAGGGATTTCAAGCTCTCCAATTCCTATGAATATATGTATTCATGATCATTAAATATATTTTATAAACAGCACAAAAAATGCTTAATTTATGATCTATTATGAATAAACCCTAAACTGTAATAAAGAATCTTTTGCGTTCTTAGGAAAAGGTTTAGAGTGCAGAAAACTTCTCATAGCCTCTCCACTAAGAATCTGAACTGGGGAAATTGGCTTGCTTTTTCTATGCTGTCTGCACAATCTATAGCTGGACCTATAAGAAAAACATACAGTTAAGAGGTTTTTTCAGAGGTGTTTTCAGAGTTCAGAATATTAGAAAAGGTAGTTTAGTGTCTTACCTGAATCTGACAGAGAATGTGTGCTTACTGTCATAAAACAATGATTATACCTCATACTTTCAACATCAACATCCAAGGGCATAATAAACTTCCCATCAGAATCCTTTGAAAAGCCAATGAAAAGTGGTGTTTTTATATTAAACAATGTTGCAAAACAGGATATAAAAATCATAAACTTTAGGGGAGGAAAAAAAAAACATGAAATTGAAACATACCCATTTTGCATTTCTGGCAGTAATGATGTGACTGAAGTTATATGATTCTGCTGCACGGGCATCTGAAAAACAGGATTATGGTTACTATTATACTTTCACTTTCATTTGCTGGTATTTAAATTAGTACAGAAAATGTACAGCCAGTATTTCAGTTATAAGGAATAACTTCTTAATTCTACCAATCCAGAACAAAGATAAGTTTGCTCTCTGCAAGCCTTGGTAGATGAGTGTATTGATTTAGGATGTTGTACAGTTTTGATGCCTCACAGAGAACCTTTCCAGCCATTAGTTACTGCTTGAGCACAGAAAATCTGGCTGTCTGTAATGTTTCTTAACAAAAAAATGAGTTTGACTAAAAATTACAAGTTGGCGCGTCTTGACTTGATACTTATTTTACTTGGCGTTTTGAAATATTACTGCTCCGAAAAGTTTCTTAAACCAAACTAGACTGATTTATTGTTATTGCTTACGCTCAAATAACACACTCTACCGCTCGCTGATGATTGTTTATGCTCCTGCTATGGTAACAGAGAAACCGCTGCAGTGATTGGTTGAACCATAGACATATAATTAGCTAGACGCCTCATTGGCCGCTCGACCGCACGTCAACGTCGCCGCCATATTGGAGCGGGCAACTCTCCATTACTCTCATATCGGGACAGAGGAAAACATACCTTATTCGTCGGCAGCTTGGGCATCTACAAAAACCATCGCACAATAATAAAAAAAGATTTCTCGGGGGTATTATCTTTTCACAGGTAAGACTCAACAGTTGTTTCTGGATGTTTTTTTTGGTAATTTTTAGCTTTTAAGTGACAGCTTAATTAGCCACCCAGTGTCAGACTATTAATATCCAGCGATATCGCTGGTTAGCTGTGAAAGCTGAGACTTTATAAGAAATCAAAGTTTATAAATGAACTCTTATTCCGTTTTTAACTTATATTGTAGTTTATATCATAAACTAAACTGTGTTATAAGCACAAGATGTACAGTGAGCACTTTGACAAGTCTCAGACTGCCAGGATTAGTGAAGGAGCTAAAGCATGTCTCTTTAATTACACTAGCGTTACTTATTTATCATCACTTGAAAATAATGATTTCATAGCTTATCACAAAACTATCATAATATATATATATATATATATATATATATATATATATATATATATATATATATATATCTATATAATTTTTTTTTTTTTTTTTATTTTTTTTTTTTTAGTCAATTGCAAACAGGACAAGGAAAGCTGAAGAAAGCTGTTCTCTGCATTTCCAAGAGAGAAAGACTATACTTTCACAGCCTAATGTTATATTGGTTACTAATTAAAACCCACAGAATAGCCCTGAATGAATGGCCAGACTGGTCCTGGTCATATTCAAACCACTCTCTCTCTCTCCCCGGAACAGACTTCCGGGAGCATTATTTTTTTTTTTTTTTAATCTTTGTAAGGGTAATTTTTATAACAATATAATTACCTTATTAAATGTTTCTGCCTTTTTTTTTCAAATATTTAGAGGTGGATGTTGCACACTGGTGGAGGACGAGGAGATTCCCGCTTCTATGTAAAGCGTTTTTGAGGAATTATTAATTATTATTAATGAGGAATTATTAATTATTATTATTTAAATATAACCAGTTTCATCAGTCAATCACAATACTATAGACTGCATTTAAAATTATTTACACAGGCTGTTTAATGCTGATTATGTACAGTATGTGTATTTACACAAAAACTACATAATGTAAATATCCTAGAAATGAAAAAATACAGGAACTCATAGTGAGTCAAGCTGCAATATCATGACAAAATCATTGTTTATTATTGCCCTTGATGTTGTAATAATGATTATAAATTTCTGGTCTGTGTTAAATATAACTATACTTTGATATTTTGTTGTACAACGTAAAAACTGCACACACTCACACCCCTACATACATGTATTAACATATATGGAAAAAAAAAAAAAACAGTTTCAAAATTTGTGTTTTCTGCATGGGTGTGTGTAATTTGCATTGTAGAACAAAATGTCAAAGCATCGTCAAGTTGTTTACATTATTTTACTCATTAGTTGAATAAAATATAGGAAAATCTTGAGGGAAGCAGTGTAGAATTAGTCTTTATTAGTCAGGTTTTGTACTCACAACTAAACCACATTTTTTTATTTTTATATATATATATATATATATATATATATATGTGTGTGTGTGTGTGTGTACATGTATATATTATACTTAAGGAGATCATTAATTAAACACAATTTGGAATTTCACGTCCACATTTTTTTTTTGTGTTGTGTCTTAATTTGTTTAATAATTATTACACAAATACTATTATACAACTACATTTCACGATTGTTTATTTTACTTTATAATTTACTATTAATTTATTAAATTTTTGTCTATTTCTGTATTATTCCACCCTTGATATTACATATTCTTCTTGCTATTATTCATCTGTTGTTATTAATTTATTTATTATGGTATTATAACATGTACTTTGTTGCTATTATAAATCTATTATATCACTTATGTTATTGTACTGTTGTACTCGCTTTTTATATTATTCACTTTACTACAAGTTGCACAACATATATATTTTTATATTACATATCACTTTTACTATATTTTTCCTGTGCGCTGTATAGGTGAATAATATTTTAACACTGTAACTAAGTTTCACTGGATCCATAAAGGCTTATCAGTTGCATTTGTTATTGTTTGTTGTGGAGTTTATCAAAATAAAAAGCAAACTACCAGTGTATTACTTTTTGATTTGTATTCGCTGGTTATATTCAATTTTCTCAATGATGGTAAATTATAAGTGTTTAAAGACATATTATTTCGATTTTTTTCCCCCAATATTTAAAAGTGAATGAGCTGTGTTCTGACCACAGACTGTATAAAAACAGATTCCGACCTGAAGCACAAGAAAAGCTAAAATGTTGGGGTTGAACACAGAGAAAGCAGTAAAACAACTTATTTCATTTAATATACATTCAGATTACATGTACATGTCACAGTTATACTACATTAACATTAGAATTGTAAACCGAAAAAATCAACAAGTGAGAAGTGTGAGCGTTCACAGTTTCTTACGAAAATTAATAATTTTCCAAACCAAACTAAATAACTGGAGGCAAAGTGATTTTTAACTGCATGTAGATCACAAACCTCTTAAATCGGTTAATAAATGTGAACGTTATCGTGATTTTATCCAGAAAAAAACGCAGCTCCCCCGTTTACTTCCATTTATGTTTAAGGCAGTCATGCCCTCACAAACATGGCGGACGCGTTGACGTATCGCAGCAACGGCTCAAAGCGGCCAATGAGGCGTCTAGGTATTTATATGTCTATGGGTTGAACGCGTTCCGCAAACCCTTTCCGTCTTCCTTAACCAATCAAAAGTTAGCACCCGCCCCACCGTGCTTCAACTGCGCTCCTATTGGAGGATAAACAACAAGGAACTATTTTCAAAATCAGGTTTACAGCTGTCAACAGCTGCGGATATGCCTGGATTCAGGGTATGTTGTTACTATTAGCTACTTAAATCGGTAAATCATTAATCATTAAACGATGTGTAATTCGTTTCCAGGGCCTCGGCGGTGCCTTTCTGCGGCGGAGGAAGAGAAATGGCAGCAGTCGACGCTGGGCCATAAAGAGCAAGAAGCCACCTCGGACTCCTGCCATACCAACGGTCCCTGTGTGAGCAACTGCAACATTTTTATATCCACAAAAACAATGCCTGTAAATACAGTGCTTTCATAAACACTTACAGTATAGTTTAGGATTGTTGTACTACATGTCATGCATTTACTTGTGTAAAGATCATTATATATGCTATATATAAAGATCTATATCTATCTATATATATATATGTGTGTGTGTGTGTGTGTGTGTGTGTGTGTGTGTGTGTGGTATATATATATTATATATATATATATATATATATACACACACTTATTTATATATATATATATATATATATATATATATATATATATATATATATATATATATAATAACTCATACTATATATTTACATATAATCCACAATACAAAATAAATACACTTTTTATCTTTATTTTTAAGACTTAAAGGGATTCTTGACCCAAAATGACAATTCTTTCATCATTTACTCACCCTCATGTTGCTCCAAATCTGTATGACTTTCTTCTGTAAAACAGAAAAGAAGATATTTGAAGAGTAATGTTGGTGACCAAACAGTTTTGATGCCCATTGACATCCATTGTATTATAAAAACTGAGGCATTTCTCAAAATATTGGTAAACTATCCCTTTAAGACTTTGAAAATAAAAGGCTTATGAGCTAACTGTATATCTTTACTTTATAACTGTATAACTTTACTTTCTGGTAATGCTTTCACCTAGTCCAGACAACAAAACAAAGGTGGACACTACGGAGGAGACGAGTGTTCAAACCACTAAACAGCTGTCTTCAACACTAAGTATTGGAGCTCTGTTTTCTGCATTTGGAAGTGTTGTGCAAAAATGCGGAAAGACAATTATTCAAGTAAGTTTTTCTTTTTTATTAGAGTTCAAAAGAGAAAGCTTTCCAATGTCTGACCAGCTTATTTTTTAGATCTGTTTAGGACTCCTGAATTTCTTCTTTTTCTGGAGAGGCTATTCAGAAAGAGTGGAGTCCCTTCACCAAAAAGTAGAGGTGCTGCAAAAGGAAATAGCACTATTGCATTCCACTTTGAAGGTTAGAATATTTCAGCAGTTCTGAAAAGAATGTTCTTTAATTATTTTCAAAATTCCAGTGCTTGTAACGTGTATAAAATATTACTTGATAGCTGTATCAAGAAGCCAAGACTGCAGGCGGTCAGTGTGAAATGCCTGATGGTGTTCAGCACTCTACACCTCCACCTGTCTCCCTTCCACCTCCACCACCACCACCCCCTCCTCCCCCTCCTCCTCTTCCTCCTCCTCAAATTCTGTTGACACTTGCTGCTCCGAAAGTGGCCTCAGTTCCCCTAAAAACTGCCCAAACTACCTCTGTGAAGGTAAAAGTTTATTTTTCAATTCACTTCACTTTGCTTGTTGAGAAGACAAGTTATGAAGGTTTGCAATATTTAAGGTTTTGCACTAATTTTCCTCCTGTCCCCTAATAGAAGCAGAATGGCCCTGTTGCTTTGACTCTTCGAGATCTTCAAGGAGTACGACTAAGAAAAGTGACTTTAGGCCAAAAAACTCAGGTGAGTGAAAGATTGTGTCCTCAGCTTTTCCAATGAATCCTGCATTGAGTCAGTATTTATGATGGCATATTTTCACAGGTATCTCCAGAGAGAAGAAGAACACCACTGGTCACACTCGCAGACTTGCAGAAAGTCTGTTTGCGACGCTCTAATTCTGACCTCCCCTTAAAGTCTAGATCGAGCCTTGGCAGGTGAATTTCTGCATAAATAATTTTAATTATTTTGCTTTAAAGCAATACATTCACATGCATGCTACATCATTTGTGATCTTCTCTGTAGGACACCAACCAAAAATCCCATGAATCTTCGGGTACAGCTTCGAAAAGTCAACTTAATGAGGCAAGATCACTTTTACTTTGTATTGTTGGAAATAGAGCCAAGACATGCCTAAAACTACAGACATCACATATAGCTAAATACTTCTCATTTGCTGCATTCTTAGGAGTCCTGGTGGCACACCGCTGTTTAACAAAGAGAATGATGTGATGGATTCAAGCCTGGATCCAAGCATGAGCAGAGGGTTAGGAAACAAGTACCTGGTATGTAAACCGCTTTATCCCAAAATGAATCACATAATTTATTCTTTTAAGGTTCTCTTTGAGACTGCTAGTTTCATTTTATTGAAAAATAATTTTATTACAAATAACTCATGAATTTATGGGCTGAAAATTATTTATTTCATTCTTTTTCATTCTTTACAGAGTGCTTTAACAAAAGAACTATCACCACTCAAGACTGTCTAAACAAAGAAAATTACTGTTTGTTATTGCACATTGTGCTTTGCATGGCCAATCTTATTTTTATATGTATATTGTCATGGTGCTAATAGCTTTGGCTTTCATACTATTATGTTACTATAGTAACTATTTTAGTGAAAGGACTGTGTTTTATGTTACTTGCTGCTTTGTTATTTTATATACATGTTTCTTTTGAATTGTGCTTCTTGTTCCTTTTATATCAGATCCCCCTTTTTAAGAAATGCATGAAAATTAAATGCACATCAGCATGTGGTTAATATGGTTAACTGTATAATTACTAGAACTACATAACTGAATGTGCAGTCACTGTGTCACTGTTACTGAATATGACTGTGGAATGTGCAAACTAACTCGGCTGTAAAATCTAGTACCTGATACTGTTATGAAGTCTGTACAGGGGTGAGACAAGTCAGTTATTGATCTATAAATTTAATAAGCCATTGATAGCTTAGGTGTGTGGTAAAATGTGGAGCACAGATAATAACTAGTCCTGTTATTGTGATACTCAGGATGTGTTTTATTAACATGTTTTACTGTACTGTTTTATTTTAAGGGTCTTTTGCAATATTTGTCTAAAGCCACTATTTGTATGTAAAAAATTGCAATGAATAACAAACTTTTAATAAATATTGGATCTACAGAAAGTGTGTGTGTGTGTGTGTGTGTGTGTGTGTGTGTGTGTGTGTGTGTGTGTGTGTGTGTGTGTGTGTGTGTGTGTGTGTGTGTGTGTGTGTGTGTGTGTGTGTGTGTGTGTGTGTGTGTGTGTGTGTTAATTTCCAGTACAAATGAGTGCATTTAGATGAAGACAAAATAAATGTTAGCTTTCTGGCTTAGTATTTAATATTTGGCTTAGTATATATTATTTATATACTATTAAAGTATTTATTAATATATTTTAGTTTAAGTTTTAGTAATTTTGTATGTACTTTTGTCATTTTTATTATTTCTATTTAGCTTTTAATTTTTAGTCATTGTAACTTCAGCTTAAACTGGCAGAATTTCTAGTTTTCGTTTAATATTTTATCGAATATTTGTGTTTTTATTTTTTTTTTACTATTATTTATATTCTATTATAATATTCACCAATGTTTGGAATTAGTATTTATTCCTATATTTTGTTTTCATCCTAATTTTAGATGCAGAACTTTTTTATGTGCATTTTTTATTTTATTTTAATATTTCTATTTAGCTTTATATTTTAGTAATTTTAATATTTCGACCTAATCTTATTTTAGTTTGCTGCCAAGGCAACAATTCAAATTTCCCTTTAAGTGTTATCTAATATAAATATTTTCTGTTTTAATTACTGAAAACGATTTTTTTAAGGTTTTAGGTTTTGGTAACAATAACAACACCGCAGACTTATAAGACTATTACTATTTACATATTACATTTCCATGCTTTTTGTCCGGACCTGTTTTTATACAGTCTATGCTCCGGACATTAACTTGCAGATTAATGTATCCACCCGGACTCTTTTTTTTGCGCTCAGAGAAACGCGTTTATCAAAGCCACCGCCCATTTGTTTCTGTCCAGCAGAAATGGCGGTGCCCATGAATATCGGAGCACTGTTACAATCAGAAATAATCGAAGACACCGTGGACAAAGATGAGGGTGTTTGCGTATTGGGCATATTTGGGAAAAGCGCAATGCAACCGGGATCAACCAAAGACTCTCTCATAAACACCTTTTCAGATAAACACGTTTTCTCTCTTTTTGGAAGCGACGACACTGACAGTCCTGGTGGGGGAACGTCGATTCAAGCGTATTATAATCAGGAGAACCGCGTGCTGTATCTAGTATTAACATCTGTTTTTGACAACCGCCAGCTTATTCGCGCGTGCGAGTCATTGACGGCGGGTCTAGGTCATGCAGAAGCGCATGAGTTTTGGAAAGCAGCAGAGAAGGATCACTGTTTGCAGTTGCTGTATCTCTTCTCGCTGTGCCATGTTCTTTTGCTGGTTCATCCCACATGTTCGTTCGACGTCACGTACGATAGAATGTTCCGCGCTTTGGACGCGCTACGTCAGAAAGCGCTCCCACTGCTGCGCGCTGCGATTAAAGATTCGCCAGTATCTAAAGAATGGAAGTTAAACTGTCGGCCGTGCCCTCCGCGTCTGCTGTTCGTGTTCCAGATGAACGGAGCGCTCAGAGTGGGCTCCTCCGGCACGGGTGGGAATGGGACTGATGGCTCTGGAGGGGATAAACCCAAAAAACACTCCCCTAGAAGGCGACTGCAGCATGCTCTGGAAGATCAGATATATAGGATATTCAGGAAAAGTCGTGTATTGACCAACCAGAGTAGTAATTGTCTCTTTACAGTGCCTGCCAACCAAGCTTTTGTATATGTAGTGCCAGGACCAGATGAGGACCCCATCGGCTCTCTTCTGGGGCACCTGCGGTCCAACTGCGTCCTGCGAGAAAGTGAAGGCGGCACGCCTGTCCCCAGGCAAAGGCGGTACCAACAGATGAGGTACTCAAATAGACAGCCCTCTTTCAATGTAGAAAGCAGTCTTTCCTCAGGAGGGCAGCTGGTGGACTGCACTTTAAAAGAGTTCCTTTGGCAGCACGTCGAACTCGTATTGACCAAGAAAGGTTTTGATGACAGTGTAGGTCGCAATCCGCAGCCATCACACTTCGAGTTGCCTACTTATTCCAAATGGGTGCATGTTGCATACAGACTTTATCAGGTCATGATAGAGAACAGTGAGGATGACACAGCCGAGATTTCCCTCAAGGTGCAGGGTCAGCTCAAAGTGCTGGAGGGGTTCCTTGACGCAGATGCGAAATTCTCTGAAAACAGGTGTCAGAAAGCCTTGCCGCTCGCTCACAGTGCGTACCAGTCAAACCTTCCCCATAATTACACCACCACAGTGCACAAGAATCAACTGGCGCAGGCACTGCGAGTGTACAGCCAGCACGCGAGGGGAGTCGCCTTTCAAAGATACGCCTTACAGCTTCACGAGGATTGCTACAAGTTCTGGAGTAACGGCCATCAGCTCTGCGAGGAGCGCAGTCTTACGGATCAGCACTGCGTGCATAAGTTTCATCTGCTGCCAAAGCAAGGTAAAGATCCATGTTTTAAAAGATCTATACAGGTCTGTTTTTCTTTGTGAAGAGCAACTTTTTTTCCATGGTATATTGATGAAAATGTACTACTTTCTAAATTAATTACCTCTGTTTTTCTTCACATTGCAGGAGAGAAGCCAGAAATGGACCACAACCCGCCTGTTCTATACCACAACAGCAGGGGTCGCTCTACAAGTTCCTGTAACTGTGGTAGGAAGCAGTCTCCAAGAGAAGATCCGTTTGACATCCAGGCTGCCAACTATGACTTCTACCAAGTCAGTAGCTACTAGAAGGTTTTTTTCAACCGTAAATATTCACTACACAAGCTTTAAATCTGTTCTTCGTCATTCTGTCTTTCATTCTCAGGTGCTTGAGGAGAAATGCTGTGGAAAGTTGGACAGGATCAATTTCCCAGTGTTCCAAGCCAGCACACCCGACCCTGCTCCTGCCAGTGATGAGGTGCCCAGACCTGGAGAGGTTCCTCCATCAGGGGAAGCTGATCGTCTAAAGGAGAAAGAGACTAGCACTCACACACCTGGTGATAGCACGAGTTTGAGTCTCGCTCTCAGCTTGGGCCACTCAACTGACAGCCTTGGAACATATGGTGATGGAGCAGAAGGACAAGAGAAGAGGCCAAGCTTGGTGGACAGACAGCCCTCCACAGTGGAGTATCTCCCCGGGATGCTTCATTCTGGATGCCCGAAGGGACTGTTGCCCAAGTTCTCGAGTTGGTCTCTTGTTAAACTCGGTCCAGCTAAGGCCTACAACAGCCTGACTGGTTTAGAGCAACCTGGATTCCTCCCCGGCTCCGCTTTCCTCTTGCCCTGGGATGTTGTCATTCGGAGCCGATCAGAGGAAGATGTAGGATCACTTGAGCCTCTGGACGGAGGACCAGCCTCTTGGCCAGCACCGAATAAAGCATCCGCTGGAAAGCGAGGCATCGCTGGAGGAATCGGACGGGGTCGCAGACGGGATGATGTAGCTCGTGCTTTTGTTGGTTTTGAGTATGAGGACAGCAGAGGGCGCCGCTTCCTTAGTTCTGGCCCTGATAAAGTAGTCAAAGTGCTTGGGCAAGGTGGACCAAAGGAGCCTGCAACAAGATGCTTGAATTCTGATATGCCTTTATACATTCACTCTCCAGCTCAAGGACGAGGGATCAAACCACACTATGCTCAGCTGGCTCGTCTTTTTGTTGTCGTCCCTGATGCTCCTCTTGAGATTGTCCTAAACCCACAGGTATAATATGTCAAAAAATTGCAACATCAGTCAATTTTAATCTCAAATTGAATTATGCACAATGATTGCTACTCACATTTTCTCCATTAAAGTATACTGTTGTGTGCTTTTCTTCTCTCCTAGGTCCAGCCAGGTCCCCCTCCCTGTCCTATCTTTCATCCAGAGCAGCCAGAGGTGGTCCTGCCCCCTGATGGACTCTGGGTGCTACGCTTCCCTTATGCCTACGTGACAGATCGTGGACCATGCTACCCCCCGAAGGAGAACCAGCCACTGGCAAACTTCAGGGTGCTGAGAGGCGTTCTGCGTGCCAACACGACTAGTTCAACTCCACAGTAACAAAAAACACTCTGCACTTAAAAGCACTGTTAAGATATCTGTAGAACAAGGACATTAAGCATATTAAGCATCATTTTGGTGTCACCGTGCTTCTTTTCATTTTCTGTGCCGGTCCTTTTTTTAACCAAATTCTAGAAATAATTGTGGCTGTAAATAAAAGCAGTCAAATTAAGGAATGTTGTGTTTATGGTAAATAAATACCTGCATTAAGAAAAAAAAAACCTGCCAGTGAATAATGTCATTATAAAACTATAATATTTTAAAATGAATTTACTGTATGCAAAATAGTGTCCATTCTGGATTTTCTGTTGACTTTTTGAGGTTGATGTTATAAATTATTTTACCGGAGTAAAATAAAAGAGATCTCATAAAATGGTTAAACACTTGTATTTTTTTAGAAAGAATGTAAAAATATCAATCTATTATTTTTGTGGTTTTAGATATCAGTCTATTACGGTTTGTTTTTATGGTTTTTACATAATATAGCTCGTAAAACACAACACAGAGAGGCGCTATTTAGTTATCTGATCTGTCTAACGTAATTATGAATTGGTACATCTTTGACATTCTCAAGTGAGAAAATACAGAGTGACAACTGTAATATCTTATAGGTACTTAATATTTTCTAAATTCTAAACTAAGTCATTTAAGACTTACTTTCGCTTTTAGTTTTTATTGCTTATCCAACTGGAACGTCACAAAGATAACAAATGTTTCTTTTTTTGCCTGCATATCCTCTGCGCTCGCTCATTGGTTCGTCCACTTTTTAGGTTGGCCAATCAGCTTATTGTTGCTAGGCCGTTTTGTCTCATCTATTTGCTGGCCTGGCTGTCAGTCAAATTTGGAGCTTGTATGGCGAGGCCAGATGCGCAACTGGGCTGTATTATTTACAGAGCGCTGCTCTCAAGGAGCGTGGCTGCTGAAGATACCTGGAAACTTTGTGTTGTGAGGAATGATCGCCTGCTCTTTTGCACGAAGTTGCAGTTTTAAATAGGAAGACAACTCGACCCAGCGCGATACCTTTCCATTCTAAGGTAAGATCATTCCAATTATAATGCTTTTAGTGTAACCTTTTATAGGAAGTTTGTCTTCTTAAAACATTGCATAGTTGTAGATTGGGTCTCAGTGCCAGTGATAGATGCTAATCTGGATTTAAAACGTTGTATATACAGAATGCATCACTGCATAGTTAAAATGTAAACAATTATAACTTCCGAAAGTGTTGCTTTAAATCTAGACTATTATAGAATTACATGCCACTAACACACTACCAGCAACTGTTAGTACATTAAGAGAAGAAAAAAAAACTGTGAACACACATGTGTTGACAGGATGTTTTTTTTTTTTTTTTAATGAATTTAACTATGATTCTTAAAAAAAAGTGAATATATATTTTGCAAATTAAAGCAATCTTTTAATTTTCAAATACATGCTGTTTTGCATGAAAAAGCTTGAAAATGGCTTATAAAATAGTGGGAAGGCTTTCATGCTACTCATATTGCAGAATAAACTATTTAATTAACATTTACATTGCAAGCGCTCCACAAGATCATTGGTTATTGTGCATTTTATGTTATTCAGTACTTGCATAAATACACTTACATTGTTGCTTATTTTTATGAAACATGCTATGCATAAGCAAGTGTTCTCAGAGGGCTAGATCACTTAAATGAAAGTGAGGCTATTTAATATTTTGCGGTATTTATATTGTGTACTGTTTTGTTATCAAAAAGTTAGCTATTGACACAGGCTTGTTGTCATTTTAAAGCTGGATTTTCTGAATTGGTTTAGCTGTTGGTGTTTTCAAGGATGTGATTGCCAGAGGTGCTGAGCTGGTGCTGCCATCTGCACTCTCAGTCTGGTGGCATCTACTATGGCCTACATAGAAGCCGGTTCACTGACACCCACACATACTTGTCTGACCTGGATCCATCGCACTGTCTCTCCATCCAACCCACTCTGTTTCCAACACTGTTGCCTTAAGTAGCTTTGCACATTCATGGGTATTTCTGTCGCTTTATGCTGTTAGAATATGGACTGAGCTTGAGAGGTTATTCTTAAGGATTAATGCACAAAGTGTGGCTTTTCAAAGATGGTATATTAATTTTGAGATAATATGAGCTTTAAAAAAAAAGTGGGTGTTTTTTTTTTATTTTATTTTATTTTTTTCAGGGTTGTATTTTCACTGAACTTGGCTCAAATGCAGTTTGCAAATTACAATTATGCAATCATAATTTAAAATATTAAAATGTTATTTTTTGTGAACATCATATGTGTGTACGCAGCTCGGGCTTTTTAATTTGTGCTGACAGATTTCAAAGGACAGTTGCTATTATGGGAGCTGGCTGCTGTGTATTATGTGAGGGACTGGGGGGAAGGAGGGGGGATTCGGTCCTTGTCTGTTTAGATGCCCTCTTACTGCTTTCAGCTGAAAGCACCTATTCACTGCAGAGGATCCATAGTGAACAAGTGATGTAATGTAAATTTTTCTTAATCTGTTCCGATGAAGAAACAAACATTTTGCAATTGGTTTACATTTTGGATGACCTGAGGGTGAACTATGTCTTTAAGGGAAATGCATTTTTCCGTATATTTGGCCATAATTGCAGTCTTGGTTTTGTTATAGCAGTCTGTATTAGATTTGTTTGTCAAGTCGTCAACTGTGTGGTCAGAAGAAGGAAGATCAGCCATGTTTGGACATTTGATGAATGAGATCTCTTCATTATTTGGGTGTTTGGTCTGCTCCAGACTAATTTGAAATGGTAAACACACAAAGCAGACAGAGACAAATTGGGCACCCTTTCTGTGATTATGGCCTCAACAACCATTTATCTTCATCTCATCTGTCGAGATCCGAATGAATTCCAACCTCTGCATCTTCCATAAACTTCCCCTATAATTGTTTTACCTCCAATTAGCCTTATATCAGAGACGTATCTGTCCTTTGTCGATCCTGTATAATTTTGTTTGAAATTGCATGAGGAAATGATGTTGAAAATAATGCTGCTGTATCATTTGGCCAAATTATACAGCATTTCTAATGGCAGAGCGAACACAATGGTGCTTAATTATGCCAAGGATAGTCCAATTTCAAGCCCCACGCTGGTGACTAGAATACTCTCCGGCTGTATTTTTGTAAGGGCTGTTTGATCGCATCTGTGCCAAAGCAAATATAATCACAGAATCACAAATAGCTTCCCAGGAAACCTTACTTGTTGCAACCTTTTATGAGTTGTCTAATTCAGTTTGCTGAGTCACTGAGTTCATGTGATATCTGAAAAAGAATTTATTCTTTGAGTTTTTTTTCCTCAGTCATGCTATCCATGTGGCTTTATTTGTATGGTAACACTTTACAGTAAGGTTTTTGTTTATCCATTAGTTAACATCAACTACCTAAGATTAATAAATGCTGTAGAAGTATTGTTTATTGTTAGGTTATGTTAGCTAATGCAGTATTAACAAATTCCATTGTAGGATACCATTTGTATTCTACAATGGGGGGAAAAAACATTGAAACATTTGTTCTTTTCTAAATATGTGCTTTATGAGCTCAGCAGGGTTTTTTGCTGACTTTGCTGAGTCACATTGGCCAACGAATGCTTTTGTTTATGTGATAATTATGTCGGTTTGCAGAGATGTGGTTGGAATTCAAATATTTCATGATGTCACTCACCAGGCCCTTTTTCGATCTCACGAATAGCTGTCCGCACTTCTCAGTAATTAAATGAGATGCCTGCGGATTCTTTTAGTAATTAGTTCTGCCTTAAATCTCGTCCAAAGCTGCTGCCTCAACAGGCGAAAGGCTGCCAACATGCCACAATGACGTAAAAGAGGGCACACAGTAAGTCAGAGTGCAAACTTATTAATTGAATTCAGAAAATCACAACAAATTTGTGTGACCTGAAGGGTTAGGTCATCCAAAAATGGCAATTGAGTCATCGTTGACTTGTCCTCATGTCATTCCAAACCTGTATGACTGAAAAGAAGGTTTTAAGAATAATGTTCATGCTGTCTGTTCCATAAAATTAAAGCAAATAGGATGACCAGAGGCTGTTAATCTAAAAAAAAAAAAAAAAAAAAAGCACCATAAAAGTAGTTCATTTGACCTTAACTATAAGATTGTCGCATAGCAATATAGAGAAAATTTGAATAAAAGTGTATGACAATCTAAAGTTTGGTCTCGTTTTCACAGAAATTAAATTATGCCATGAAATGTAATGCATGACCTGTTCAACATTTTTGTCTATATGGATTTGTTTTTTAATCTAACCACATTTTATTAGGGATGAATCCATCAAGTAAAGACAAGCGTTGAAATCATATGTGTTTGGTTGTCTGGCTGTCTCTGTGTTTGAGCCCACATCATTGGCAGGTCTCCAGTTCTCTGCATTAAAAAGCCGCCTCTCTTTCAGCGCAGCCCCCTTCTAACCCGAGGGCAGGATGAATGCAGGACCACACAGTCACAGTTAGCTGAGAGACAACAGCTCACAGACGCTCTGATTCATGCCTGCTTGCCTGCATTTGCACCGTGTTCTTGTGAATGACGTCTGCTGCGTTCACTGTCTGTCTCGCTGACGTACACTCGGTTTTCAACATCATTTCACATCAATTTGCGTCATTTATGACAATAAAAATTTATGAATACACTGTAGGATTCTTTAATATTTAATATTCATTTGTCCTTTTATATCTTCATACATTTATTTACATAGCTACAATGTCAAGCTTGTCTTAAAGAGGCCTGTATACTTTTGTAAAAAAAAAATTTCATGACTGTTCATGAGTTAAACTGGCTGTTTTGCAACTGCATTTTAAAGAATATAATGTGTAAATTCAATATGTTGTGTTTTGATATGTACATGCATGCGGTTATATGTTAATATTCTTGATGATTTATGAATTACCTACACTACTGGTCAAAAGTTTTTTTTAGTTTTTTTTTTAGCATTTATTTGAAGAAGTATGGTAAAAACATACATGTTGTGAAATATTATTACAATTCAGAAGAAGTGACCAATGTTTTCTTTTTTAAGTTATCTTCCTAAATAAGTGTGTGTTCCACACAGGTGTGCTCTCATCTCTACTGAAGCTTCACCACGGCCCTCACCTGCGTGCTCCACTGTTTCTCCTGTGAGTCGTCCTGGGCTGAGCGGCCCTTCCTGCTCCGCCCCCGCGCCGTCTCTCCCGCCACAGTCGCCATGACGCGCTCCAAAACCTTTCAGGCCTACCTGCCGAACTGCCATCGCACCTACAGCTGCATTCACTGCCGAGCGCACCTGGCCAACCATGATGAGCTCATCTCAAAGGTAAGCAGCAGTGTCTCTTTTAGGCTCTTTTATCTTAATCATAAACCTTAACCAGGTTAGACACTGCATTGTATTTTACGTAAACGAAAACGAAGCTGTGAGAGATAGACCTACATACAATGGCATGCAATGTATAAAGGTCCTAGTTATTTTTGAAATTGTTTCATGGATTTTTGTAAGTTGAAAGTCTTCTGTAAGATGTTTTGTCAGCTGAACAATCATTTAAGCATAAAAATACCATAATATGGCTGCAGATATTTAAGAAACATGCCAAGTTAACATACTTGTTTATCTGAAAAACAATGCTACAGTCAGTTATTGTCCTTTGAAAATGTGCGTTCTTTGTTTTGGTTTCTGAAACCCGCCCACTGACAGTTTACCCAGTTGTATTTTCGCACCCCGGGTTGCCAGTTTGCAGAAAACACAGCGTATTTCATTTCATTCATTGTCAGGTGCACTCGTTCCTGTTTGTGTCATCATCAGGCAATCAGGCAACTTGCCTGTGTGTCAAATCTGAGGAGGGGCCGGGTGAAAAAAACCCTCTCCAATATTTTGAATTTGGACTGCAATACCTAGTTCATCCACTCGGTGTCAATCCTTCATACAGCACCTTTAAGTGTATAATAATTTTTCATGTATTTTTATGTATATTGCATTTTATGTATGTATTATGTATACTGTTCAAGAGTTAATAATTTTTATTTTTTAGAAATTAATATATTTATTCAGCAAGGACCATCACTGACACTTTTTAATTTTTTTGCACGGAAATGATTCTGATTTTTATCGCATTCATTGTAAACAATTGTGTTTATGTTGTGCCAGATGAGGCTTGTAAGTGAGAGAGAGACTCATGCAGAAATCAAAACAAATGAGTGCAACAGCACACACAAAGTAACTCACAGAAAGTTATAAATGCATACTGCGGTAGAAAAAAAGCTATTTATAATATATAAGTAAGCAACATTACACAACTAAGATGTTTCCCCGGGTATCAACATGATCGCAATGTTACACTGATTTTATACAATAGTAGTTCAATAAACAAGAAGTTAAATTAAGTGACTTACATTTTAGACACAATATTGACTGCTTCTGCTCAATTTCGCAAACAAAAATAGTTCCACTCAAAGCCACAGCAGAACTGTTGTGTTTCTCTTAGCAGCACAGTAGTGTTCTGTTAATGAATGAATCCACGTTTTTGAACGGATCGAGTAAGCCATTGATTCAGTAACCCATTCATAAAGACGTGCGCTGTGTTTGAAACCGCATACTTCCATACTAAATAGTAGGCAAAAAGTAGTAGGTGAACGAATATGTATGTCCGAATCCTTAGTATTCATAGAAGAGTAGGTGAGAATTACCTGCGTAGAGTACTAATTCTCACAAGATTCGGACATACGTATACTTCAGTTGCATTTGAATATGCCTACTTACCTACAATATAGTAGAAGAGAAGAGTATACATGAAAAGAGTAGTATGTCCGAAACCTCAGTATTCATAAAAGAGTAGGCAAGAAATCCATGGATGTCCTACTGCTTCAGCCCAGATTCTGAAGTGCACGTCCGATGGACACTTTTCTATCCCAGTAGGCCACAGGAGAGGATACGTCAAAATTGAACAGGATGGAGAACAGCGACGCAGGTGTTTTCAAATGTGAGTATTAGAAACCAAAAACACCATATACATCTTAAAGACACTTACTTAATGTCTATATCAAATGACATTGTGCTTTTAAAATGACTGCTTTGGTATTATGTTTGTGCATTTTTGTAGGATCTGAAATGTCCGCAGATTGGTGTGTGCACTGAGGATGGGGGGTCCACAGCCGCATCCTGGAAATGGTCTAGTGCCATAGATGAGACCCTCCATCCCTCCACCTGCCCTTGTTACCTCATCTGGACCAGATGTTGCTGTGGCCTCTTCATCCTCAGTGAGCGCAGAGCCAGCAAGAGCATCTAAAGAAAGACCAAGATTTTGGTCAGGTTTGTTCTGCTGGTTTCTGTTCATACATCATCAGTCAATGTAGCCGAAGTTTAGAAGCTTCAAAAGCATCATCAAAAAATGTCATGAAGCTTCTGAAAGTCAGGCTCCATTGACTGATATTGTATAAAAAGAAACCAGCAACCACCAGGACAAACTTGACCAAAATCACATTTTGTGTTCAGAAAAAAAAACAGGGATTGAACAGCGTGGAGGCGAGTAAATAATGACTGAATTTATGTTTGGGTGAACTAACCCTTTAAAATTGTATGAATATTTTTATGCATTTATATTATAGTAGTACGTTGAAGAAATTAACTTTAAGAAATTACATATAAGCAGCTTTATTGAGCGTTTGTGCCCAAGACACTTACAAAGAAGGTTTTTACAAAAAACACATTTACATTTAGATTTCTGCATTTGGCAGACACTTTTATCCAAAGCGACTTACAGTGCTCTTTTTACAGGGACCCCCAATTCCCCCTGGAGCAACCTAAAGAGCCTTGCTCAAGGACACACTGGTGGTGGAGGTGGCTGCAGAGATCGAACCAGCAACCTTCTGCTTACCAGTGGTTTATCCCACTACACCACAAAAGTAATGAAGCTATAACACAAATTAATTATAAATGCTATTGGTTCAATCACCGAGGGGGAAAGTTCCGTTCGGTGCAGCTGCACCAGTTGCACACCCCTAAGGACGGCCCTGGACACATCTTCACAACATACACACAAAAAGGACACAATATCGATTAAACCTTCTTTATATCCATTTACAGAACTGTATATACTTAATGAGTGCTGTTTGTGACACAACAATGTATGCAACCTTACCTATTAAGGTAAATACTGTATATACTGTCTTCATATATTCAGCAGATTTTGTAGGTTAATCTGTAATTTAACATAGAAAAAAACCTTAAAGACAGTTCTAAATGTGGACTTTAAGCTCAGGCTCAGGCTCAGATATCACTCTTTCCAAACTTCTTTCCAGAGACCGTTGGCATTAGTGTGTATTGTCAGTTTATGATGATCTGATTTGCATTAGATTCTATATAACTGATGTCAGTTAACAACAAATAATCTCTTGATTTATTTCTTGAATCTAGAATGAGAAGGTTTACCTTGTTACTTCCAGGAAACTTCAGTTTATCTTTCCATAAGATGACGTCCATAGTAACTCAGTCACTTGCATCTATCAATCTTTTGCACTTTATCAATTCAGTGTACCCATTTAGTAGCTGTTAGTAACTCTTGTCTATCCTTTTGTTAATAAAACCTCTTTTATTACACTTGTGTCTTCCTTGTGTTGATAATACAGTAAGAGACTCTACAAGTTAACAATATCTCTTAAATCCTTTAGGTCAGACTACAACTTTCTATGATTTATGTACAGTAATCCTCATTTATTCAGTCTTTCATGATTGTTCTTTATTGTCAAGGTGAAATTGCTTGGCTGGTGCCCCGTAAAATAGTGTGACAAAACTTAATATTAATATTTAAGCCCAAAACCATTATACTGGTGGTGCTACTTAGATCTAAAACCACTACATTTAGAGCACCTCAGCTTCATCAAACAGTCAGTGTGAATGCATCTAATGCCACTTCAGATGCGGCTTCTGTTTCCTGCAGTATCCTAATTCAAAGAGATAGGAGCTGCACTTGCATGTCTGAGAGGCGTTTCAAAAATGGCCCCTGAGTGAAATGACTTGCCTTAAAGGGACTTTGATAAAAACTTAATTAGGGAAACCATATAAATCCACTTTAATTGTACAACATGTGCACTGACTGCTCTAATGGAACTTTTAAAACACCATATGTGGCCTTTTTATGAAAAATATGTGTTAAGGATTATTTAAAATATCTTTAATTCATAATGTGAACTATGTGTGTGTATGTTATCTGTGCATGGATTGTGTGTGTGAGCAGAATGTGGGACAGCAAGGCACGAAGGGACGTTCATGCCACAAGCAGGTTATCATTTGAGATTTTGTGTGCCACAGAAGTAAGAGTAATCACGTCTCTGTAGTAAATGCAGATGATTCAGGACACCCACGTATACCCATAATGCTATACTAAAGTCTGCACAACGGGTTTTGGTCGTCTGATATCATGATTGTCTCAGGCGGGGTTTTCAGTGCACTGTGTGTTGTTTACAGATTGTGGAGATTAGAAAAGATTGTTTTTGCTTCATTCATTAGTTGTTCACATACTGTGTTTGCAAAATAAAGCTGGCGGTATCCGGGCTGACAAGGCTTACTTGAGTTTCAGGGGGAGCGAGAGCACCACGGGCGGTTCTGGGGTGGAGTTGAGGTTGAAATGATAATTAGATTTCAATTAGATAATTAAATAAAGGTCAGAATGGAACATAATAATTGTAGTCACTTAAAAGTAGGTTAATGGAGTTCTGCACAATAGGAGGCTTGTGATTTTGATTTAACCATCAGGTAGTAAAACTTGTTAAAGAAAACTTGATCCAGCATTTGGGTAGCTTTAGTATTTAAAATCTCTATAACCTGCCTTCATTAAAAATGGAAATACCACATTTTCAGTATATTTAAATACATGTTTAAATGTTATTAATTAATGTGTTTCTTTGGCAGCTCCTAAATACAAAAATAAGGTACTCAAAAATAAAAGTGAAAACACTACAAATATGAATAATAATTTTCATTTAAATCCTTGAATGAATCATTGTAAATATATTGAAAATCCAGCTTTGCTATCAAAGGAAATTTTTAGATTTTATAATAATATTTCACAATACTACTCTTTTTACTATATTTTTATAAAATAAATGCAGCCTTTTTGATCATTGAAACTTGTTTCAAAAACATTAAAATGTTACCAATTTCAAACATTTGAATAGGTAGTGTGTATGATATAATAATATAAATTGATAATAATATTTATATAATATTTTCCTTACACTTTAAATATATTTGAAAGTTTTCATGTATACTTCTTATTTGATTTTTAAAATGTTAAAACTTTTTTTTTTAGATAATAACATTTAAATGAATCTGAATAGTTTTAGTTCATGTTACTTTGGCAGCTCTTAAATACAAAAATAATTTCTTTAAAACTAATAGATTCAATGTTAAATGTGAAAATCAAATGTAAAATAATTGAGGCAACCAAGAATTATTTTAAATAATTTTCTTTTAAATCATTGAATGAATCATTGTGAATCTGTTAAATCACTGAATCTGAATTGTTCAATCTGAATCTGAAAGAATCATTTAATCCATTTTGAACTGATTGATTGAAACAGGCACTTTGAACTGATTCACAGAAAATTAATTAACATACTCTAAGAGTTTATCATTATGTTCATACGTTTAATGTATTATGTTTCAGGTGTTTACCCATCGTTGTCCAGGTTTTAATCAGGTCTTGTTGGTTATTTAGACTTAAGATACACCTTCATCACTATCCAGTATAGCACAGCCAAAATGAAACCACCCTAATAATCTTTTGATCCATGCCCATATGGCCAAACCACTTTCAAACATCGTAATTATGACCCTGCCCCTGTTTCACATCACGCCTGGGAAATCCTATCTGCCAAGGTCATGAATAGAGCAGTGAAGGGATATTGAGTTTTCTAAAGATTATCTGATTGTGCAGTCACAATACAAGTAAATGAGGTTGAATTACTCTGATATTAATATGGAAAACACGTCAGCCAATTTAGTGTTTATTAAGATGTGGGTTTTTTTGGGGCAATTTTGAAATGTAATCTTTCCTGTTTTATTTCCTTTGCAGTCTTTTCAAGGGAGTCAAGGCAGGGCCTACCTCTTCAACTCAGTGTAAGTCCTCTGGTTTATCTTAGCCATGCAACACAAAAAGAAACCATTCAGAATGGTTTTCTTTTTTAAATTCTGACATCATCTTTTCATCAATCAGGGTGAATGTGGGCTGCGGCCCGGCAGAGGAGAGGGTACTGCTGACCGGTCTTCACGCGGTGGCCGACATCTACTGTGAGAACTGTAAAACCACTCTGGGCTGGAAATACGTAAGTTCTGGATCACACTGGACACACACACTCACTTAAAGACCACTTAGCTCAAAAAACAACCATGAACATTCATACCGGACATGCACACTTACATTTTGACAGCTTTTTTCAGCCAGTCAAGATAACTCATCCATATCTCACGTGCTAGAGACTCAGACACAGCTCATCAAGAGAGATACTTTAAGTGGCTTTTCCACACACTCATGACCTGCTTCCCATGTCACTAATCTACTGCTGACAACCTTTGAGTACCTTATGCTTTCCAAGAACAAACAGTATGAATGTTCTTGTTGTAACAGACTGGTTAAAAGTGAAAAGCACTTCAGAAAATGTTGAAATCTTGTCACTTTTGAAAAACCTAAGTAATCTCTCTACTTAAAGTCAGATGGAGAAACCATCAGGTAAAATGCAGTTTTTACATTATTGTTTGAAAATGTGGGCTCAGTAAGACTTTTTTTTAAAGATAAAAACAAAAAAAGCCCATTTATAATGCTACAAAAGATTAGCAGCTTTTCAACTTTCTGTTTATCAAAAAAAGCCTTTTTCCACAAAAATATTAAGCAACACTGTTTTCAGCACTGATATTAATAAGAAATGTTATAAAAAAATGCAGTTATGAATTGCGTTTTAAAGTATATTAAAATATAAACAGTTTGTGTAATATTACTGTAATAATATTCAGTATTTGTGCTCAAATAAATACATACGAGACTTGTTTCAAAAACATTAAAAAAATCTTTCTGACCACAAACATTTGAACAGTAATGTTTATTATAAAATACAATATTAAAATAAAATAATCTAATATTATATTATATTATATAAATAATAATTGTTATATTTTCCTAACACTTTAAATACAGATTAGTGTTTTCATGTATACAGTTTATTTATTTTTGTTGTTATTTTTTATTGTAAAAGTACTGAGTTTTTGAATCTGAGTTTTTGAATCATAAATGAATCATTACATTTTGATATATGACAACCTTAATTCATCATTCAGTATCATAAAAAATATTTTTAAGAAATATGACACAAATCATGAAGGACTACAGGCAGGGTACACTCTAAGATATCATTTTCTATTATACTTTTTGTGTCATATCAACAAAATAGCTTCCTGCATTTTGGACAAACTACCCTGACATTTGAAAGGTTTACTAGATATTAATAATATTTTAAAATAAAACTGTTTGACTTTTTAAAATGACAATAATATTAATGCATTATGACTTTTCATTATGTCTTTTCAGCCTTTTAATGAGTCTTGACCCCCCAAACCCCCCCCCTCCCCCCGCCACACACACACAAATAAATATATGAAAGTGAATGTTAATTCATTATATGAGGTGTGTTCAAGACATTGTTACTGTACTTATAAATGAGCTAATTGACATCACTGATGCTTGTATTTAAAGAATCAGTAGCATATCAGAATAGATTTAGAAGCTGGCACTTGTTTAACAGTCCATAAATAGTGAAACATCTCCTCTAATACTGCTATTTAAAGGTTGTATATTTGATTGGCATATCCAGAAAAGCTTCCCAACAGCTGTCCATTATTTTTGGATCAGTGGATCTTGACTTTGAGGTGACCACAAGCTCGTTCTCTTGACTGTTTCTCTTTTTCTCTCTCCCTCCCTCTTCCTCTTTCCCTCAGGAGCATGCCTTCGAAAGCAGTCAGAAATACAAGGAGGGCAAATTCATCATCGAGCTGGCCCACATGATCAAGGACAATGGGTGGGACTGAAAACCCTGAACTCCTCACGGCCCATAACGCTGGAAAGAGACATGCAGCATATGAATAATTAGTTTCATTATCTGGCTGTAACGTCCTCCCTGGAAATCTATCTAGCTGACACACACCTCTAAACCTTGAGGGTGTAAGGTTAATAGCAGCAGCGCTACCCATTTCCTGTGTGTGTGTATGAATGAATGTGTGCCAACTAGACAATGTGTGAGTATTTTCCTATTGAATTGGAAGTGTGTGTGTGTATGTGCGTGTGCAAATCAAGGCACAAAACGACATTTGCTTTCCTCTGGGTTGGCCAAGGTCACAGTTTTATCCCACACTCAGGTTTAACTAATGGCTGGATCCATGGTAATGAAGGGTGAAGGACGAACCCATTTAGCTCATCTGAGGTGAAAACGTACAAAAAAATGGAAGCGTCATCCATTTGTTTCCCTTTTCTTTTGTGTCTTTATTTCCTCCAGTTTTGTCATTTTCACTTGCATATTTATACATGTATTTATTGATCTGTTTATTTGATCTGTTTGTTTTGGGACATTACGTTTATGGTAAACCGTAGCAACCACAGTGGTTTTACTTTGACCTTGTATAGCGGAAGTAGCAATGTACACTTCCTCTCCAGATCGTGATCTCCTTTTGAATGCGAATATGGAGTGAATTAGGCATTCGTATGCCATTTATAGGGCACAGGTCACGTACATTAGCTAGAGCCAAGTCTTTAGCCCCAGCCACAGCTGAGAAAAGCAGCTGTCAGCTTTGAAAGAGGACTGAGGCGTTCTCACAATCCGTTATGTCTCCTTCGGTCTTATTAGTTCCTGCCATTAAATCACAAATCAAGTGATAAACCAGACTTTCTCAGCATGTTTTTTTTTTCTGGAAGAAAGCGATTGAAAGCTAGTAAATGTGGCCGTTGAACAAGATAATCCAGATGGGGCTCGTAAATAAAAAGCCTAGGCGCAACCAAAGACTCTTTCGTTACCTACACTGACCAAACTGAGTTCGATTTCTGATTTAAAGGGATAGTTCACCGATCGTTTCATGTCGTTACACATCAATGTATCGTCACGAGCCGCAGGGTTTAATTTGGTTTTGTTTGTGTATGTTTTTTGACTCTCAAAGCAGTGATTCCCATCCACTTCCATTATATGACTGACAGACAGCAATGGTTTGAGTTAAAAATCTTCTTTTGTGTTTTACTCAAGAAACAAAATCACCTACATCTTGGATGCCCTGGGGGTAAGCAGATAAACATCAAATTTTCATTTTTGGGTGAACTATCCCTTTAAGGCCTGTTCACGCTAAGGACAATAACAGTAACAATAAATATAAAGTTGTAAAAATCATTGTAATTCTATGAGAATAGTCGAGTCCACAACTGTAATGGTAACGACACAGAGGAACGATATTGTTGGAATCACTTTCAGAATTATTATTATTATTTTTTTTTTTTTTTTTTACAGCTGACAAACAATAAAAACATTGACAGCCAATCAGAAAGCACTTGACTTTGATGAGCATGAGCATTTAAAGTGACAGACAACATAACTGCAGTGCTTGCTACTTGTAATAAACAGAAATTAGCAATGGCTGCTGTGGACTCTAATATAGTTTTCATTATACATATCGTTCTTGGTGTGAACGGACCTTTAGTTGCATCATTGTGTGTCATTTGGTTCAGATGAATTGTCTTGTGTAGAACAAGTTGATTTTCGATTTAGGTGTAATGTCTTATTTTGAGTATGTATTTATGATCAGTTACCACGTATTGTTTTAGCACTCAATCTTACATCTGTGTATTTCTCATTCTGTGGGATTCCAACATTTGTTTGTTTGTTTGTTTGTTTGTTTTACATTTCGAAATCTTTTTATTTCAAGGACAAAAGTGCGTGTGAGATAATTTAGAATCAGTATATTTTAATCTGATATCAATAAAGCTCTCGTTTTATGAATGTTCTTTTGCCATTGATCTTTTAAAGAGTGTATTATTCGCTGTTCAAACATTTGGGGTTGGTAAGATTTTTAATGTTTTAGAAGGAAGTCTCTTATGCTCACAAAGGCTGCATTTATTTGATCAAAAATATAGTAAAACAATAATGTTGCAAAGTATTATTCAAATTTAAAACGTGTTTTGTTTTTTGTTTTTAATCTCAATATTTTATGAAATAGCAGCCATTTCTCCAGTCTTCATGAGCCTTCAGAAATCATTCTAATATGCAAATTAATTTCATATTATTATCCATGTTAAAAACATTTTTGTGGAACAAATTAAATAGTTTAAAATGTATCAATGTAAAAGTCTTAACTCATTTCTGATCAATTTAGTGCATCATTTATGAAAAAAAAATTTTTGAACAGTAGTGTGCATTTAAATAAGGAACACTGTTATCTTTCATTACTGTTTTTACATTTATGCCTTAAGTAGATCATGGGTTTCTGCGAATATTTAGGATACGAATTTTGAGAGCAGAGTTCAAATGTTTCCTAAGGCCTGTCTATGCTGAACCTTGCACGCTGTCTCTGGATGCAGTGAGTGTGTGAGAGGGCGGCAGAGCCAGGAAACATTGTTTACAGCAGCAGATGGTGGGCAGCCTCTCATAACCATGATACTAGGAGCAGCCATGTGAGTGACAAACATTGTGTTTTTCTCCCCCAGGCAGCACTAATACTATGAATCCATTGTTTTATTCAGGGTCCCAATGGGAATTAACACCCTGTAACATTGATTACAGCAATTAAAAGCTTCACAATACGGAAAGAGACTGCTTTCCATTAAAAAGACACAAAAAGCAGATTTAAACAAAAAAAATTTATTCAAACATTAAGCAATTTTCCCAGAACATTGCATATCAAAAAAATGCATCGTATTGTCATGAATATACAAATTAAACTGTCAGCTGATGTTAGATAATTCATTATACTCCAGGATATACAGGCCTATACATACAAATGAATGAGTTAGAAAATGTCATTTGTTTTAAATTATATATATATATATATATATATATATATAATTTAAAACAAATGACATTTTCTAAATACTACCATGAAGAACAACTTTACAATTTTATCACGGTTTTGACTCCTTTTTTTGCAACAGAGACAAGACAATGTGGTATTTTTACATTAATGAGCAATGAGGTGTGGGGTTGATTTAAAGCAATAGCTAATTGTGGGATAGGCTGGAGGTCTTTCTTTCTGCCTCTCTCAACCTCTCCTCAAAGCTGCCTGCCTCAGCCACATGATGTAAACTAAGCCTCTTGCTGGCCAAACCCACTGTTTCTAAAAATAAATGCGATATCTAGAGTGAGTGAGTGTCTGTTTGATAGAAAGAGAAAGAAAGAGATGGGGAGAGACACAGCTCCTCTCTAAAGCCAAATATACATTCAAACTCAAAGCAAACCACCAAACAGAGCAATACTCTGGGTCAAGATTAAATGACATTATTTGTTGCATGAAGTTGCACTCAAAAAAAGATTTGTATATATACAAATCATAGAGTCATGCATTTTAAATGTAAAAATACATCCTCAACACTCTTCTAACGTTGATGCATATGAGAAAATGTTCCCAATAAGAGTATGTGGATTAGAGATACTGTAATCTCTGCACAGATTTCAGATTATACATGTTTATTCACCCACTGCCCTCATCTCAGTCTGTGGCGACGAGCCTCTGCACAACCAACACGTGTGCATGTGTGTGATGCTCTGTGTGTTATATCTGACCTGTGTACAAACACAGCTCAGTGTTTCCTGCTGCAATATTATCAAGCCTCTCTGCTTTAGATGAAAAGATCACCAGTGAATTTGCCTGTGAATCTCATTGACTATTTACGGAAACATAACAAAAAGAACTGTAACACAATAAGGAGCTGTGTGGAATTTTAATGGAATAGAAGTTCCATTTATCTCAATATTTGGTCAAAACAGCGAGTACTATGACCAAAACACCCTCTTTTAAACAGTTCAAACCATTTCATGCATTCATCACATAATAAATAAGGTCAAGAGAGTCAACTATTGAAAGACAGCTAAAATATTTGTGCTCCCTGCTCATTAAAACTAACTTAGCACTGAAAATGCTGTATCGCTGTATACCTCAAATAACATTTGAGTTTCCTTGTCTAAGGCAAGAGTCATATGAGGTGGGGTACATCTAATCAGGAAACCCAGAGGCTGTGGTCCGGGGGGAAGGGGCTTGTTTGGGGTAATTATTCTGCCCTCACAGCGGTAGATGCTTGGGAGGGGACCCGGAAGAAGGCTGATGTTAGTAACAAAGCCAAACTGGTCTGATGCAGGAAATTAGCTACAAGAAAAAAGAAAAACTGTTTCCTTTGCTCTCTCTCTCTCTCTTTAGCTGACTAGATTCTCCGTAAAAATAGTAAAAAGCTCTTTGACCATCAAACTGATTCAGGTATGAACAAAGAAGAATCAAGAAGATGAGCATATTTGATTAACTAGCACCTCACAATGAGATTAAAGAGGGGAGGCTCGTGTGTCTGATGCAGATTTGCAGAAGGGGAATGTTTTTCAGGATATAATTGTCCACTGTACTTCCTGGTTCAAGCTGGGACATTAATCTGAGCCCGGCCAGGTTAAAACCATTAGACAAACAGAAGGTCTGCACCATCTGCACTGAGCTCATAACAGAATAAGGCCAGTGAAGAGAATTGAGGGGTGCCTGAATGTACCCTGGCCAATCTGTGTGTGTGTGTGTATATATGCATGATGAAAGCACTAAGAGCAATAGATTCAGACCCTCCTCCTGGCAAACAGCCACACACACACTGTCCAAAACAAACGGCTGAGGCATGCTGAATGGACATGAGCTTTTTTAGGCTTTGAGTAACACACCTGCCCTTTTAAAACGTTGGAGCAGCTGGGATACCACTGTGCTGCTTATCCAAATGCTAAGCTGATATCAACAACAGGCCACCTGCGGCGCAGACATTACCCATGCACTTTTTAATCTACCATGGCAACAAGGTGCCAAGCGTCGAGAAAGGCCACAGTAAATGAAGACACTGCCAGGTGCATCACCTTTCCAGGCTGAAAGAATCTAATCAGGATTTTCGTACACATTTGGAGTTTAGATTGTGAAATGTGTTGGGTTTGTTACTATGTACACATGTATAAGTTGTTTAAGAATCTCATATAGTGCTCATGTTAAAGATAAACATTAATTAGGCATTATCTAAAGTGGAAAAGTTAATGTTACTACTCTTTCAAAAAGTAGGTGAAATAGTGCAGTGATGTTACTGAAGATAACTATATACAATGATATTTACATGACACTCCTGGATAAAAGAATACCATTGTATTTCTATGGTACTTGTCCAAAAATATAACATTTTGGGGTGAACAGAACATGCCAAACACAAGGTGGTTAGCACACATTATAGCTCAACTCATTCAGTTTATCTGGGATGAATTTGACCACAGTCTGAAGTGCCATTCATTGGGCCTAATGCATTAAACTGTGAATGTCTGAGGAAATGTTTGGTTTATATATTTAACTAAATTTGTTATTGTAACCCATTATCCCATTGAATTGAATGGTTTAGTTTACAGTGACAATGTGTGTAAGCTTCCAACATGTGTCAACTTTTTATCATCATCATCATCATCATTATTCATCTTTTTCTATACTTTCACTGTTCTAGCTTGTACTATTCTGGTCGATGTTTAAAACTTTGTATTGCTAGATCTTCTCGTGTTATTGCTGTCTTAAGGTGACTCGCTTGAGTATTTATTAGTCGTTTTCGATTAAAGAGTCTGCTAAACGAATAAATGTATACGTAAAATGTAGCCAAGTATACGACTTTGTAGGCTTACATGTATTTTGATCGGTTTGCGCCATCTAGTTGTCATTGAATTATAGCCACCAAAGGAAGAAACGGTATGTGACTCTGCAGTCACACTTTCTTTTTTAATGCCATAAAACTGTAAAATATAGTAAAAGGGCTTTTATTCATCGATTCACACAAAAGAAGGTCAGATCAAATGTAAAGAAAGTCAAATCCAAGTGTACTGGTGTCTGGAAGAGGTCTGTCATCTGAGGTCTCTCTCCCTCTCTCTCTCTGTGTGTAGTTTTTAAAAGAAGATAAAAAATAAAGTAACAGTAGGCCAATACTGTGAAATATAATTAGTATTTAAAATAACTGTTTATATATATATATATATATTATTATTATTATTATTATTATTATTTTAAATGTAGTTTATTCCTGTGATGCAAAGCTGAATTTTCAGCATCATTATTGTAATTCTCATTATCAGGGGTGAAAATGGTGAGTAAAAACAAACTATAATACAATGAGTATTTGAAGTATTTGTATATGTAAATATGTAATATAAACTGAAAAACACTAGTGTGCAGTAAAACACTGTAATCAATCTAATATTTTTTTTATTGCAAGAGAAAAAAAGAGCAACAACAAACAGCACTGCATTAAGATACAATAACATAAAGGGAATTAAAAAAAATACAGTAACACCTCAATCAGTAAGCAAAATATCATCATAAGCCTTAAGAAACTTGTTATTCTTACTGTTATCAATGGATTTATGAGATTTAACAATAAATGAAATCTCAGCAAGAAAGACGTCAAATCTAGGTAAAATCTTGAGAAATTAGTTTTTGTGATTAAAAAAAATGTACAATGCAAAATAGACAAATGAACAAGATCGATAGCATGGTCATTGCATAAAATTTTAAATTATATTTAATAAAAGAAGACAAATAAACACTTTGGTTTTCCCAAAGAGATTTAACCTGTTTGCAATGTCAGAATCAATGGAGTAAGGCTTCTTCCTCAACTTTGCAAAATACAAATTAGAGAGATCAAAAAAGAAGCAATTTGGGAGTTGGTTGGATAGACATTATGCAGAATCAATGTACCTCTCATTTTATTAGAAATACAAAAAATTTCAGGGAGTATCCATGCTTTCTTGCCATGAATAGCCTACTATCAAATAAACTGATCCAGAAAAAAATACATGTAAGGAATGTATATACTAAATAATGTAACTCTCTTTATATATTTGCTGTTACATTTTTTTATCAAGAAGACAAAATCCATCCAATAAAAGTTTAGGCATTAAAATCTCATTAAAGCAAAGGTATGTTTTAAATAAATGCACATAACTTGGAAACAAACTTTTGATGACATAATTAAAAGATCTAGCTGTCAAAGGAAGACTAAACAAAGTCATAAATTCTCTTTACTCCAATATAGTACTATCATTTTTAAATAAATCCAAAACAAAAACAATACCTCTGTCATACCACTTGTCAATAAATTAATATTTTCCATGGATTAAAATACTCCAATTATTCCAAATAACTTCTCTGTGGGGAGAAAAGGTGTGCACTTAACACGATTTCCAAGCAAGTAAACTAAAGCCTGTTGGTGAAAATTAGAGAACTACAATCAATCAAATATGCACGCGTGCAGTCACCCTATGGCAGTCACGAACATGACGACGTAAACAACGCGCGCGGACGCGGGGAATTATGGGATATCTTCCCTCAGCGGCGCGGTGCCGCCATGTCTCCTGAAGATAAACGGCGGCTAATCGTTTTGTCCGCTGTGGTGTTCTCTTTATTCCTCCTTTTACTCGTGTTGAGCTACATACCAGCTTATTTGTACATACTTTTTATCTGTGTCGCGTCTTGTGTCGTTTATTTTCACAAAGCGGAGGAGTTGCAGCTCTTCGAGAGACTAGGCCTCAATCCTCGCCGTGGACTGAGCGTCCCGTCGGCTCTGTTGCGCTGGTTACCGGGCAGGACTTTGAGCGGAGTCCCGGCCGCCGGCAGAAACAAGATACGTAAAAGTGATGCTAGAAATTCCTTCGCGTCACCCAACGATAGACACTTTGCGGGCTCGTATTATAGAAGAGACCACACGCTTAGTGAGTCGGTCTTCAGCCCTCGGGATATACTCATGGGAAGTTACCTCGCCAAGACCGAAGAAAGCCCCTCCGCAGCGGTGAGGCCCGCTGGAGGCTCGGGGGCTTTCATGCACCCCAGAGATCAGCTCCGGGAGAGACTCGCCAGACCTAATCATGCCGTGCACACTCCTAACAGAAGACTGTCATTCGGGTAAACACTAAATGCTGTGTCTTGTCACTTTGTGCCTGCATTCTCTATTTAAGCTCACGTCTTTTGATAGGAATGCATCAGAGATTCTACTGTTTACGCTCTAATATAACACATCTAAAGTCTATCAGGATCGTGTTTGTATACGTTTGGCTTTCTCGGGTGTTCTAACACGTACGTTGTCCCAGCTTTCCCTCCATGATTTGAAAATGTGGGAGTTCCTGGAGCTGGTCAGGCGCACTGCGCCTCCTACACCAGTTTGGACGCCTGACTCCACACGTGTAGGGTTGCATAAAGCTTTCCACATACCACAAAACTGCATTTTGACAGCTTTGTTGTCGCGCTTGCATCGTAAATGTCTTATGCCGGCTAATACTTGAAATTGGAAACACAGTGGAGTTATTTTCTGTATTCAAGTGATGCTTTTTTCATAATTAGTATATACACTGTTATTTAAGTTTTGAATTTTAATATGTTTGTAATCCTATTTAACACTTAACCCCATTTTAAGTTATTTTGGAATTTGTCACCACCATGCTGTACAGTCTACTTTTCAGCTTTTTTTATTATTATTATTATTAATTGGGCAAGATTGTTTCATATTGTTCTAAACCTATATGACTGACTGTCTTCAGAGAAACACAAAAATTAGTTGTTTAGAAGGTGGTCCGTTTCTGTATTTCTTTTTTTGAAAGCAGTGTCTTATGCTCACCAAGGCTGCTTTTGAAAAAAAAAAAAAGAAAAAAAAAAGAACAGTAATATTGGTAAAATATTGCAGTTTAAAACAACCCTTTACCATTTGAATATATTTAAAAATGGAATTTATCCCTGTGGTGGCAAAGCTGAATTTTCACATGATTCTTCAGAAATCATTCTAATGTATTGATTTGGTGATCAATTAACTTTTCTTATTAAATTATGCTTAATATTTTTGTGGGAATTAAAAAATTCAGGATTTTTTTATGTGAGGAAGTTTAAAAGAACAGCATTTATTTGAAATAGCCATCTTTTGTAACAGATGACTTTTATTGCATCCTTACTTAATAAAAGTATTAATTTCTTGAATTGTAATTTTTTTTAAATACATTTTCAAATCACCGTTGATTTGAATATTAATATTATAAATATAACTGAGCATATCAAGTGTTTTCAACATTGATAAGCGTTTTTTGAGCACTAAATCAGTATGTTGTAAAATAATTATAAATTTACATTTACGTTATATTTTACTACTTAAGCTTAATTTTTCATCAAATAAATGGTGAGTATAAAAACCTTTTTTAAAAACATAAAATCATTAGTAAGGTAAGTTTAATTTTTTTTTTTTTTTAGGGTGTTTATATTTTTGACAAAGATCTTTTGAAGCACTAACCTGTTGATGTTTCAATGTCATCAGGGACCCTGTGGGCACTTCAAGTCGGTTCACCATCACCCCCCAAAGACATTACCCCCTTCAGCAGACGGGAACATCTCCCATCGGAGTGATGCCACCTGCAAAATGGGATGGATTCTGTAAGAAGAATGTTCTCACCCAACGCAATTCACCTGCCGTTCAGAGTCCAGTCACAGTGAAGATCGCCAGACCAGACTCCACACGATCATCAATGTGAGTCGCTTCAAATTCTGTAAAGTGGATTAAATGCACTAGCATTAAAATAGCTTTTGTTTTTGCCTGTAGTCTAATTAATTTCTGTTTGGGGTTATTTCTCTCCTAAAACCTTGTCTATAGCTGCCACAGTTGCAGCATGCTTTAAATTGCATTGTCAAGATCAATTTGCTTTGCTCATATGTAAACACTACATTGTTTCTAGCTTCAATCACCTGAACTCCCCTGGAGCGGTCAAATCCCCAGGTATTGGAGCTCAGGCAGACCCCTGCTCCAGAGAGGCTGTTCTGAGTGTGCTCAGAGAGAGCAGGAAGAGAGAGGTTGATGAGGAGGACAAGAGTGCTTCCTCTGGGCAGAAGAGCAAAAGGAGGTATGTGATGGACAAAAAGTGACCATATGAAGTCATCACACAATCTTGTCCTCTTTGAGTTAGTTAGGTTGTAATCTTCCTTATTATGTACATTTAGAAGATTTACTGTTGGTTTTTGTAATTTCACCAAATAATTGTCTTGTTCTCATCAGGCGACATGACAGCAGTGGAAGTTCTCAGTCAGCTTTTGAGCCACTTCTTGCAAATGGAGCTCCATCTCAGCTTGTGCCAAAGTAGGAGATCATACACTTTCCACAGTAGTATCTGCCTCTACATCTGTTAAACGTTGAGTTTCATCACATTATCTCTGATTATGTGTCCTGTTCTCCTTAGACCTGGCAGTATAAAGAGGGGGATAGCTTGTGTCCTCTCTCACCGAAGAGTCCATAATGAAGCGCTCTCGCACTTCCTCCATCAGCTCTGTAAGTGGTGCTCCTGTTCCCAGTGGGGTGCCTGGATCTGTCCGTAATCCTATTCGCAGTTCCTACAGCTCTTCACAGGGTTATCCAAAGGTATTTCATTTAACCGTTTTCTTATAGGGAGGGTATAAAGATTTATAGTGTTAGAAACTTAGGGAATGCAATGATAAATTATTAAAATTGGTAGCTAGTGAACATATTGATTATTAGTTAATTTTTTTTTTTTTTTGTAGTTGTGTTTTGTATTCTTTGACTCAGGTCCTTAAATTTTGTATTTCCAGAGAAGAGCAGCATCCAGTCTCAGTCTTTCTCCTTTCACAAGCCCAGGAGGATCTCGGTGTCAGACTCCAGAGCGAGCTGCCAAGAAAGCAAGGTAACCCTCTTTAGATGTTCTCTACCATTCACTGGTGTTGGAAAGAAGTATGTGTTCATCAAGGCTGCATTTTATGTTGTTGTGGGTTTTTTTTTTTTTTTTTTACTGTCACTGTAAAAAAAAAAAAAAAAGCAGGTTGAGTTAAATATAGTTTATTTTGTGAAAGTATGTTTAAAGATGTTTCATTCTGTTGTGCTATGTAAACACCTCTGCAAAATGTCTGATCAAGGTCAGATGCGCACATTATTACTCTTGATTATACAGGGTCTGCTTAAGACATTCTCATGTTACTCTGTTCCCAAACTATTTTGTGTGATGTAGGGAAGAAGATGCTACCTCACCAGGTTCTACATCCTTTATGAAAATGGATAAGGTGGCAACTGACCCGGCGCCTGCTACAAGTGAGGAAACATGTATTGGCTCGTTCTTATAATGTTTTTTTTATTTTTTATTTATTAGTTCAGTGCGACTTTACATAATATAGCATTGATTAGTGGTATAAGTTCAAATTAAAGATGAACCAGGAATGCTACAAAAAATGTAATTTTAAGTTTTTGTTTATACCAGCTAAACTTACTCCAAAATCTGAGGCACCTGTTGCAACATCGACATCTGACTCTGCAGGAAGCAGTTGCAAACGCAAGCGCAAAATCCAGCTGGTCACCACAAACCGAGGAGATCAGATTTCTTTGGTAAGTAAGGAAGCTGCTATTGATGCACATTTCTACCAGACATTTGCATAATGAATGTTCATCACTGTAACATTGGGTCTGCAGCCACCACCTCCTGAACTTGGCTATACTATCACAGTGAAAGATCTAGATATGGAGAAGAAAGCAGCTCTCAGCCAGATACAGAAGGTCCTGGAGGAGCCTGGTATGTTGTCTTCACTCTCACCTGGATTGGCTATAAATACAATGAAATTCATTCAGCTAATTGTATGTAATATCTTTTATTTTTTTCCAGAGCCAGAGATCCCTCCTCCTGCTTCTGAACCCACCCCAGCTCTGGCTCCCTCTTTAACCCTGTTCTCGTCGCCAGCACCAACCTCTTCATCTGGGACTGCACCTGCTGTGAGCTCTGCTCCCAATCTGATTTCTCTCTCCATACCTGTGCCCGAGACTACACCAGCCACTACTACAACTCCTGCTCCAACTATCGACCTCACCATCACTGCGCCCAGTGCTGCTAGTACTGCACCCCTGACCCTTACCTCAGCCCCCTCTATCACTACCACCACAGCTGCCCCAACTGCTCCATCTTCAAGCATCTCAAACCCTCTGCTGGAGTCCCTGAAAAACATGAAGAATAATCCACTTCTTAGTGTTCCCACTCTAATGGGCACTACCACTGCAGGTTTGTAAAAAAGATTTTACACAGTTTTTACATATTTGGGGTGATTATTATTGTTATTCTGGATTTGTTTGTTGAATGGAAAGTTCAAAAGAATACCTATTTATTTAAAAAATATTTTCTTTTTATTTACGTTAAAAATGACATTAACATATTTGATGTCACATCCATCATCCTTTTAATGTATTTTTGCTTAAGTGTTTTTTTTAAAAAAAAAACTACTACTAATAATAATATTCTTAATGACCCCAAACATTTGAACAGTATTTGTTTACAATATAATATATTATTTAAAAAAATATATATACTAGAAAGGCTTTTTTAGTACTGATATTAGGGCTGTTATGATATTAGATTTTTCATATCACAATTATTGTGGCCATAAGAATTCACGATATCGATATATCGTGATATCTTTTGAAACCTTGGGGGGGGGGGGGTAGTAAAATTATTTTTTAACTTTGTTTATTGAGTTTTTCTTTTTTACCCAACGAACATAAGAATACTGATAAACGCAGGGCACAAGACTCTGGCTTTCTCCGTCTTCTTTGATGCTCCTTTAAATTGATAAGAGAGAAAATACTGTCAAGTTCAACAGTATGATGAATAAATATTAATGGTAACACTTTACAATAAGATGTCATTTGTGACATCAATGAACAATACATTATTACACAATTTATTAATCTTTGTTAATGTTAATAAAAATACTAATTCATTGTTCATGTTATTCACAGTGCATTAATGTTTACAAACACAACTTGTGATTTTAATAATGCATTAGTAAATGCTGAAATCAACATGAACTATGATTAATAAATGCTGTGGAAATATTGTTCATTATTATTTGTTATTTATATATGTTAACTAATGTAATTAACTAACGTTAACTGATGAACCTTATTGAAGAATGACCGCAGATGCATGGCACTGCGACCAACTTAACATTTTACAGAGTTTAATGTAGCAATGAGGTTACTCAGTTTTTCCAGATCAGTTTTAATCGTGTAACTGTTAATAGATTTGAACAAAGAAATAGTGTTACTACGCACAGGCCGTATTGATTGCAAATAAATAAGAAGAGTAAAGAAAATGCAGTGCTTATTAAAATAATCACCCTTTATTTAAATATATGAACACAGAAAACCGCTGTTAACAGGTTAATATAACGTTTCCCATTCTATGACTAGTAAAATAATGTCAACTTACTCTGCTGAACACTGCTCTCCTCGTAGTCATCTTGAGTGACAGGTGTCAGCGTTAAGGCACAATACTGCCACCTGGGAACTCAACCAGGAACTGGCGCTGGAGTATTTACATGTGGTGTTATCATAAGAGAACTGATCATTTTAAATATTGCGGTATATCGTCACGCACTAAATTAACATGATATTGATAATTATTGCTTTGAATATCACGGTTATCGTCAATACCAGTATATCGCGACACCCCTAATTGATATTGTATTTTTGGTACTGTTGTACACTTGACCATGCACTTTTAACATGTCCTTGTATGTCTTTGTCACTCTGTACAGCTCCAGCAGTGTCTGTGTCTGGTTTTTCTATACCTGCTTCTACCACAAACCTGAGCAGCGGTGTTGTCAAATCTGAGTCAGGCCCTACCGCTCTGCAGCCTTCATTCTCTACCCCATCCTCCATATCAACACCTGCCTCCAAGCCAGCCACCTCTGTGCCCTCTGCCTTTGCTCAGTTCTTGGCCCAACCTCTTCAACCACCATCAAGCATGCCATCCCTGGGCGGAGGAGGCAGTCTGTTCAGTTTGATTAAACCTGTGGCCACTTCTGCATCTGAGCCTCCTAAATCTAAAGTCACTGCACTTACGACCACGGTCGTGTCAGTCAATAGCATTAACAACCCCTTGTCGTCTGGGTTTAAGCCCATTTTTGGTGCAGCAAGCACCACTCCTGCTTCCACAGCAGAGGTCAAACCCACCCAGCCAACCTTTAAGCCTTTATTTGGCACAGGAAGTGGCATTAATACCTTCGGCCAGACAGCCACACCAACGACATCAACCCCTGCTGCTCCGGTTTCACAGAACAGTGGGATGCTATTTGGTGGACTAACCAGTACCCAACCAGTGATGGTGTCCGCATCATCTGCCGCCCCAATTACACAAACTCCTTCCCCGTCTCTCTTTGGAAGCTGGACTGCAGCAGTCACATCCACTCCTGCCACAAACACAACATTCCAGTTTGGAGCCACATCAACCACAACGGCTGCCCCTACGCTGAACACCAACACCACTAATGCTAGCAGCACCTCCTCTGCTTTTCAATTCGGAGCAGCAAAGCCTGCACCTGCCCCACAGGCCCAAAACACATTCAGTTTTGGCCAGGTGTCAGCAAACCAAAACTCCACATCCACTCCGTTTGGTATGTTTGGCATGACCAGCAGTGCCACCACATCCTCAGAGACACCCACAACGCAAACCACTTTCGGGAGCTCAACCTTCACTGCATCATCAACCTTCCCAGCATCCACACAGCAGACCCCTGCTGCTCCAAAGCCTTTCCCATTTGGGGCTGGCAGTGGAAGTAGCGGCACATCACCATTTATGTTTGGAGCCGCTGCCAGCACAGCAGCGCCTGCGTTTGGGACTAACAGTCAGCCTACGTTTGGTGGAGCTGGCTTCTCTTTCGGTAACACCACCACCCCTTCTGCGGCTCCCGTCTTTGGGACCTCCACACAGACTGTGGCCCCTCTCCCTGCCCCAGCTCCTACATTCACTTTCGGAGGGGCGTCTACAGCCACTCAGAACCCTGCTCCGAGTACTCCGGCACCTCCTGCCTCTGGAGGGTTTAACTTTGGGGCGTCACTCTCAGCAACACCGTTTGGAACCCCTACACCTGCAGCTCAAACGCCAGGGTTTTCCTTTGGAGCCAACAACGCAGATAACAAGCTTGCTTTTGGTAAGTCTTTTTTATTGAGAAAGGTCAGGAGGTTGTATTTGACATTGAGAGATTGTAGTGGCTGATGATATATGTATATGCTCTCTCACATATCAGTATTTACCCTAAAAAAAACAAAACAACTATATAACCAATATTGGTTTATATCAAGCACTTGTGTGTGTGTGTGTGCATATTATATATATTATCCGTTATCTATATAGATAAATGTATATATAGATAGATAGATGGATATGGATCGAGGCAATTATTTTGTGAACAATTACAGTTTAGTAGTGGTATCAGAATATTCAGACTTCACAGTTTTATGCAGCAAAACGCATACAAAACACAGTAAAAACGGATAAAACTACATTAATAAACTACATAATAATAGATGTTTTGTGATCAAGTAACATGGTTATTTATGTTCGGCTTGTATTTTGTTTGAATGCACCATGACAAAACCAGCGTGTAGTTCCTGTGCCAGTTCTTTTTGATCCTGATTATTGGGTGGCATATTTACTCCTTTTCTTCCCACAGATGCTCCACCCAGCACTTACCTGTATTAGTAGGTTTTGTTCAGAATTAGCAGTAACTTCCCTTTTGTGCTCCTGGTTTTTATTTTTTTTTTAATCATTTTTATTTTTAGTTTTATTTTTTTATCTATTTTTTAAAATATATAGTTATTTTCCTCAATGGCATACTAAGAACAGGCTGTATTTTATATTTCTAAAATTAAATGAACATTTATTTATTTTATATTTATAAAAATAAGCTGAAATATAAATATACGATGAGAAACTTTAACTTATTTTCAGCTAGTTGCTGAGACAAAGTTTCACAGGGTTTTTTTTTTTTTTTTTTTTTTTTTTTTGTAAATTAAATACTAAAATTATTAAATGGTTTGTTTTTGTTTATTCCAGTTCAGTTTTTGCCTTAGATGCTGAATGGCAATAAAAATAAATTACTGCTACTAAAATAAAATAAATAGAAATATTATTAGAAATAGAAATTATTAATAGAAAACTATTTATTTAATTACAATTAATAAAATGTAAACTAAAAATAAAATGAAGTGTGAAAATAAAAGCTAATTCAAAACCTTAAATACTACAATAGTACATAAATAATTCAAAATGACACTTTACTGAAAAAGATTCCACAACCAGTTTCACTCAGAGTATTAAAGCATATTAGCACAGTGTGCAAGTGCTTAGTATCTTGTATTTAGACTAGGTTAGCAGTAAGTGGATGAGTTATTTAACGATTTGCACTAAACCCAGTAAAGCGGTCATCTTACATTCTCCTTGTTTGTTCTGGGTTGTCTTAGGAACATCAACTCCTGCTTTCGGCCAGGCATCTCCAGGAATGTCAATGCCATTTGGCAGCCCTGGAACCCCAGGATTTGGAGCAATGGGCGCTTCACCGTTTGGTAAAATACACAGTCACTACTGGTTTTTAAAAATAATATTATATAATAGTTATATCCATTTTTCCCCTTTATATAAATATATATTTTAATCCTTTTTTAGGTACTACAGCAGCCACCTTCTCTATTGGAACGGGTTCCAAGCCCTCTGGGGTTCGTCGAATACAAGCGCGCAGACAGCACCCAAGGAAGAAGTAATGTGGCTGATGTGAGTCCTGACCCTTTCATTATTGTCGTCTGGACTCTGCAACTACTCCTCCGGCTGTCTCACCTGCCCCAGACACTGCTGCTACTGCTGCTGGTCCAAACACAACAAGGCTCTCAGTCAGATCTCATCTCTACAACCCTCCAGACTGTCAGGGCTGGTCAGGCATGTAGGATCAAGGCTCATGGGGTGTAGATTTTAGAGTACCAGGCAGCCCCATCTCTGCGGTTGGTTGCGCCCACCGAGACTCATCGCAACCTCGCTAATGGAGTCAGTAAATGTCTGATGAGGATGTCTGGTTTTGGGGAAGGATGGCGAACAGGAGCGAATTATACATGAAAGAAAAAGAGACTTTCAAATCTAGAATCGGATGAATTCAGTCCAGGCCTGTTGAAAGCAACAATCTTATTTTTGACTCTTTTTGTTTGAGTTATCAGATGCTCTTTATTTTAGATCCAGTGAATACACCTTTTTTTCCCCTTGCAAATAAGTCTAGATTTGTCATGCTTTTCCATCATGCTTCGCAGAATCTTAATTTTGTTAAGCCTTCAAAACGTGAATATTTTACCCGTTTCATTTACAAAAAGGTTTTTTTTGTTGTAGTTTTTTTTTTTGCCTGAGTGAGCTACATAATAAACAATCAAATTTTACATTGCTTTTTCTGTAAGCAACGTTTATGTGTCTGTTTTCCTGCATTCGTTTATCATATGTTGGACGTCTGTCTAAAACCAAAGCTGATGTTTTTTAGTGCGACACACTCACCTCTCCGTCACACCATGCCCGTTTTACTACCTCTCCATTTTTAAACGTGCATCTGTGTCCCAGCTGAGATGTTTTCCTGCAGTCTGCCTCATTCAATGTACTGTTAATTATACTCTGAATAATTAAAGTCAGCAATTAGTGCAAACATGTAGGCAGAACCACAATTTTATAGCCGTTGCATCTGCCATCAGTGTGTATTTGACTGTCAGGAACTGGATGTAGCTCTCATTTCATTTTTTACCCATTCATTGCTCTGTGTGCCTTAGTGTGTTTTGCTTCTGGTTACGTATTATGGAAGATGTCAGATTTGTACTCTGAGACATGGATGCCTGTTCTTTCATAATAATGCTTAAGAGCATTTAGATGATTTCAAAAGAATATGATCTCAACTTTGAATTATTTTTGATTACTGACTAAAAAGTCCAATTTCAGTCTCTGTAAAAGTGCATACTTGCGTTTGAATATTCTTTGGAAATAAACATTTGACTAAGTGATCAATTGAAAGAAGTGCAAAAAAATAACTCTACAGTGCCCCCAAAATGTGTGAATTTCAGGAGCATAGAGGATGTGGCATTTGCTTTGCTGTTGGTTTAAAAATTATTTTGCTTATTCAGATTTGATTTAACCTAGAGAGGCTTAAATGCTATTTTACATTTTTCTTTCTTTCTTTCTCTTTTTAATGTGCATGTGAACCATTACTGAATTTTAGTATGAACCATTCCTGGCTTTGTAGGAATTCTATGGTTTGTGCATGCTTGTGATGTGTTTTAAAATACCAAGATATAGCAAATACTCAAGCTGCGATTGAAACAGCATGTCTTTAGAACGTTCCTGAATCAGCATCCGTTGGGAAATGCAGTCAAGGCAGTATGTAGACCACCGATACCTGATGATTTTAAGTCTTAACGTTCTCAGGTCTGTTAAGTGAAAGAGCTGTGTATGATGTGTTTTCAGTCAATATACAATGTTGTATATCCACAAAACACTGGATTTAATTCGTACTTCAATGCACAAATATGGAAGCACAAAAATTACATAGATTTTTAGAGGTTTATGTTTTTTTGTTTTTTGTTTTTACTTCCCTCATATGCTTTGACCTGAAAAACCTGAATTTGGGACAGCAAATGTTTTTACAATGATGTAGCCATCTCTGTCCACCCTTGCATGGCATTTCTCACTTAGGTCTTAACAGGATCATTTGATTTGTAATTAATCACATTTTCGTAGTATCCTCATGCCCAGACTGATGCAAGGAGGCATGAGCCCAGGCTTTCTGTTTATTAGAAAGCCGTACCGAATACAAGCGAGTTGTGTAGACTGTTGAGAAAATGAGATGTATGTTGAGATGAGAGCTGGATATCTCAAGCTGTGAATGTTTGAGAGCAGTTGTACCTAGTTGTATGTTTTTCAGACGTTGCTGTTAGTGAATGCTTAGTTTGTGTGTAAATGACCATTCCCACTAACCCTCAAAGCGTGAATGGAGTTCTGAATGAAGCGGCACATGGATTGTGTTGTGTCTGCTTAAATGGTCTGATAATGATATGCTGGTTTCCAATAAAAATGTAAAGTGGACTTGCTGTGGATCTTAATTCTGCTTATCTGGCGTTCAATGCATGATAGAAAACTCACACATTTCTAAATAAAGAATTCACTGCAGGAGGGGTCCCCAGGATATGCTGGACTTCCTTGTGCTCTTGAGCTCTGTGGATCTACTTTCAGAAAATCCTGATTGGCCAGCTGATGACGTGACCCCGGTACAAAGGAGAAGAGTGCTCATGGTGGACAGACGTTTGGCATCAAGATCAAATACAAACAACTTCCTTTTGCACATTAAGTCAATTATTTTAATTCAATAAAACATATAAATTAAAATATACTAAAAGTATGTATGTATATATTATATATATGTGTGTGTGTGTGTATATATATATATATATATATACACACACACACACATATATATACATATTTAATAATTATGTCCAAACCCTTATTCTTCAGTATAAGATATTAAGTCAAATACCCTTTATTTTTCATTATGGCAGCTAGATGGCTGGTTTTGTTCCCTGGAGCTGCACAAGCATCAGTGACATTGCTGCCAACTCTGAGGTGTGGACAGCTGGCCTACAGAAACATTGAACATGAACGGGAAGCAAGATAACATGATATTTGTCTCATTTCATGTTTTGCAAACTGTAGGTAGGCCTAGGTCTAGTATAATGTTCTACCTTGTCCTGCAATATAATGTGTCCTGCTTTATAAAGGAAGTGATTGTGAAAGTCTGTTTTTGCACTGAAAACTAGGAGAGGTAGATCACACAGAGATGTCTTCCCAGACAGAAAATCGAGATTCTCAACCCTGAAACGAAGAAACTGGAAATAATTGGTTAAAAATAAAAATAAAAATCTATCACTGGAAGTGCACTTTTAAAGAAATTGTTCAGGCAACATTCAGTCATCATCTACTTTCCTTCATGTCATTCTAAAGCTGTACGCTGGAGAAGTTACTCGAAATGTTGCGTGACATGCAGAGGACAACTTACCAGCTTGCTGTTCCTTGATATGAAAATCCCTCTCTTTTGAAATAGTCCATGACATCATCAAGAGCTGTTTTCAGAGTGTTCACCCACACAAAGCGATAGAACATAAAAATGAACCTTTCCAGAATCTACCAATAGCAGAATATACAATGGTCTTAATATATTCACTGCTGTTCAAAGGTTTGGGATCAGTAAGACTTTTAATGTGTTTTAAATAAGTCTCTTCTGCACATCAAGGCTGCATTTATTTGACCAAAAAAACAGTAATATTTTTAAATATTATTACCATTTAAAATAACGGTTTTCTATTTTAATATATTTTAAAATCTATTTTATTCCTGTGATGCAAAGCTGAATTTTCATCATCATTACTGCAGTCTTCAGTGTCACATAAGCCTTCAGAAATCATTCTAATATGCTGATTTATTATCAATGTTGAAAACAGTTGTGCTGCTTAATATTTTTTAGAAACTGTGATACTTTTTTCAAGATTATTTGATGAATAAAAAGTTTAAATGTACAGCATTTATTAAAAAACAAAACAAAACAAACAAAAAAAAAACATTACAAATCTTACTGATCCCAAACTTTTGAACGGCAGTGTATATATATTTATCTATCTACCGGTATATAAATTATCACTGATATTAAAACCACTACATTAATATGTTATATATACAAATAATTGATGTTTACATTACCCTGAGTCTGCTGGAAACTGGAGGGCAGCAGGTCTTGATTTCGACTGACTTTTCTCTTGACTTTGATTCTTGCCAAGGCAGCTTGTAGTCTGGAGCGATGCTTCAACATCATCGTCTTCCAGGTGCCCCCACATTTCACCCCGTGACCGATGAGGAGGTCATACACCAGCACCTGGGTTACACACAGCGACACATCTATGACGCACCGGAAACAGGGTTTTACAGGTGAGGATAACATCTGAGATGTCTACCTTAGCCAAATGAATCCTAAGTTTACAGGGTTTTAAAGGTGGTTGTGAAATCTGAGATGTCTACCTTAGCCAAATGTCGGTGTGACGAATGTCTGAAGCCCTATACCATCTCGCCAATCCTATTGGCCAAATAGCGCTTGGCACCGCCCTACGCATGCGTACGCATCGTATACCCGGGCGCCGCGCGCTATTTCGCTCAGATTTCATTTCCTTCAGGAAAGAGAATCATCTGTGCCCTGGAATCATCTTGCGTTCATAGCGGTTTTCTCGAGCAGTGTTAACTCCTCTTCGCGGACGCGATGAGCTTTCGAAAGTGCAAGGAACCGTGTACCAGGTTCATCACTAAGGGAGATACTCACGAAAGGTGCGTAGTCTGTTTGGGATTACATCACGCGCAGTCTGCGCTTAGTGGCCTTTCCTCTTGTCCCCACTGTGATGGCCTGCGACTTAAAGTACTGCGCTCGCGGGTAGAAGTGTTTTCCAAGGTCGCCCCCCGCGTCTAACCCCCGCCGTGTCGCTTCTGCGGCTGCCGAGGCACCGCACGAGGCGATGGCTTGGGGAGACATGTGCGACCTCACTTACGACGACAGCGCGGCGCTGGAGTTTTCTCCACATCGCTCGCTCTCCCCTACCCGAGTGCAGGATGCCACCTTCGTCGAACCCGTTGTGTTCTCGGACGGGGGTTTACAGCCCACCCCGGAGGCATACGATGCTATCTCCTTCGGTTGTGGGCAGTTCGACGACGACGTCTTATCCACCGCGGCTTCGGAGTCTGAGGACTTCGTGGCAGATACGGACAGCCCTCTCCCTCCTAGCGGACAGGAGAAGCGCGTCTCTCCCTCCTACAGCGAGCTGTTGGATGTGGTCTCTCGTGCGGTGGGTAAGCTGGGACTGGACTGGGAGGTTGAGAAGGCCGAGGCCCAACCTTCATCTAAGCTGGACGACCGTTTTTTTTGACTAGTCGTGCTCCCGCGCAGCCCCGTAGGCCCCTGCCTTTTTTCCCGGACCTCCACCAGGAGGTTTCGAGGTCCTGGAAGCAGCCCTACTCGGCGCGCATCACGAACGCTGCGGCTGCGGATTTCGCCACCATTTCAGATATGGCGAACCGTGGCTATACAGCGATGCCTCCGGTTGAGGAGACTCTCGCCGAACATCTGGCGCCTAATTCGGCCACGGCATGGAAGTCTCGCCCCCTCCTTCCTTCGAAGGCGTGTCGAGTCACGTCTAGCCTCGTCGGGAAATCTTACATGGCTGCTGGCCAGGCGGCCGCATCGCTCCACTCTATGGCGGTCCTCCAGGCCTACCAAGCGGAGCTTTTAAAGGATCTCGACGAGGGGGAGGGCATCACACCCGAGGCTGTGAAAGAGCTGCGTCGGGCAACGGATTTGGCGCTACGCGCTACCAAACATACTGCTCGGGCAGTGGGCCGTTCCGTGGCTGGTTTGATTACGGTCGAGCGCCACCTTTGGCTGAATCTCACCGATATCAAAGAAAAGGATAAATCTTTTCTCATGGACGCGCCCATTTCTAAGGACGGTTTGTTTGGAGAGGCAGTTACGTCGGTGGTGGATAAATTTAGGGCAGCGAAACAGCAATCAGCCGCTTTCCGCCAGCTGATTCCACGCAGACCCAGAGAGACTGAACGGCGGCAGGCGCCCGCGCGGTCTCGTTCAACCTCTTCAAACCGCCAACGGGCTGCCTCACGGGAAGAGCCTTCGCCTATGGCGCCCCCCTCGTAAGGACTGGGGTCCTAAGGCTTTTCCACCAGCTCGCCAGCGACAGCGGAAAAGATTAGACCTGAGTTCGGCGGCTAATACCTCTCGCTCTCGGGCTCCTAATAGCAGCTCCTGATATTCTCGCTGCTTGCCAGGGACTGTGCCCTCCGCTAGAGAGCGCTATTGGACCGTTTTTGCGCATCCAACCCTCTCACTGCAGTCCCCACGCTCTAACATTGACTGTCTCGCCGCAAAAGGCGCTTCGAGCAGCATTGGATCGAGTAACCATGTCAGGCGTTTCCTCAGACACTCTGCGCGATTCAGCCTTCAGAATCCGAGGAACGCTACAAGGGTCTGGCAAAGACGGCCCGTTTATGACGGCTCATACAGCCGCCGCTTTTTCGCTAGCGGCAGAGCCCGATGTTCATCTTGTTGGATTAATTCCTGCCGTGGACACGCTTCAGGATTATACACAACGAGATGCAGCGGATTTGACGCACGCGCTTCCCCGGCTTACGGACGCCGCGAGCTTTCCGTATTCGGGCATGTTAACGCGTATGAAAACGCTGAAAAAGGCGGAAACCTTGAAACCACTGACGCTATTTCGGGCCGCGTGGGAACGCTTGCCCGGCATTTCGCAATGGGTGTTACGCACGATTTCGTCTCGGATACACCATTCAGTTTCGAAAAGGCCCGCCTCCTTTCCGCGGAATTCTTCCCACGGTTGTGAAACCAGAGGAAGTCGCGGTGCTGCGGCAAGAAATGACAGCTCTGCTGAAGAAAGGGGCTATAGAAGAAGTACACCCCTCTCAGATGGAGTCAGTTTTTTACAGCCGCTATTTTGTTGTACCAAAAAAAGGGGGCGGTTTGCGACCCATATTGGATCTACGCCGTTTGAATCTTGCACTCAGGACGAGCAAATTCAGGATGTTAACGGTAAAGTCCATTTTGTCTCAGATTCAACCAAACACTTGGTTTGTCACGATCGATCTGAAGGATGCATATTTTCATATTCAGATCATCAAGAGACACAGGAAGTTCCTCAGATTCTCTTTAGAGGGCAAAGCGTATCAATACCGTGTTCTTCCGTTCGGCTTAGCCCTGGCTCCCCGAACTTTTTCAAAATGCATGGACGCAGCTCTGGCCCCGTTGCGGCTCCAGGGCGTTTGTGTGTTGAATTACTTGGACGATTGGCTGGTGCTAGCTCAATCACAGACTCAAGCACTCTCTCACCGAGATTTAGTGCTGAATCATTTAAGAAGCCTGGGCTTATGCACGAATTTCCAGAAGAGTGTTTTAATCCCCTCTCAACGGATAACCTTTCTGGGAATAGATTTGGACTATCGCGCGATGACAGCCAGACTATCTCTCCCGCGCGTTCAGTCTCTCACGTCATGCGTGCGTCACTTCAAAGTAGGCCGCACAGTGACGGTGAGTTTGTGTCTCAGGCTGTTAGGTCTGATGGCAGCGGCATCCCCTGTAATTCGTCTGGGCTTACTTCACATGCGCCCTTTTCAGTGGTGGACGAAAAGTCAGAACATTTCACCCCGTTGTTTTCCGCATCGTACGATTTCGGTGACACGGAGTGTGTGTTATGTCAATAAAACAGTGGATGTCAACCGAGTTCCTTCTAGCCGGAGTTCGGCTGGGGATTTGTGCTTCCCGAGAGACTGTCACGACGGACGCGTCTTTGACCGGTTGGGGAGCTGTTTGTCAAGGGCGCCCAGCTCATGGAGTGTGGACAGCGACACAACGCGGTTGGCACATAAACAGGTTGGAACCACTGGCAGTTTTCTTTCTAGCTCTCCAGTATTTCTCAAATCTGCTGACCGGCCGTCATGTACTACTCAGGTCAGACAACATGGCGGTTGTGTCATACCTGAATCATCAAGGAGGGTTACGCTCTCGCCCCCTGTGCAGGCTGGCGAGGAGTATTCTTCTTTGGTCTCGGAACAGATTTCTATCGATCCGAGCAGTTCATGTCCCCGGACGTTTGAACGTCGGAGCGGATCTGCTATCCAGACAGACTCTGGAGCAGGGGGAATGGAGATTACACCCTCAGACGGTGAGCCTTTTATGGCAGATATTCGGAGAGGCGAGAGTGGACTTATTCGCGTCGAGCACGACTACGCATTGCCCGCTGTGGTTCTCCCTATGCCCTCCATCGCCCCTAGGCCTGGATGCGTTAGCTCACGATTGGCCCAGGACCAGCTTGTATGCTTTTCCTCCAATTCGTTTAATTCCAGCGGTGTTGTCCAGGATACGGCTGGACAGAGTGGAGCAGCTGCTGCTGGTGGCTCCGTGGTGGCCCACACAGCCGTGGTTTGCGGAACTGGTCAGTCTAATAGTGGGCTCTCCATGGGAGATTCCCCTCAGACAGGACTTACTATCGCAAGCACGAGGGATGATTTGGCACCCGAGGCCAGATCTGTGGAAACTGTGGGCGTGGCCTCTGAGCGGAGTGAGTTAATATGTCCCGGTCTTTCTGCGGAAACCTCCGAGACTATTATGAATTCCAGAGCAGCATCTACGAGACGCTTATATGCTTTCAAATGGAAGCTGTTTACGACCTGGTGTGGTTTTCGTAGTATAGACCCAGTTTACTGCCCAGTGGCTTCAGTACTGGAGTTCCTTCAAGACCGTTTTCTCTGATGGTGTAACGCCAGCAACTTTGAAAGTTTATGTGGCAGCCATTTCAGCTAACCACGTATATATGGATGGTGCTTCAGTGGGCCGTCATCCGCTGGTCTCTCGCTTTTTACAAGGTGCGCGACGGCTGAGGCCTTTCCGCCCTGTGCGAGTTCCCTCATGGGATTTATCTATTGTACTGCAAGGTCTATCAGGACATCCGTTTGAGCCCTTGGAAACCGTACCGGATAAAATCCTGACCTTGAAGACAGTTCTTCTTATGGCCTTATCCTCCCTCAAGAGAGTTGGGGATTTACAGGCTCTTTCTGTTTCGCCGTCGTGCATGGATTTTGCACCAGGCTTTGTGAAGGTATTGCTGCGACCGAGGCCTAATTATGTCCCTAAAGTCGCTTCGAACCCCTTTCATTTTCAGCAGACGGTCCTGGAGGCTTTACCCCCTGCTGGGATAGGATCAGAAGATCTAAGTCTTTGCCCTGTCAGAGCGCTTAAGACTTATGTCGATCGATCAGCCTCATGGCGTGAGTCCGACCAGCTGTTTGTCTGTTTTGGACATAAGAATAGAGGCCATGCTGTCACAAAGCAACGCATGTCCCATTGGTTGGTGGAGGCAATATCTTTAGCCTATGAGGCGCGCGGTCTCGCCTCGCCTCTAGGAGTCAAAGCTCATTCCACTAGAGCAGTCGCTTCCTCTCAGGCGGCCCTCAGTGGATCTTCTATGGCTGATATCTGTGCTGCGGCAGGATGGTCCTCACCGAGCACTTTTTATAAAGTTTTACAGTCTGGATGTAAGGACGGCTCCTGGCTCCCGGGTTCTCTCCGCTTGAGCAGATGCTTCCTTGGATCCCAGCTATCAGGTACGTCAGGCGTTATGGTATAGGGTTCCCATACGGTGACGTCACCGCAGCATCGAAGTGACCTATGAAAGGGAACATCTCGGTTACGTATGTAACCACAGTTCCCTGAATAGGGAACGAGATGCTGCGGTCCCGGCCGTTCCATACCTGATAGCGTTCTTCTCTTCAGTTCATGAAATCTGAGCGAAAATAGCGCGCGGCGCCCGGGTATACGATGCGTACGCATGCGTAGGGCGGTGCCAAGCGCTATTTGGCCAATAGGATTGGCGAGATGGTATAGGGCTTCAGACATTCGTCACACCGAAGGTGTTCCCATACGGTGACGTTAGTGAAGCATATGTTTGTCTATTCGAAGGTCACCGCAGCATCTCGTTCCCTATTCAGGGGTTTTTGGTTTGATGATTAAATCTGAGATGTCTACCTTAGCCAAATGAATCCTATTTCTGTGTCTCACACACAAGTGCAAAGAGCTGCTTGATATTCTGATGAAAAAACAAAAACAATGTTTTCTTAAAGGGGTCATATGATGCGCTTTAAATTTTTCCTTTCTCTTTGAAGTGTTACAAGGTCTTGGTGCATGAAGAAGATCTGTAAAGGTGCAAAGACTAAAGTCTCAAATCCAGAGATATTCTTTATCAAAGTTAAGACTCTGCCACACCCCCCTAAAACACCTCATCCAAACACGCCCCCATGTATCTACATCACTATGTGGAAATATTTGCATAATGCCGCCCAAATGTTCACACAAAGAAAGAAGGCGTGGTTTCAGTAACCGCAGTTAGTGTTGAAGCAGCCATGTCAGTGAGATGCTGTGTATATCTAGGCGAAAGCAAAAACACTTTATTTGGCCTTCCGAAGGTAGATGCATTTTGGAAGCTTTAAGATTACTTACAACAGAACAGCAACGCATTTTATGGATGACCGTTTCATGAACCTAGGAGAACAGTTAATTCAGACTTTGCTACACAATCTGGCGCTTCTGAATCAGCTTCTGCAAGTATGTTTTGTTTTTAAAGTAAGTGCTATTGACTGTTCAAATGAGGAGTTTAGCGCGTGCACGGGCGTGTGTGTGTGTGTGTGTGTGTGTGTGTGTGTGTGTGTGTGTGTGTGTGTGTGTGTGAGAGAGAGAGAGAGAGAGAGAGAGAGAGAGAGAGAGGGGGTCACACAGTGGAGCATCATCACTGTGTCTGTCACGCGACTCCCCTTTCGGCTTGAACTGATGGTAAAACGAACGATATTATTAACTGTCTTTACATTTATTTTGAAAGATGAAGCTTGCGATTATGGAAAGGTGTGCGTTACATTTCCGACGAGTGCTTGCAGTGTTCGGCCAATCACAATGCACTGGGTCAGTTGTCCAATCAGAGCAGACTGCGCTTGTCAGAAGGGGGGACTTTGTAGAAAACAACACGTTTGAGAGAGGCGGGGCCTAGAGGACCTACAATAATGTACAGTATTTTTTAACATTAAAGCATGTCAACATATTCTGTTACACCACATACACAAAATAATGATCTTTAAAAAAGCATCATATGACCCCTTTAAGGGTGAAATGAACGAGAAGTCTATCATAAACGTGACGTCATATCCACAGTTTTATCGAACCTTACAGTCGTGGCCAAAAGTTTTGAGAATTACATAAATATTGGAAATTGGAAAAGTTGCTGCTTAAGTTTTTATAACAGCAATTTGCATATACTCCATAATGTTATGAAGAGTGATCAGATGAATTGCATAGTCCTTCTTTGCTATGAAAATTAACTTAATCCCAAAAAAAACATTTCCACTGCATTTCATTGCTGTCATTAAAGGACCTGCTGAGATCATTTCAGTAATCATCTTGTTAACTCACGTGAGAATGTTGACGAGCACAAGGCTGGAGATCATTATGTCAGGCTGATTGGGTTAGAATGGCAGACTTGACATGTTAAAAGGAGGGTGATGCTTGAAATCATTGTTCTTCCATTGTTAACCATGGTGACCTGCAAAGAAACGCGTGCAGCCATCAGTGCGGTGCATAAAAATGGCTTCACAGGCAAGGATATTGTGTCTACTAAGACTGCACCTAAATCAACAATTTATAGGTTCATCAAGAACTTCAAGGAAAGAGGTTCAATTCTTGTAAAGAAGGCTTCAGGGCGTTCAAGAAAGTCCAGCAAGCACCAGGATTGTCTCCTAAAGAGGATTCAGCTGTGGGATCGGAGTGCCACCAGTGCAGAGCTTGCTCAGGAATGGCAGCATGCAGGTGTGAGCGCATCTGCACGCACAGTGAGGCGAAGACTTTTGGAAGATGGCCTGGTGTCAAGAAGGGCAGCAAAGAAGCCACTTCTCTCCAAAAAAAAACATCAGGGACAGATTGAACTTCTGCAGAAAGTATAGTGAATGGACTGCTGAGGACTGGGGCAAAGTCATATTCTCCGATGAAGCCCCTTTCCGATTGTTTGGGGCATCTGGAAAAAGGCTTGTCCAGAGAAGAAAAGGTGAGCGCTACCATCAGTCCTGTGTCATGCCAACAGTAAAGCATCCTGACACCATTCATGTGTGGGGTTGCTTCTCATCCAAGGGAGTGGGCTCACTCACAATTCTGCCCAAAAACACAGCCATGAATAAAGAATAGTACCAAAACACCCTCCAACAGCAACTTCTTCCAACAACCCAACAACAGTTTGGTGAAGAACAATGCATTTTCCAGCACGATGGAGCACCGTGCCATAAGGCGAAAGTTATAACTAAGTGGCTCGGGGACCAGAATGTTGAAATTTTGGGTCCATGGCCTGGAAACTCCCCAGATCTTAATCCCATTGAGAACTTGTGGTCAATCCTCAAGAGGCGGGTGGACAAAACAAAAACCCACTAATTCTGACAAACTCCAAGAAATTATTATGAAAGAATGGGTTGCTATCAGTCAGGATTTGGCCCAGAAGTTGATTGAGAGCATGCCCAGTCGAATTGCAGAGGTCCTGAAAAAGAAAGGCCAACACTGCAAATACTGACTCTTTGCATAAATGTCATGTAATTGTCGATAAAAGCCTTTGAAACGTATGAAGTGCCTGTAATTATGTTTCAGTACATCACAGAAACAACTGAAACAAAGATCTAAAAGCAGTTTAGCAGCAAACTTTTTGAAAACTAATATTTATGTAATTCTCAAAACTTTTGGCCACGACTGTAGTGTACTTGGTTCCCAAGAAGACAGTTTCAGGTGAAATACGAGACAGACACGTGGGAAGAAAACGAGGTAACGTTACACATCACTTGTAAAACTGAATATTTTACTGTACGCACCTTCAGCTGGCATTTTGTTAAATTACCCCGTATTTGTTATGTAAACACCCAGTTACACCCTATGTGATTTAATTATAGAAGCCTGAGGTACAAATATAATAGCCCTTACTTGAAATTTACTCTCATAAACCAGAGTTTTCACAGCACCCTTTTTCAGCTCCACTTTCTCAAGAATCTCTGCTGCTTTCATGTAAAGTGCCATGATATAAATGATCACTAAGCTGAACACACGTAACTTCAAACACGTACATAGAACTAACTCTAATACCCTTAACAAGTCAACTTATCTTACTCTTATGGTACAAATGCACTACCCACGTTTTTTTTTTTTTTTTTTATCTATGCCTGGTTAGTTTTCCCATCGTTTTTCGACCTCTTACGATAAGTGTAGTACTAATAAATGTCCACTAGGGTGAGCCAAACACATTTCAAGTTGCGTATGTGTTTTGTGTAATATTTAATACATTACGATGCAGTGAGAATATGAAGCTCATACTTGAGAAGGAAAAACACCTCAACTTTATTCAGAGGCCGAAGCTAAGCAACAACATGCAATTAAGTGCATTTATCAGATGTTGCCAAGTTTTATGATCAAAGCTCTGTAGTTTTAATTAGAATGCAATACAATTATGATTGAGATATGTACAAATAAACATTTCTCAGAAGTCTGCTGATACTTTACATTTTAATAAGATTTTTCTAAAAAAATTATTTATGGCTATACAATGAAACCTAGGTTGGTTTAGTCTCCTAAATGTTTATCTTGAAATATTAGCTACTAATGATATAAAATTTATTCCTTTATAAAATTCATTAATGATCTCACAGCAAAAAGAAGGTGGATATGTGTAGAATTATGTACTAAAAATAATTTTACTTACTAAAAAGTATGAACTATTAATCAGATGACAGAAAGCATGTAGTAGATTGCATGCAACAGGTTTTTCAGCAAAGTTTTGATCATGTTGATAATTTAGAGGCCTTACAAATGACTTTATACGTCAAATATTAAAAATATATTCCCATTTGTTAAAAATCACAGAAATACCGCCTACATGGCTTTTAAAAACCTGAAGGGAGAAATTTGTTACATTTATGTAAAATGAATTACCTTATAATCCATGGAGTCATAATGGATCTGAAAAGTAGGCGATGTGACTCACTTTAATGTGTAGTGTAGTTTAATTGTAGTGCGAGGTGATTTTGAAGGTCTGGTGGGAGCAAACTCAAACAGGTCAATGTAAAATGAGTTTATGTTACCCTGAAGCTACGGCTAAACTATTATGTGTAGATTAATGTAAACTGAGTTCACGCATGCTTGAACCTCTGGCTAATATAAACTTGTCTATGAATAGGTTAGATGAGTTTTTTTCCATTCCACACGACTCATTTTAGCCGTATCACATAACTAGGACATTGTTGAGTAATCCTAGAGAACTTGTGTATTTCTCTAGAGGGTTAAGAGACGATTTTAACATTCTTGTGATCTCAGGTTATAAAGGTGTTGGGTGATAACCAGCATTCCTTAAGCTTGGATTACCGTGTCAAATACAGTTCCCATGCTTTATGAGCAGAAAGTTGAGAAGTTTGTAACTTCTGGCACTATATTAGATGCAGAGAAGTTGAAACAGTGGACAAACAGTGCTTGATGGGTGTCATCAATTGCCCTTTAGCTTATAAACGGGTACATGTGTCATAGGACTAGATTGGCCAATTGACTCTATGCCACTTTGTGTGTTCCAGGCTCAGGAAATGATGTCATTAGGCCCCTCCCACCCCTTACCTGAACAGAGGGGTAGGGCCAGACTGAAGCCGTCTATACAGACAGGGGAAAAAAAACAAGGAACCGTTCACAACCTGTTTGTCTTTGACGGAAAACCTTTTTATGTGAAAACGAGAATCCAGATTGCACAGGATCTTATTTAACAACTTGAAAAATGGACGTCCCAGAAAATTCCCCAGGGATTATGGGACTTCTGAAAACTTTTGAAGCTTCAGAGTTTGGGAGTTGGGAAAAGATTGGCTCCGGCGGCTTCGGACAGGTGTACAAAGTACGACATATGCAGTGGAAAACATGGTTGGCGATCAAGTGCCCTCCTAGCCTTCATTCAGATGACAAGTAAGTGCATTTTTTGAGTATTTTACATTTTCAGGCTTCTTTGAAGTGTGTTTAAAGTGTCTAAGTTTGTGTGTTTCTTAACCACAGTCACATGAAGGGCAAGAGAATTGTATTTTTGTGACATGAAATCCATAATTTGAGAATGTCATATACTGGAGATATGCTTTAACATCAGTTTGTTTGGATATGAACTGATATCCATTGGTTTGTTTATACATGATTTATTTTAAAATCCATTATTTATTTTAAATCAAAACTGATTTATAGTATAACCATTTTTGTCCACGTGCATGTTTTTTAGGTGTGTGTATGTATGTTAATGTTCATGGGACTAAGGTTTGGTTCATGTTAACATTTGTTATGCTCGCACGCGAAAAGACGCTGCCCCTCAACGTGTTGTTGTCAGGAAACTGCAATAATATACTGCCTCAAGCTATGATTATGACCCCCGCCTCACCAAATATACACACGAACACATTAAGACACCTTGAATATGGCTCAACATCTGTCTAAAGACTTGCATTTACACTAAAGCATTTTACACTTTAACTCTGTCTTGGCATGATAAGGAGTGACTGTATGTGAGCCTGTTTCCCAGTAACCTTCCATATATAGAAATAACCCAGAAGTTTGGCATGCACACAGATGTTGCAGTCACACGCGTAACATTTTACTACTGGTTATATTTATATAGGGTGATAGAAATGTTGAATATTTCATGTATTTTTTATTATGATTAAAGTTTATTTATGTATTTGCAATGAATGGGCCACTTAATGATACTGTGATTTAAAAATTTAACAGTCTATAAAAAACTTAGTCTCTTATGCTCCTTAAGGCTGCATTTATTTAATGAAAATACAGTAAAAACAGTAATATCGTTAAATATTATTACAATTTAAAATAGGCTAACTGTTTTTCATTTTAATCTATTTTAAATTTAATTTTTTCCTGTGATGGCAAAGCTGAATTTTCAGCAGCCAATACCCCAGGCTTCAGTGTCACATGATCGTTCAAAAATCATTAATATACTGATTTAGTGCTCAAGAAATATTAATTATTATTAACATTGTTGAAAACAGTTGTGCTGCTTAATAATTATGTTGAAACTGTCTCAGGATTCTCTGATGAATAGAAAGAACAGCATTTTATTTATTTATTTATTTTTTTTTTATGTTCAAGTCTGGCCACTTTTTAAATGATTTAATGTATCATTGAAAAAAAGAAAAATCTAACTGACCACACACTTTTGAATAGTAGAGTGTGTATGTATATATAAATTCACCCTCATATTTTAATCATGAGCATAACCGTATATTACCTTTTCCGTTCTTCCTCATTGCACTTTATATTGAAAGTCTGTTAAATTTATTTAAAATGACTTATTATGTTCCAGAGTTGTGGATGATGCTGAGGTCTTGAGTCACTAGTCAACCCATTAATAAGCACACATTTATGTGAGATATAGTTTAAAACTGGTTCTTTCTGAAACCGTCTGCATGAAAACACAATATTTAGACTACTTATTGTGATAATTGCTTTAGTTTAGACATTATGAATTGCACTCTAGTATGACATGATATATGATCTAAGGTGATATATGATTTTCTTCGACCGTAAATGTTTCAGTAGCCTTGGATGAGGATGAATACAGGTGCATGTATTATTATCCCAGGCTAATTGTATTGTTATGCGTGTCTTTTTGGACTCCTCTGGCCCTATAATGTAGAATAGGCGCTATTGATATGTAGCACTTTGATATGTAATGGGAATTATTTTGACAAAGGGATATGTCAACAGGTCGTTAATGCTGAAATATTTGATCAGGCGTGGTTATCAGGGTCACATCAAGTGTGACAAACAGCTGTAATCTAGCACGTCCTCCTGCAGAACTTCCTTTTGAACTCTTCATGCAGATGTCACTTTGCGTCACCAAGCTTGAGGAGGAAAAACAAAAGAATCTGATAGAAATCCAGTGAATGTTGTTCCATGTGACCCTCACCACCACGGGAGGTTATCAGCACCTAAGATCCGAAGGTACGAGAATTCTAATTTGCCTCCCCCATCTAAACAGGGCACAGGCTTAAAAGCAGGCTTTGTCCTCCTGTGCTCCACCAGGCCTCCGTTTTTTTTTTTTTTTTTTTGCAGAGTTGCCGAACCGGTCGAACTGGATCAGTCCTTTTTTTTTTTTTAAGAAAAGAACAGCTTTTGTTGAGCTGAAAAGGGTGGCAGAACAGAATAGTGCAGGGTAGTAGAATGGGTCGTTTTTTACATTTACCTCCGAACTCCCTGTTAATCTTCCCCCTCCCACTTGTCCATCCTTGTGAAAATTGCTGCACTGTTTCTTACCACACTCTTTTAGGAATTAGATTTTTTTTATTATTTATTAATTAGGAGTTTTGCATTCCCTTTGTATTTTTAATTGATTTTCTACATGAACAGTAATATACTAAAACAAATTTTTTTTTTTTTTGAATATATTTTATTAACATGTACATTATTTATTAAGAGTTATGCTTTCCCTCAGCTTTATTAAAACTAGTTTTATTTCTGTAGATAATATCAACATAAAGTATATTAAAATGCATTTTATTTATATTCTTGAAAATATTTAATTATTTATTTAGAGCATGCTAAAATATTTGGGGAACAATGTGGCCACTTTGGCTTAAGCGTTGACATCATATGAGTAATAAAAATCACTTTTACACGCAGACTTTTTAATATTGCAAGTTTTTTTGTTTAATATTTCTGCTTGATTTCTTGTGTTACATGGTTGAGAGATCTTTTGGCCTTTTCTTGGTGCTGTTAACTAAGCAAACAGATCGTAAACTCCTTTGAAAAATGTGACCTCCATGTCTGACTTCTGTCTGAGTAGTTACTAATAAAAGGATTTGTGTAAGAACAAAGTACAAGAGAACCATTCATACAATCCCATATCTATCAGTGTTTAAAAACTGGAATGTAATTAAAAAGATGAAGTCAGATAAATATACTGTAAAACTCATAAACCTGTTTTGTGTGTGCATGAACGCTGCTTCAGATGCCCCGTCTATATTTCATAAAGGAAATTTAGCCCATAGCTAAAAAACATTGTGTTATTGTTCATAAAATGCTTCCGGACAATATGAATGAGTCAGCTTGTGCTCAGGTCCAACGGGTTTTAGTACCTTCCCTTGTTGTTTGTGTAGAAGCGTCTTTCTGTGATTTATTGCTCTTATTAATTAATGGGGTGTGTTGCTAGCTATCCAGCTAAAATCCAGCTGGATCCCTCCCATGTTATCACATTCCTTACAGAATAAATGCCATTTGCATTCCACGACAGGTGTGACTTTTTAACTGATTAGTTTTTTTGTCGTTTAGGGAACGTGCCGAACTTTTAGAGGAGGCCAAAAAGATGGAGGCGGCTAAGTTCCGCTACATCCTCCCCGTATACGGCATCTGCAGCGATCCGCAGGGACTAGTGATGGAGTACATGGAGACGGGCTCTCTGGAAACTCTGCTGGCCTCGGAGCCACTGCCCTGGGAGCTGCGTTTCCGTATCATCCACGAGACGTCGGTGGGGATGAACTTCCTGCACTGCATGAACCCACCCCTCCTTCATCTCGACCTTAAACCTGCCAACATCCTGCTGGACGCACACTACCACATCAAGGTGAGCCAGAGCGAGCCACGTCTGGTCATGATGAGGCCTTGACTCTTTTACTGTTATATTAAAAGGTGGTGACTTTATTGCTCACGGTTTAGAACTTCCAAGGAATCAATCACAGGTGATTAATTACATTAAAACTTCAGTACAAGTGATTCATCACTACCTGAGTAAACGGCACTGCTTTCATCCAGCAATTACATAAAACACCTACATAATGCAAAAGTAGACACATTTACAAACCCTCCTGTTGATCCAAACTTTCTTTTTTCTGTGGAACACATAAAAAAAGAAAAATGACTTAACGCCATATTTAAATATTTTTTTTCCCAAAACAGTTCAGATGACCTTCTTTTGTGTTCTTTAATTCATTTCATTCATTAAATGTATTGATTTTTTATTTATTTATTTATTTGTTTGTTTGGATGGATTTATTTATTTGTTTATTTACTAATTTATTTATTAGGAGTTAAGCTGAAACCCTTTGATAAAGAGATTTTTTTAAAACAAATTCACGTTCATGGTTCACTGCAGGTAAACAAATAAAATATGTATTATTATTTAACGTTTTTTTCCCCCAATGGTTTCATTTTAAAATGTTTTATTTCAATTTTACATTTAAAAAAAAAAAAATTATTAGTAGAGTTTAATTAGTGAACCCCTAGCATTTTTTTTTTAAACTCTGTTCTAAATTATCATAAAGGAAAGATTATGATGTTTGGATCAAATTAAAAGTCAATTTCACTGTAAAAAAAAAAAATAAACAGCTACATTTATCTAGATTATGTGTTTCATGTTCAGAAAAACATCCTGTCAGCGTGATGGATTTTAATCTTAATCTCGTGTTGACGACCGTGTCAGATCATGAAAATTCGTAAGGATTTCAAAAGTAATGGGGGGAAGGGCACACCTTTCATTTTCTTTTCAGTCCCCACATACCTATCCAGAAAATTCCCTGTGGGTTGAAAAGCTTTCCCATGCTTTATCCCGTTTATATCCAGCCTTCCCATAGATGAGTAAGCAGGTGTCACGAGGGATGGGTGGGAATCGTCGGATTGAAAAGGCTGGATGTAAACACGCATCCTGGACCAGTCTGAGCAAGCTAAAGCAAGGCAGTGTTAATGAAGGGCTGGCACACACACGCCTACATATGCGTGCACACATTTACAGAAAAATCAGGGCTTCCCCACCTAACTGTAGGTGACATCGAACATGATTTTCTGGAAATAAATAACACTTGCATAAAACCTAACCTGGTTTTAAATAGTGATACCATTAAAATATAAAGAATTAACCTTTGCTGAATACTTTGTGTTCTTTATTTTAGATTTCTGACTTTGGTCTGGCAAGGTGGAATGGCTTTGCCAGGAACGACGATATTAGCCGTGACGGGTTTTGTGGCACCATCGCCTACCTTCCTCCAGAAAGGATCATTGAAAAAGACAGAATCTCTGACACTAAACACGATGTGTACAGGTCAGGCATTTTGGATTGCTGTCATTGTGTAAATTGTAACTGAAACATGAGATCAGCTTCTGTTTGTCAAAACCACCTTTAATGGTTAAGTCAGTGTTGACTAACACATGTGTGTTGTTTCAGTTTTTCCATTGTTATCTGGGGAATCCTCACTCAGAAGAAGCCATATCAAGGTAAGACAAGTGTGTCTGGAAAACCTTATTATTGTTTATCTTCACTATGGGCGGCATCAGATCCCGTAAACGTTTTTTTGGCATTCATTTCAATCTAACTGGCTCCGTGAAGGAGTGGTTCTGTGTTTATCATGTTGTGATTTCCAGGTAAATCTGTTTTTTTTTTTTTTTTTTTTTTTTTTTTTTTTAAGTAACCAAAAGAATTCAGTGTGAAAGAATGGAAAAAATAGTTTTTTGTCAAGACAGACAAAATGGTTGTGTTTGGAATCAGTGAATGGAATCAGTTGGCTACCAAACAAACCTTCCAAAAGGAACATAAATAAAATACTGATTTACAATGAAAGTTGAAATCAAAGGATATGAAATAAGCAGTTTAGAGTTTTTTTTTCCTGGTCTTATGAAAAAATATCTTCAGGATCTTGTTGATTTTTTTTTCCATGTCGTATACCACTCCCAAAAAACAATTATAAAGAAACAAAACTCTATTTAAAAAAAAAAAAAAAAATTATTTCAGTTAAGGCTCCCTCCATGTTTACTAGTATAGTTTAATATATTGTTATAAAAAAATCAGTATATAATTTAAATTTAATATAAAGTGCAGTACTTACACATCACTGTAGAATTTGTTGTATTGCATTTAATTTATGATCATTTTACTTAAAAAAAAAAAAAAACATGGTCCAAACATAATATTAAAAAAAATAATAAAAGAAGAAAAACATTTCAGATCTGTTAAAAATGAGGATTTAAGGGAAATGCACTACAAAAAAACAAACATAATATTAAAAAAAATAATAAAAGAAGAGTAATATAAATAAATTTTCCTTTTTTTCTGTTGATTTTGGTGGTAAAATATGACTTTGTGTGTTTCACTCTGTTTTAATTTGGAAACTCAGTTTTTATTTTTTGTTGCGTGGCAAATAAACTAATGTTATTTATTTTGCTCTGTTGGTTTCATAGGAGAGAATAACATCCTGCACATAATGGTGAAGGTAGTGAAGGGCATTCGTCCGGATCTCAGCCTCATTCCCCGCAGTCGTCCCCAGGCCCTGCTCAGGGTTCCTGTACCTTATGCAGAAATGCTGGGCACATTCCCCTGAAGCCCGACCCCAGTTTTCAAGGTGAGTGGCTCTCACTTCGATCACACCATTAATGAATGTGCTGAGTCACAGGAACCAGAGTTGCACTGCAACAGTGATATGACAGAATATGCCAGGCAACCAGACCAACAAAGACACAATTAGCCTTTACTGTTCTTCAATGCATTTTAATACTGAATAGGTTTTGTAACTTCAGGAACTATTTCTATAAATACCAGAGCTTCCGTAAAAATAAATAAATAAATAAAATAAAAAAATAAATTTTGTTCATTGAAACATTGATCACTTGCTCCGGCAGAGATCACGTCAGAGGTTGAGGAGCTGTGCACCAAACCTCATGATGAGTCCAGAGCTTCCATTTCTTCAGAACCAGACTGTTCCCCTTGCCCTGCCCCCCCGCCTCCAGTGAACAGGTAATTTCAGATGTATAGCTATGCATGATTCTTAACTAATCTTGTTCCGATATCACTACTGTGTATCACGTAAAGCACTGTTTCCAGCAAGTTATGTGGCATATGATTCATTTAGATTGACCTCCAATGAGGTTTAGACTTCCTGTCCATCAGTTATTAGGCAACTCTTTGCTATTTGTTTGTTTTAGTCTAAGTACATAGTGTAAATGTTTTACCAAGATGACAGTCTTTCATCAGTAAGAGAGAATGCCACCAAAAACTGCATTGCATTTTACACAGAACCCTTTTGTCATTTTCTGTGACAGCGTATAACCACAGTTTATTTTAGGAAGAATACACTGCCCTTCATCTGTCAAAAATGTTACATATTAGAATTAACTGTTTGCATCTACGGTCAGCGAATTTATTCATTTATTGGCTCCCTCCATTGTTTCTAAAATATGAAAACATGGTTGCTTAATCGTGATTGTTGATTAAATGTTCTCTTACAAACAATCTATTCTACTTCAGATACAGACAAACAACCAGAAGCCAGTGAGGCCGAAGTCAGCCATGTTACCTGAGAAAAGATTACAGCCTGTCTGAGCTGCTGTCTCAGATTGACTCCGGCTTGTCTCGCAGTTGTTTTAGCAATGTCAAAGAAGAGTCCCCTTGAGAGCAAAGACAACACCAGCAAGAGACTGTCAGGCATCTCCTCTGTCGACTCAGCTTTCTCATCCCAAGGCTCGATTACGTTGTCCTTTGAGAAAGAAAATGCTGTAAAATGGTAAGAGAAAACCACAGTAGCATCTTGCCAGTATTTATTTTTTTATTTTTTTGTACTATATGCATAAGGGTATTTTATTTTTTGTTATTTGTCTTGTTGCTTTTTGTTTAGCTTCTGTTTGTTTTTTTGCTTATTTTGTTATTTTCTTTTTTTTTAGTTGTTTGGTTTATTCATTTTGTTCTTTTTTGTTGTGCTTTGATTTTTGTTTGAGTGTTTTTTTATTATTTAGTTTTCTGTTTTATTTTGAGTTGGTTTTTGTTTTTCGTTATGTTACCCATTTTGGATTTGGTTTTACAAATATTATTGATCATCAGAGATATGTTGAGGGGAAACTTGCTGAATCTGACAATCGTAAAATTCTAATCAGTGTGCCATAAAATTCTTTTCACTAATTTTTATTGTTGTTCACTGTGTTTATGTACAACAGACTCCAGTGAGTTACAGAAGAAGAAACTTTGTGAAGCCATGTCGCACGGAGGACATCGCCAGCTGATGAAGATCCTCCAGCCTCAAGATGTTGATTTGCTCTTGGAGGGCGGCAGCAACCTGCTCCACTTCGCAGTGAGGCCTGGCACATGAGGATCCTTCTTCTTTTTCTCTCCTTCCTTTTTTTCAGTAAAGTTTTCTGCTGTACTTAGACTTAACTGCTAAAGAACCCTACAATTTGCCCCATATTCACGTGAGCCACGCCCCTCCACCTGGCCGCTGACAAAAGCAGGCTGACAGGGAGTGTACTGAGATTCTCTCCCTGAGCCGCAAGACTTGCACAAAACTGTCAAACGCCAAGGATCTGAGGACCAAGATACACACCTCCTGCACTTGCAGCAGCTACAGAAGCGACTCCCTTTGGAATCCCTGATCACCCGCTTACTACCCTAGAACTTCACCTGCTGTGCTTTTATTAACGAAATCGACCGCTCAGGGACGCAGGGACGCACGCCGACGCATATCGCCTGCCACCACGGACAGGAGATGTGGTGAGGGTCTTGCTAAGTCGGAGTCGGTTGAGCTGACGTCCATGTAAAAAGGTAACAGACGACCTGGACCCGGCGCTACACCTGGCTGCCTGGAAAGGCCATTTGGGAATAGTGAAGCTCCTGGTGAAGCAGGCCGGTGCCGACTGTTGATGGTCAGACATCGGACACGGCGCATGCAACATCCCCGTCCTCGGCGTCTCAACGAGAGCCCCAGCTAACCGTGTGGCACGGATCCTGGTGGAGCTCGGCGCTATAACGTGCACCTGACCTCTGATGGCCCCCCCTCCACAGTCCTCTTCCGCCTTTCACGTGGCTGCGGACACCTGCCAGGCCACACCAGCACTTCAAGGCTCCTTGTGAAAAAAAAACTTGTGTGCCGCGGCTTCCCCCCCCCTGGATTGCAAGCCAACAGCTCATAGCGGACTGCTATATGCTCTCCGCCCACCCATACGCTCGCTAGCACAGAAAGGCGTTCAACCTCGACACTCTACAGTTAACATGCTTCTGGGAGGAGGGTCTCTTGACCCATGAGGAGCAGTTAACCCTGATCTGTGTCTTCGACACCGGCATGTCACCTCTTGCCGCTGAGCAAACGCGCCACTTGCAGCATGGTGCCTCAAAGAGCTTCTCTGACAGAGCTGCTTCCCGACTCCCGCCATACGCTCAAAGGACAGGCGAATGGACTTTATTCACTCCGCCTTCACCTCCGGCTGTAACCCTTGACACGAGGTTGGCTACAAAGATGACATCACCTCGCGTCCTGCCTCAAAAACGTCGTGGTGCCATGGCCGCAGCGCAACACCCGCTGTCTCCGTCCAAAACCCGCTGGAGAACGTACCATTGCCACTACACCTCGGAATCATGAAGCCGGAAGAGTCCACGAATCCCTCTCACCCCAACAAAACTCCAGAGGAGGAAAGTGGTCGTATCTGCGTTGCTGAACTCACCAGCCACAAAAACACATTGACAGCCACAATGGTACCTGGTGATCCCATCGGCACTTTGTTGAGGGTCCTACTGCGGCTTTGAACTCAGGACTCCAGGAACAACCCTTTGCCAATATGCGCATAGACACTTCCTCCCTCCTTTTTTTGCAATTTCTACTACTACATTGTAAAAAAACGGACAGACGCTGGAAAAGAGGGACTTAATGTACAAAAAATATTGTGTTTACTGCGGTAATTCCTCGGTTATGAAAGATTGACATTTTCATTCCAGGGTGTTGGGCTACTTGTTGGACTTTCCCCCTTAATAATGGAGTTAATTTTGTAATTGGAAAGGAATGTATGTATAATGTATATATACTATATACTAGATCGCAATGCGTATTTTGTAGACGAGAGCATGTAGTTATCCCTGGATTTTGTATTAGCTTTCACTTTCTGTGTCATGGATTCATATGCCATGTTTTAGCCCGTGCTGTTGGTGATGTCCGTCTTTGATTATCTCGTTTGCTTCTTCGTCCTTCTTGTTCCCCGAGTGATTTAATGCAATGAAAAGCAAACCCCCAAATTGTTTTAGACCTTCTATGTAGATATTAGAATAAGCACCTTATCAGCACCATAATGTTGCACCTTCACCAAAGCGCTTTTCCTAATTTTAATACACGATGAAAAACGGACAAATTTAAGCTGTTGATGCGTTATGTATTAAAATGGTTCACTCAATAGAGATGGCATTTATAGATTTTGAAGCCATTGGCGTTCCATGGGATACATGCCATTAGTGATGGATAACAGCTCGTGGGTGGCTTTGTATCGCGAAGTGTGTGGCGGGTGCAGGTACTGTGTATCCCCATTCTTCGTGCACCCGGCATGTCCGCCTCAGGACCTTTGGCTCATCCGTGATGACACAGCTTAATCTTTTCACCCCCCTCACGCCTGTTTAAAACCATGCTGCGCCAAGCCGAACGTATGCCCAAGGGTGGATAGATTTCTTTATCTGTTTCCATCCTCATCTGTAAGTAACAGACAGGCCTCAATGCTAGAATATTTGCATAACTGATATATTCTCTCAAGTGTCGTTGTTGTAGATGTGCTCTTCATGTGGAGTTCCTCCTCAAAATAGATCTCTGTACTTGTGGGCTATTGGTAACCATGCATTTATGTGTGAGTTAGCACACTTAACTCACAGCTCAGTAATTTCAAATGCCAACACATTTTTTAGGTGTACTTTGACTTTTTAATTAGTTGATAAAGCTGCCTTTGTACACAAAAATACAGCTCATTTATCCATAGTGTTTGGCACATATTTGCACACTTTTATATTTGATGGAAAATTAAGTGCACACATGTATATGAAGATCTGTCCTCTGTTGTTGCATTTTTGATACTAAAAAATATGTTGAATACTGTTAATGTAACCGCTGTGATATATTGCAGATTTGCTAGTTTCAGCTTTAATTAATCTTCGTTTTTCATAAAACTCCTAAAATTGCGGCCTTTGTTTGAAATTAACTGAATGTATTTGTATAAATGAGATATTCCGAAGAAACTCGACTTGGTTTAAGGTCAGGAAGCCTGAACAACTTCAATTTGAATCACCCTATCACACATGGCCAATCAAAACTCAACAGACAATGCTTACTGTTCATAAGTGGTGACAACACTGTCCACCAGCCTGAATTATATAAGAAGACAGCAGTTGGTGGAGCCTATGATATGGAGCTCTTCACTTTTTTCTTCACACAAAACACACAATGGTAGGTCTTGTATGACCAGGCTGTGAATTGATGATTTTTAAAGCCTGCCAACGCCACAGGCCCACGACCATGCGCAATACACGGGGACTGTACAAACATCTACTCAGCAGATAAGCAGACCAGGCTTGTGGAAAGCAGATGGAGTCACTGAGTTATAAGCTGGTGTCAGACATATGACACACACACTCACAGTTGTACTCAGTTGATTGTCATGAAACGTTACCCTACATTTGACTAGCTCTGCGAACAGGGAAATAACTCAACTACAGTCCTGTTCCCCCCCTCATCTAAATCTGCTACCGTTTGTTGTACAAGATCCAACTGTAGCCATTAAACTGTAACTGAGAATTTTCAGTTGAGAAGGCCAAAGAAATGTCATCAAAGATTTAAGCATGTAGAAAAAGATCAAAATGGTTTAAACAAAGACTTCATTGCTCTTACAAGTGCATTCCACGGGTCATTTATTTCTCTGTTACAACAGCAATAATGAATTCCAATTCAAGTATAACAAGCAAACTGCTTAAAACAAGCTTCTTGAATACTGGGTGTGTTATCCCCCCCTGTTGTCACGGCGTGTAGTATCATCCGGAACCTCGTTGACGTCCTTGCTTATATTAATGGTTGTTTTCCTTTGAGGATGTCGATGTGTCGCCCCCATCCAGACTCTGACTTGATGAGCTGACATTGTTTTCTTTCACGCGTCCTATTACATTGATCAAAGAGGAATCAACTGATGCTATCCCTGTCTCCCTCCATTCCACACTTTATACGCCACCTCCAATCAGGGGGAAAAATGCTCAGCATGTACTCAATGCAACTCCATAGAACATTCGGTTGTCCTATAGGCTTGGCAGTTTATGCATTTTGAAAATTGTTAGAGTGTACCCTGGTGGATTCAGCACTAATAGTGACTGAAGAATGTTATTGTCTCTGTTGAACATCATTGGATTGTACTAAGTTTGAAACTTCAAGGTCGCTTTGCTTTATATAAGCCTCATATGCTGGACGTGACGACTTTGACTGCAAACTACGATTAATCCCTTTTAAAACTGATTTATTGCATAACATGTAGCTTACAAGGTCGGTGATATGTAGGTGCTGCTCTTAACATATTTAATTTTTGACAGAATGAAAACTAGGCTGTTGAACGACAGAAGTACAGCTAGCCTACGTTTTCGGAGACAAACTCTCCCAATTTCAAAGTTGGGAGTTGTGAAAGTTGCGTCTTTCTCCCAGCATTCATTAAGCTTCAACAATCTTGTCACAGACGTTCTTCACCAGTTAGTAAGTCCTCTTTTATTTCAAATTTCGCACCTATTTTAATAGGGCGGTTCCTCCTCTTGTTGGTTCGTTAAAAAAATGATAATAATATACGCTACACATATTTGCACAATCAGCTTCCTGCTGTCACACCCCTTATAACCACACCAGGGTTCCCTTTAATAAAAGCATGCCTATAATTATGAAAGGACGAAGACCTTTTAAAATAAGATATAGTCACTCTGTAAACTCTGCAAGACCATACACTGAACGTGCATCCTGTTCAGTCTGCCAGATTACAGTATACGGATAGTGTATCGTTGAATCATGTGAGTCTAGCAGTAACTGTTTTGCAGTATTCCTTTCTGGCCAGAGGTGGTGCTCACACCCCAGCTCTGTTTATGGCTGCAGGAAGTGGTTACCTTTATTGGTATAAAACCGAAACTGATTCTGTACAACAGCGGAACATCTATGTAGCATTATGTCTACACCAAAAGTCACATGGAAAAAAAGGAAATCTGGAATGAATGAACTACATGAAAAAACAAATACAAATAAATGGACTAACAGACAAATATAGAATGATTGATCTGGCATATTTTGTATTGATGGCTACTTAATTAAATGAGATTAGGGGAGGGGTGGGTGGGAAGTGGATACATGAAAATACAGTATCTCTATATCTTTATCTTTTAAAAGGGCTCTAATTAGAACTAGTTGTATTGTTCAAATGATTTGCACAGAATGATACCATTAACAGGTTCCTTTTCGGTCACATGGGAAAGAGACTGCATGCAGCAGGGATTTATTGGCATGAGCTTTTCACCCACAGGACAGTCTGGTATATGACTATGACATAGATTGCTGTGTGCCAAATGCGAGGCCATGGAAACTGGCACATCATGAAAGCAATGTCAAAGTAGAATCGAGTGAAAATAACTGGGCTATCAGACGAACAGCGGTTTTGATTCGGAATTCTCATAAAGGCACCGTGTTAGCGCTGTTTCTAGTTCACATTTTTCACGTTAATCAAGGTATGAGTAACATCTGATAGACTCGACGGCAAGGTGCAGGACGGGAGAATCGTAAAGCGGTTCAAAGAAGCGAGTCGCGTTGAAGGATGTGGCAGTGGACGAAGGAGACGAGATGAGAGATGCAGACGAGATCGATCGCCCGAGAGAGGAGACTGAGACGGAGCGAGAGCGAGGCAGAGAGGAGAGAGGGATGAGAGAGACGAGAATTCCTGTCTGGAAATTCACGTTGTGCGCAAACTGCTCAAGACGACACGATCGTGTTCTTTCCATTAACGAGAAAACTACATAATGTGGTAAATATAAATTACTAAAAATAGGACTAGAATCGAATAGAATAGAATAGAATATGAATAGAATCGACTAGAATAACAACGTGACCCTACCGAGGAAAATCGGTTTGGGCAATGGTTGGGATGGTGGAAAAATAAATATTTTAAAGTTCTAAGAACAATTATTAAATAGTGAGAAAGTTATATTTTAAGCCAAACTCCGAGATAGCTCGTATATTTGTGGCCACCATAAACAAAATCCGTTCAAAAAAGACGTTTAAAGCATCGGAGCTGGGCAAGAAAAACTGAGCACAAAGTGATCTAAAACTGGCAACTGAGCTTTCTAATCCTCGCTCCGGCTCCCACTTGGCGTTTCTCGCACTACTCTTACATATCTGATTAAATAGCACTATTGTCAGATATTTGAAATTCTGTGCGTTTTTTCTTCTTTTTGTCTTGATTGAGCAGCCACCTCACTCTCAAGTAAAAGCTGTACATAGGTCTATGTTGAGTAATTCGAGGGAGGTAATTAACATAATATCAAAAGATGTGACACAAAAAATGTAACTCCCCTACGGAGCCCCGCACATGACATTCAAGAAAAAATAAATCGTGCGCACGATTTACTAGCTCGTTCCTTCGATTTATTAATCGGCACACGATTACTATTTACGTTCCCTCTATTTGCTAATTTGTTCACTCAGTTTGCTAAATCGTGCGCACAATTTATAAATCGAGGAAACGAAATAATCGTGCACACGATTTAGCCTACAATTTTTTCCTGCCATGCCATGTGCGGGGCTCTGTACTCCCCTCATAAAAGTAATGAATTATACTAAAATGTTACCCTCACCCACCCTCTCTACACGAGTGAGCGTAATGACTAGCCTGTCCACTCTGCTTTGGTGGCCAGCGAGAGCAAAAAATCACAGAACCAATCATAGGCGCGAATACACAGCACGTGATCGAACATGGCGGGATTACTAGAGTGGCTGGACTGGCGTCTGTTATCGCGCTCTTTGTCGCTGCTGTACTTGTAGCTGCTTGCAGTTCGCTTCAATAACAACACCCGCCGCTCTAGCAGCATGGCTTAGTCTAAGTCAGCGATTTCCCTATGTTTCTCTATGGATGTCTCGAATTTCTTTCTGACAACCGTAACGAATAAGGTAATATAAACGTCACGTACGTCTGTTAGGTGTCGTCTGTTATCGAGGAAGTGAGGGATTCAGGGGATTTTTTTATTATTATGAGAAATAGGTCCACAGTAGATAACGGGTAAAACTGTTCTTTTAGCTGGTGGCCGGTCGTTATATCTCAACACAAAATAGGTCTTGAAAACTGGTATTTTAAGTCTTTTGTATCTAATATTGTGTTAATAACGCTTTCGGTCAACATGTATAAATCAAAATGTGTGTTTTTTAAGTAGTGAAAACCTCAAGCTTTGGTTGTTGTTATTGTTGTTTGGTTATCTTTAATCTGAGTATGATGCTCTTTCTCACCAAATAATAAAGTTACTTTTATATGTTAAACTGGTATGAAAATCCACCTGAAATATTTTGATAGCTTTTTTGTTGATTGTTTAAATGTCAAATCTAGGCATTGGTCCCAACTTATATGTTGTTTGTCAGTTTAGAGTTAATGTGTAATGTGTTGCGGTTACCTGCAGCAATTGAACAAGTGACATGAATACAAACAACTATTATCACAAATGTTTTTTAAAGTTTAGGACAACATGCACACACAAACCCCTAACATTAAGTAAAATAATCACACTGGCTGTGTCTCATAGACTAGTATGCTGATACCCTAGACAACATTGTGGTGGTCAGGAATCACTTTTTAGCTGACTAGCAGGTTTTGAGGACACAGGACACACTGTCTTGTTCTTTAGGTTATTGTGCAAAGTTGTTTGTTAAAGTGGTTTAAAATAATCAAATGGAGGTCAACATGAGCCAAAACTTGACACAGTTTTCGGACAACTGTTGGAATAAACAAAGAAGAGAAAGAAGTATTTTGGAAGAGCAGATACATTTGTTTCTACAAGTGTTACACAAAGCAAGGGAAAACTACCAGGGAATTTTAAAAGCTTGGGATAAGTCATGTGAGATAATTAAATAATAAAAGTTGTGGAAATGTCTAAAATGATCTTTTTTATTATGTTCTGCTCGAAACATTTTATTTTAATAAATATTACTAAAATGTTTCCCCTACCAAATAAAATAAATTAATTAAAAAAAGCTAGTTGTGGATTTATCTCACAATTCTGACATTTCTTGCAATTATGAAAAAAACACAACAACTTTGCAATTAAAAAAAATATAATAAACTTGCAATTCTGAAAAATAAGTCAGAATTGTGATATGTAAATGTTTGGAATGCTTGTCTGTGCAATTTTGAGTTTTTATATTTTAATTCAGATTTTCAGAATTGTGAGGGGAAAACATTTTAATGAACTTTTATTTTTTTTTAGAAACTTTTCCAAATATATTTTTATATTAGTCTATATTTACTTTTATAAAATGGTATACTCTTACATTTATTTGCATATACACACACAAACACACAATTTTAAATTTTATTTATTACTTTTGAATTTTTCAAAAATGTTTTACCTAATGAAATTAGTTTTGTGCAATAGCAGATAGCGGTTTGCTTATGATTGACAGAGGAGTCATGATTTATCTCCAGAATGTAGCTGAATTTTAGCCACTCAATAGGGTTTATATAAGGCTTGAGCAAAGGTAAATTCGTTTGTAAACACTGGACCCTTTGGCTTCACTGGAATCCAAGTGGGTACCCATTTAAAGAGACTGTTGTAAAACTGGCATAATACAATTGCAGAAGCAACAGCAGCTTTCTAAACAACACCAATTGAGTTCTGTCCCTTGTTAATCTGATTGTGTCTGTGCATGTTTTTTTTTTTTTTTTTTTCCTCTTATTCTTGATATTGCATTATGTTTTATATGGAACGGAAAACCCTACTCTGCATTTCTTGCTTATGTTTAATCTTTTCCTGAGAACTTAATGTTGAATCACACGTTGAATACAAAAGTGAAAATGGTCTGATTGAAAACATGGGTTAAGGGAATCTGGTTGATAGCGATTGATTTTTGTTCCAATAGTTAATTGGATCAATATTAATAGAAACCACAGTGAGAGAATTTATTGAATAACTGTGTTTGTTCTGTTTCAGTTGCAGAAACACCCATGGAGGAAGAGGAGCACTTATTGTGAACATAGGACCTGAATGATGACAACATCTGCAGCAATCTGTAAACTAGACACGGACACAGGAACGCTTTCCCTTTTGCCATGTGTGCTTTGAACTGAGTCATCAGAGGGTAAGAAATATGTCTTTTTTTTTTTTTTTGTCTTTATTTTTTTTTCAGGTAAAAAGTAATGGTTTAAATGGTTCCTCCAGCTTGCCAGTTCTGGGTTCAGATTTTTTAATTATAATCGAGTATACCTCTTTCCTTTCTCTTTCCTTTCCCTCCCCCTCCTCCCATCCATTATCCCCCTCATTCATGTATTAGCAAGCGCTCTGTTCCTCCGCTTCATGGGCTGCACAAAAATATGAACATGGAGCGTTTGAAGTGCCACTTTTGGCATCTAATTAATGCTCAGCTTATTAAGGTAGACTAGAGATTTTCCTTGAGGGGCCTCACTGAAGAGCTCTTTTGTTCTCTGTAGGCTGTCATTTTTTTGCACTAAAACTGTCCCGCAAAGAGAGCACTTAGTATTTTTCAAATGGTGTTATACTCATCATGGCAGAAGTAAAGAGTTTTCTTTCTCTGGAAATCGCATGCCTTTGTCTGGAATTTTCTGTGGGGTTAGTGTCATTTTATGTGATTTTTCAGGTTTCATAGTTTTTGAAGGATTTGCTGCTGAAAAAGGAAGAGTTTTCAATTGTAGATGAGGAGTCTGAGGTTGGGGAGCAGAATTGGACATTATAAGGTAAGGGGAAGGTAAAAATGCAATTCTGTTTAGTGTGGTGTTTTTTGTGTATACAATGTAATTTTATGGTCCCCCTTATAGGTCAGTATTGGATGTTTTTAATATGTTGGACTTATTTGTTTTGCATTATATATTACATTTCCATCATCTAAACACTTAAAGGTTTATTTTTAAAAACACTTATACTTGAATAACACTGAAAATCGAAAAATACTGTAAATGTAATCTTTAGCAAAATGAATATCTATTTTTCATGCTCTGCATTTTTTTTTTATCATTTATTTAGAATATTATGGCCATAGTATAATTGTAGAAAAGGATTCCAGGTTTCACCATATCCTGCTAAGGGAGATATGGTGATGGAAAAAAAATATAACATGGAAGGAAAAGTTATAGTTCGATACTTTTGTAAATTTTTTTTTTTTTAGCAAATTCCAAAGTTTCTCAAGTGAAGGCAAAAGCATTGAAATACCAGTTTTCCTCATCTCTCATCTCTTATTTGTTTTCCCATTACCATGAACATTGTTAGGGGCCCTTTGAATAATTTAGAATAAAACAGCTCCTAATGTAAATATTAGGCAGAATCATAGTATTGATATACATTTTTTCATACTGTAACGTTATGTCGTGATTACTAAATTCACTTTTTTTCAATTTAAAACAAATGAATTTAAGTTTATTTCGAAGTGACACTTATTGGTTTATCAATTGTAACATGAAATAATCTTATAGGTATCAGACAGAATTTTAATATCAGAGTCCATTCTTTATCTGTGGCTTTATTTTTCCTAGCATTGTTTGTTATTTCCTGCCAGGTAAAGACCTGTGTGTTCAATTTGTGGTTGTGTTGGGTCAAAGGCCAATGCAATCTAGGTCAGGTTGTCAAAGCGTGACTATGGAGTCTGTTACATACTGAGAAACCATGCATGAAGACCTCTGCATTTTGTAATGTCAGGTGTTTGTCTGCTGGAAGCCTTGTGAATTGTGTAACACAGTAAGGCATACTAGCATTGTCTCCTGAGGATGTCCACATGGCACTTGAAAAACAAACATCACATCTTTTTTTTTTTATTTCTGTACCGTCCCTTCCTCTATTGATTCTGTTTATTTTTTTTTTGTGCATTCTTCTACTACCTTGACCTTCAAAAAGCCAAAGCTAATTTTCGACGAGCGCACAGTTCAAATGGTTTTTCAATCCAGACTGTCTCAAAAATAAGGGATAATTCACCCCAGGTGTCTGTCTTTTTTTTGCAAGCCTTTTTTTTTTTTTTATCTGCTTGTCTGTGAGACACCTACCTCAGTTTATGAAGCGTCGCGATTTGAGCTAGAGAAGAAAGCATCCATGAATCCCAGTGAAGAGCTGGGTCCGCTCACGAATTTAGACACACTGAAATATTCATGCCTGAGATAGAAGGTTGCCACACTTGAATATTTAACAGAAGAATTGCATGAGATCTGGCCATGCAGCCCACATGTCGCTCAGGCCACCAGCGGCTTGGCTGTAGTAGCCTCTGTCACGAGTGAGTCACCACAGCCCTCAGCCTGAACACCGGAGTGTTGCACAACAGCACTTGTGGCCCTGTGAGGGGGGCATTGACAAGCTCGCTCACAGGTCTTTTTTTCTGCTGATTGGCTGTTGGCCACTGCAGTTTACACTCTCTCTTCCACTAACAAATACACTCCAACCTTGTCGGCGTGGGGTAAACAAGAACTAGGCTGACTGTGGCATGTTTAGACTGAATGCTCAAAAAAAAAAACCTATTGCCCACAGCCTGCGTTCCCTCCAAAAAACATTGTGTCTTTGGAAGTAACTGAAAGTATATAGAACTCGTTCATTCGACACCCAAATATTTTTATTTTAATTTAGTCAAACATAGGTCCATTGCGGCCACCTCCTAGATTTCTTTGGACAGGCTCAACTGGCTGATATGCCCATGCAGGGTGGTTCTGCTTTTCTGTTTTCCTCAAAGCAGTTTCTCTCCCGAGTGCGACGAGAGAGATAGAGAGCGAGAGCGTAAGGAGACTGACAGCGACTGTCATTGTCTGTGCATGCAGGTTGAGAACACACAGGAAGTCAATTGCAGTGTTAAAACTGTCCTCCAGCACCTCACAGAAGCCAAGTGAAATTGTGAAAAATAAAATGAATGCTTCAATGCCGAACCACAATGCACATTTTTTGGGAAATTTTTTTTTTTTTTTACTTCGGGATTGGCTTGTAAAAGGGTAGTGTGTTGTTTCAAAAGGTATCCCTCTTTGTGGATTTTTTTTTCTTCCCCCTTATGTAAAGCAATGATTTTGCTGCAGCCAGTTACTTATTTTAAAACAACACCTGTGATTCATGCGGTCTAGAGCTTGATGGAATAGCTTTGGAAATGTTTTATAGGGCTTCTGTATGTCAGTTGCTTGCTTTGAATTACAGTGACAGGTTTTTGCATGATATGATGATCTGTGTTCCTTGTGTTTGCTTTAGTTTTTAGTTATATTATGTTTTATTACACAATTAGCAAAAGCTCTACTGTGAATGGTAGACAATACCCGTTATTACGCTTTTATGGTCTGATACATACACTATCTTTCAATTCAGCTCAAGTTTATTCGTTAAAGCGCTTTTCACGATGCAAATTGTTACAAAGCAGCTATACAGAAAATTTAAGTTTCTACATTATATTTAGCATTTAAATGACTGGGGTCTGTAAGATTTTTTTCAAAATCTCTTATTCTCATCAAGGCTGCATTTATTTGATTTAATATATATATATATATATATATATATATATATATATATATATAATATATATATATATATATATATATATATATATATATATTAGTATTATTGTGAAATATTACAATTTAAAATAATTTTTTTTTTTTTTTTTTTTTTTTTATTGTGATGGCAAAGCTGAATTTTCAGCATAATTTTTCCAGTCTTAAGTGTCACGATACTTCAGATATCATTCTTAATATGCTGATTTGTTGCTTAAGAAATATTTCTTCTTATTATTGCAGGAGTGTTTCCATGAATAGAAAGTTTAAAAGGACAGCATTTACTTGCAGCCCCCAAATTTTGGTTAATTTTGGCTCATACGTTTAACAGAGGATGATTTGGCTCAGGCAGATGCAGATCTGACAATACATAAAATAATAGAATACAGATAAAATAATATAAAATATTACTTAGTACAGATATATAGAAATGTAGAAATTTCTAATAGCCTCTGGTTCCACCGTTAATGAGATTTGTTTTTCTCACTGGGTCTGTTGTTGGATAATATAGCCCAATTAATCAACAGGCCTCTCCTCAACAAGCTGTTTGATTTAAGGTATCATTTTTGTGTTGTCAAGGCCATTCCATTATTGGTTTTATTTGTTCACACTGTTGTGTTAGACTATGCCCCCTCGTTCTTTCCAATGGCCATGAAAGACCTTGTGGCTGGCTGGTTTCTTGTCTGCCGGACAATTACGCAAGGACTAAACAGTTTCCCCGCAGCAGACACAGCTATCTCCTCAATCCGCTTACGAAGGAGCAGTGGAAGTGTGCGCTTGCGTACTACATCAGGCCGGTGAATGGTGGATAACTGAATAGACCACTGGAGTGCAGCACGAATATAATGCTGAACCCTCAGTGTGCACAACAACTGCTGTGTACTTATGTGCTCGAGAGTTACTATTTTTTTCAGGTGCTCTCATTTATATATTTTGACTATCTGAACTGATGGATGTAATGTCGTACAATAGGTGATCTTTTGATGCCCTGCAGTTGAAGGCCTTCTCTGATAATCAGTGAATTGCATTTGGATGGCTGGATCGAGAGCAAGATTTGGTGACTGTGCTAACCTTGCCCAGCGAGCTTTCCATTTCAGTACAATGCTTCTCCAGGCCTCCAGAATAATGAGGGAGCTTCAAAGCAATATTTCTGTTCCTTTTGAACATGAAGGCATTAGGGGAAAACTCATCCTCATTAGACTAATATTAGGCGTCTCAGTCTGCTGTATTATCTTCATCAGTTGGCCCTCACAGCAGGTTTATTCTAGGATATGCCCCGATGGGAGAGGAAGGTTTTTACACTGCTCTTGTTTGCCTGATGGTGGGGCTAGCTTTCATAAATGAATTTATCACTGTTAAGGTCACTATTGAAAACAAACCTTTGTGTTCTTTGTCTTAAATGAAACCGAAATGAGGTATATTGTAATGCCCGGACTTGTGTTGGTGTTGGGATGCTTAAAAAAGTCACCCCCCGCCAACCCAATTCGGTTTTATTTTTTCCACCACATCAATCTTTGTGTGGTATTATTAATTTTAGATTCCCATTCATTGGTTAAGTTTTTTAAAATTTAAAGCCATTCATTAAGGCCAGGTCTAATAAAATCAAATAAATTAAACTTATGATTTGATATAAGTTTAGCTAAAAACTACTTGTTTTAGGGCCCTATTGGAATACATTGTAATTTCAGTGTTTGTAGCAAGGGATATTATTTACTTTGTTTTTGTCAGTTAGTGGTTGATTGATTCTGTAGAAAGTGGCGTTGATATATAGCCAGCTATATTTCTATTTGGATGTGGGGTGGAGTATGAAGCATGCATCCAGTTTTAAACATGAGGTGCCGGTTTGGGGAATAGCGGGTCAATCTATTACCCCACGCCCCCATTCCAGTATACCACATCAACCACAAACCTGACGTGTGTAAAGGATCCAGGGTCCTTACTGCTAGGAAGGACACAAAGCAGAAATCAGCACACAAGTTGTTTTAATTTAAAGGGCACCTAGTATCGCAAAATCACAAACTTTTACATGGTGTTTAGACATAAATGTGTGTGGAAGTGTGTGAGCCACAACCCCCCCCTACACTGATTAAAAATCCACCCACTACCTAATTTTTTTAATCCTCATTAAACACTAAGTCAGTTCTCACTGGGCCTGCACGGTTTGATTCTCACGCAGTGTGACGTCACTATTGCATAGGCTGGGTCATGGGGGTTGATTGACAAAAGCCCTGCATTGCTATAGTTTCTGCCCCTCAGACGAAAGTAGTACATAGGCTACGCTGTCCGGGGTTGCCAAGCGTGCACGGTTTTCCTGCAGAATTGGGGCTACTTTTACACTGCTTGCCCGCGGGATGTTTTTTATGTCCACGGGTTGATGAAGCGACGGTGTGGGAATATGTTGGCAGCTCATTTGCATTTTAAAGCCATACACTGCGGAATAGCTGTTTTTTAGACAGACCCCAAAAATGACATTTTTCAGGTGTTAAATAAGAGGATTTGTTGGGTATTTTGGGCTGAAACTTCGCAGACACATTTTGAGGACACCCAAGACCAATATTACATCTTGCATAATATGTGCCCTTTAACCTGCATGAGACAGGAAGAACAGGCTGATTCAGTAGCTGAATCATTTCATTTATAGAATTGAAACATTTTTCAGTATATGACCATCAGATTGAGAACACATTATTATCCTTGGAAATAATGAACAAGAACAAATTGTGCGTTAAAATCATGGTGTACTTGGTGTACATCTCAATGAGATGCTCTCAATTTGCTTGAAGGTTATTTATGACGTAATTGAATTTTCTGTTTATCTAAAGTGGGAAATAACAGCGAGTGGAATGATGATTTAATGGAATGATGAAAAGTCAAATGACACAGATTGCACTTGATAAGATTACGTTTCCATGACAGCGACCCCCCACTTTCACCCCTGGCAAATCGACGCTAATCTCTGTGGTGCTGTTTTTCACCACAAGTAGTAACATGGATTACAGGGCTTCTTTTCTTTTCTCATTTCAATCTCTGTTCTTGTGTCCTTACCGAGGCCACTTACTTGTTGCTGAGGCCAGAGTGTTACACAATAAGCCCCATATGAGTATTTCATCACTGCAGTGTTTGATTCAGAACAGTGCTTCCTCTGCTTTCAGACATGAGCTAGAAATGGTAATCAGTTATTTGCAAGCTGACAACAGATTTCGGTTTGGACGAAAACTTTTTCAAAAACTTTTTATGGAGCCTTGGAACACAGGTTCTGATGATGACAGAGAGAAAATGAAATGTGAGGGGAGAAAGTTGCATTTAAAATCTCTCTATGTGTCAGTCACACACTTTTTTCAGGTTTTGTGTTTGTTGGCTCTTGGTATCCAGAAGCGGTTATTTGAGTTTCGGAGGTCATATTGGCTGATGATTATTCCTGGGAGGCATTGCAAAAGAAAAGAAGAAAAGTGTAGTTAAAATGCTCCAAACTCTTAAGTGCAACACATTTCACAGTGTGCTTTCCTGTTATTCAGACTTTGCTGTAAAAGTGCAGGAAATTGGTTTATTATCAGATGGTGAATGAATTTGGCTTTTGCCTTCTATCAGCTGCTTTGGTTAAGAAAAGCACAGTGAGTCAGCGCAAGCTACCACGAAAAAAGCAGATACACCAAGGATGTCTTGAACTTAGTGTGTAAATTGTGGGCAGACGTTACTGGAAACAAGCTATGATGTATGTGGGTGGAGGGCTTCTCATTTCACAATAACCTTGAAGCTATCTGAAAAGAAAAAAAAAAACCCAACCAGTGCGACTAAGCGCTGTTTAATTGCTGCTTCATATCGGATGTGGTTCTTTAAAAGAAAAATCGTTTCATTTACTCACCCTCAGTGGCGTTCTAAACTTGTGTGGAATTTCTTTTTTAACACAGTACAGTAAATCAACATACAGTAAAATTCAGTAAGCTCCAAAACTACACTGACCGTTATTGAATTTCATTGTATGGAATATTAAGACATTTTGAAGAAAATGTCTAATTTTTTTTTTTTTAAGGAGGAGAGAGAGGTGTGCAGGCAATTCTGTTGCATGATCTTGATTGCTGTTCGCTCCATTAGCACACTTGAACATTTAGATTAAGAACTAAATCATTCTGCAACCCATTACAAATGTGTGCACAATTTGCACATGTTTTGAATGTTGATGTTAATTACATTTTATGAGTGGCTTTGGAAGTCGGCAGGGATGTTTCAGAGATGAAAAAAACGTGACTTATATTTAAGAAAGATGTTCAGCGCTGTTACAAGATTTATGTATAATGAGGGGTTCGCTGCATTGTTAGAGGAATATGTCTTGTGGTTTTAGTACTGAGCCGCTGTAATGGAGCAGCTCTAATGTGTCTATTAAATTAAAGATAAATTATGATAGAGTGTTGGGGAGAGGGGTAGTTCTTTATTTTTTTCCATCGCTTTCCTTCACTTTTAATTATCTTGTGAATACCGGTGGGCATTTTACTTTCACTTAATTAATTAAAATTAGCGGTAATTCAGTGTCAATTGCTTGAATGCACAACAACAAAAACAGTACCACGTAGGCGGGGGGGGGGGGACAAACTCACTATATTAAACATAGAACTTTTATTAACAAAACAAAAATACACCATGCTATAGGCCGGAATCCTAAATAAAATAACAAATAACTTACACAAAGTTAAAATATAAAAAAACTAAAAACCAAATAATTAAGAAACATAGAATGGTTATTAGGAAAATGAAATAAGAAACCTTGGAGGCACAGCATACACCTGAATGTGTACAATAAAATAAATAAATTACACAAAGTTAAAATAATGTAAAAACAGCAAAACACAGTGAAGAAGAAAGTTAGTTATAAAGTTGGAACAACTGAATTTAAACTCAATTGTAAATATGGCATGGCAGAATTTTCAGCGTTTTTCCTTTCAAGAGCAAATAAGTATCTCTCTCTCTCTCTCTCTCTCTCCCACGTCTCGTCTCCTACTCTATCTTATCTCTCTCTCTCTCTCTTCTCTCTCTCCTCTCTCTCTCTCTCCCTCTCTCTCTCTCTCTCTCTCCTCTCTCTCTCTCTCTTCTCTCTTTCCTGCGTGCTCTCTCTCTCTGTCTCTGTCTCTGTCTCTGTCTTTATCGCTATCTCTTATCCTCTATCTCGCTGTCTTCTATCTCTGTCTCTCTCTAGCTCTATCTCTCTCTCTATCCCACAACAGTGACTGCTCTGCTGCTGCTGTGTGACATGATTAGATTATAACTCAAAACATGTCTGAACAAAATGGAGCTCTGGCATATAAAAAGGCACATCCTAAAACAAAACCAACACACACAGGCGCCCACGCAGCACTCATTCTGTGCCTGGGTGGTTTATTTGTTCTTGCCTACTTGAGTTACAGGCAGAGATGTGATTTTACTCTGCTTAACAAGGATCTAAGACAGGAAACGATGCTTTCATGTGCTGATTTGCCTCAGAGATGGTGTGATTTATAGTTGCAACTTTTTAAAGCTTGTTGGCTGAAGGTCCAATTAAGGATAGGAAGCTGATTTTGGATCAGATTAAATTTGTAGGGGAGAGGGGGTTACGGATGGGTCACTCTGTATTTATATAGACTATATTTAGAAACTGCCCATGATATACCACTGAAGAATAAAATGTTTGACCATTTTTAGCATTTAAAAGTACATTTTATACATATAATCACTTATTGCAGGTAAAATTTATTTTGTCAAAGCAAATTTATCCAAGTCTAAAAATATTGGTGCCAGTGTGTACACTACCGTTCAGAAGTTTGGGGTCAGTAAGATAATATTACAGAATATTGTTTCAAAATAAATGCGGTTCTTTTGAATTTTCTACTCCTCAAAGAATCCTGAGAGAAAAAAAATATTAAGCAGCACAACTGTGACATTAATAATAATGACAACGCTAAATCAGCATATTAGAATGATTTCTAAAGGGTCATGTAACACTGGAGTAATGGTTGTGGAAAATATTGCTTTACCATCACAAGAACAAATTACATTTTAAAAATATATTGAAATCAACAAGAACCGTTGTTTTAAATTGTAATAATATTTCACAATATTATATACTGTCCTAAAAAATCAGAACTCAACCACAAAGTATATAAAATATGTAAATGTAAATTAATTGGCTGATTATCAGTCTTCAAATATTGCAATAAAACCATTTTTTCAAAATTGTAGCTGTGGAATATAATGACAGATTTGTCAGGCTTAAGCTGTGTCAGTGGGTTCCACTAATAGTGAGAGTGATGAAAAGATATGAATTGTTAAAAATTACATTTTATAAAAGGTTCAATTATTTCACTATATTGAAATATTCTGAAATTTTAAACCTTTTACTATGCTAGATTATGAAAATGTGACTAATGCACAGCAAAGTAATAATTGGAATCTGCATTATTAAATAGAATTTTTCTCATTTATGTTCCTTTTTATTAAAGATGTAGATCTTTCACATATTACTCTATAATTCACCTAACCCCTCAGCATGCCCCACATTAGGGCTAAGCGGTGTCCTTCTCATTTTACTTAATAACAGACATCCTGAAATATATTTAGGTGTATTAATTTTACCGGCCTCATTTCTCCTTGCCTAAAGGATGAAGTAAAATGTAGCACACTCACTCTCACCTAACCGACAGTATGAATATTCTTTCTCTTATTTCTTTGCTTTCATTTGTTTCTCATGATTCTTTAAATATTTGAGCAGTGTCTGAGCTTTCCTCATTTTTCATATTCTAGAAGCTGTTAAGAGCTTTCACTTGAAATAAATTTGAGATTTGGAAATTGAATGTGTTTTATGTAATCTTTTAGATGATAGATTTATTTAGGCCACTCAGTTGAATCTGCATAGTTTTGTGGTTGTACTGAGCCATTATTTATGTCTTTGGGTCTCACACACAGCTGCAAAACAAATAAATAATCACAGTTTTTATAATACAAACCATTCATATGCAATGTCACATCACAAAGAATAAAAAACATGACCATTTGCTACTTGACCTTTGACCTTGCATTTGATTGTACTTTTGGCTCATAACAAACAGTAAATTGCAAATATCAAAGCGTCTACTCCTTTGTGTTTTATACCAGGTGTATCCAGTGCCACCCTGCTGCACTCCAAATCTCTACGTGGGCATAGAGACTGCTTTGAAAAGTACCATCTCATCGCCAACCAGAAGCTCTCCCGCGCCAAGGCCTCCCACAGCACATATGAGGGCGTGAAGCGGGCTCTGAGCCAGCGAATCAACCGCATTGTTCAGTACGCCCAGAACAGAGACTCCGTAACTGCTGAGACACCTGGGCGCTGGGGGGCCCAAACAGATCTGTGTCACACTCAGCAGGGCGGCAGGAAGCTCGTGCCCCAGTCCGATGCCCAAGTTCCCCGTTACGCCCCACGATGGGCAGAGGAGGTGTCGATGGCGGAGTCAGAGTATGGGAAAACCATGCTGGACTGCCATTCTGCAGAGAAGCTTGGTCTCGGCCTGCTGCAGGGCTCACGCCAGGGACTGTGGGCTGGAGAGAGACACCACCCACAAGAACAGCAGAACCGAGAGCAAAGGAGACACACGGGACACAGGCGAGAAGAGCGTGAGTATTCATGATATACATTAGCATTCAAAAGTATGGGGTCAATATCATTTTTTATTTAATTCTTTTCAGAAATGTATGTTTTTATTCAGCAAGGAGGCATTAAAATGATTGAACATGACACTAAAGACATTTATAATGTTGCAAAAGATTTTTATTTCAAATAATTTCTGTTCTTTTAAAAATTTCTATTCACTAAGAATCCTGAAAAAAATCCATTTCGCTGATCACAAGCATCATGTGACTGGAGTAACGGCTGCTGAAAATTCAGCTTTGCATCACAGGAATAAATTACATTTAATAATTAAAATAAAAAGCAGTTATTTTAAGTTGTAGTAATATTTCACAATGTTACGCTTTTTACTGTATTTTTGAAATAAAATGAAGAACTTTGTGAGCATAAGAGTCTTTCTTTATAAAACATTTAATAAATCTTACTGACCCCTAACTTTTAAATGGTGATATTTGCTTTGATTTTGTTAGTATTATCTCTGTGTAATTCCCACAGTAATATCTTAGACAAAGAGAAGGATGAAAATCGATATCCTCACCATTAGGGTTTTATCTGGTGCTTTGTATCTCTGCATCTTTCCTGTCAATATATTCCACAAAGCACCAATAAAGGGTTGAGGTTACAATCTAGACTTTGATTTCTCTCGCAGTGCTTCAGTGTCTGTCTCCTTATCTCACCCAATGAAATGTCTTCTGTTAAAAACAGATGTGTCATCAGGGTCTCAAGGCCTGTTATGAAGGCATCATCTTTCAGCTGTGAAAGGAGATGTGTTTGTCAGTTTTCACTTTATTGAAAAGGATGGCTAGAGAATGATTTTCATACCCACTTTATGGCAGTGTTTGTTTGTCTCTCTCTTTCAGTGGTGAGGATGAGTGTGGAGGAGCTTCACCAGCTGAACGAGCAGCTACTGCTACAGATACAAAGTGAGTCTCATCTTCAAACTTTTCACCAGATGATAGGGAAGGTATTGCTGTATTTAAGTTTTGGGTGTAATATTCATTTTTAAAAGGACACATTCTGGGGGAAAGAGGGACTTAATATTATTGGACAATTTTTTTTTTTTGTTTTTTATTTAAATAAATAAATAAAAAATTATGTGGTAGATAACTTTAATCTCAGTAAAGATATAGAATACCCCCAACACATGAATGAAAAAGTTTTTAACTCATTTTAATATTTATTTTTACATTTAATTATTTACGTTTCATTATTTATTTATATTTACATTTTATTATTTCTATATATATATATACATTTTATTATTTACTTTTATTCATTTAATAATTTTTAGATTATACTATTTTATTATTTAATTTTTTTTTTATTATATTATTATATTTTACCAAAAAAAAAATCAGTTTACATTATTTAATTGAATGGGATTAAATGTTATGTCTTTTTTTCCTTCACAAAGATAATTTGCAGTAATATTATACAAGATATTCCATAAATTAATCAAAACATTTTTTCTGGAAAATGATGGCATACATATTACTGTTTGGTGTGTGATTCTCATCTCATTCTTACTGATGCCAACAAGTCTTGACACTTTGATAAAACTTCGATCCATATCAGCCAGTTAAATTATTTTACCTATCTGACAAGATATTTCACAACCAAATGTCAAGTTTGTGAGGTATAAAAAATGCATGTGTACATTATAAATAATGTGAGGTATAAAAATGCGCAACAGATCTATGCTTTGGCCAGCTGGCCATCCTCATGTTGAGCTCTACTTATGCATATCTCACGGTTCTTATGTAGGTTATCATTATTCTTGTGTACTAACGCACAGGCTCTGTGTTTGTGTCTCAGATGTGTTTGAGGAGCTGTCTGTAGCTGCGCAGGAGAAGGACTCTCTTTCTTCAGAGCTGCATGTACGGCACATAGCCATCGAGCAGCTCTTTAAAAACTGCGCCAAGCTGCCGTGGCTCCAGATCGGGCGGGCGGGGGTCAAAGCTGGCAACAACCCAGTGGAATGAGTGCTTCTCGGTACAACAGAGTCCCTCAAAGACCAAACAGGAAAGCGCAGCTCCAAGCAGACTCTCACGGAAGCTCAGAGCTCAAACGGACCGGAAACGCACAACACTGTGCTAATGAGTTTAAGGTCACCTCGCTCTAAAAGGTGGCATCTGAATTGACTTTTTGCAGACCTGTCCAAAGTGTTTCTATGCAGAATGAGGTGTTTTTAAAACTTTACAATTTTATTTTCTTTTTTTATTGCATTCATTATATGTTCATCTTCATATCACTGTTTACTCTTTACACTTGATCATTTAGGGTGCTTAATAGACTTGGATGGGTCTGACAGTGTTCCTCCTGCATGTTACGTTCAGTGTTTGTTTTTGGTTTTGGTGTGGTGTCTGTTGCTTAGTTAACAGTTTTCCCTCCCTCTGCTCATTGCATTAATGACTGTAGTTGTCCCATTACTCTAAGGCACATTTCTCCTGTTGTTCTGAAGTTCAGCACAAATGCTTTAGTGGAAGTTTACATGTCTTTTGTTATTTCACTCTTAAAACTGTGTTCTGACATTTCATAGGTGCTTTCCCCACCCCCATCACGACATTTCACGGGTTATGATTAAGAAAATAGCAGTTTGGACATTGAAGTTTCAGCTGGTATAGTTTGGTCTTTCACAAGTGTTAAGCACAGGCCTAATTTTGATTTAGGCTTAACTCGGTGCTGGGATTAATATTGGAGTGATAGAAATGCTCAACCAAAGCCTTTGTTACCACATGGTAACAACTATTTCAGTATTTATTTTATGGCAATTATTAGCTTGTTACAAATATTTTAAACCTTTGGTTTTAATTTCTGTAGTTTTTAGAGGTTGTTTTCTTGTGCTATTATAGTGTTTAGGGTCCATGCATAAACTGAAAGAATAGTCAGGGGAAAGTGAGCCTTTACTCTGCTGCCTTGATTTCAGATCAGACTGTGTTGCCACCTGCTGGTCACTCAGAGAATCCTGTCCACTTGCTGCCCTGATGTGTGCATGGTGAAGTCTATTATCTTTAGAATCTTAAAATAAAAAATAAATGCATACTTCAACGTTGTTTTAAGAAATTAGCTAGGTATTTTGAATTCTCTTTATAAGAGCTACATATTCGACTGACCCCTCTGGGGTTTCTAAGGATATTTTATTTTGTATGAATGTATTCTGTCATTTTGGTTATGCTCTGAGAGGTCACGTCCGCAAACTGTCTCTGTGAGTAGTGATGGATAAATTGTCGAAAAGAAGCAATATGTGTCTGAAGTGTTTGCTTTTTGTAAAAATGTTTTCATGTTTTCATCTTTTTTAAGGTTCACTCTGTGATTTGGCATACAGGAGGTTGGAGTTGGTTAAATAATGAAGCACACTGCCCAAATGTTTGTTTGCTGTGGAAATACTGAATGAACTACATGAGTTGGACGAGTTTCATGTTTGTCTCGAGTGTGTTGCATATGTAGGCCATGTGTTTAAATGTTAACTTGAATATGTTAGTGTTATTGGATGTTTTATTCTTTTTCTCTCATGTTTATGCAATGCTTGTCTTATTATCCCCCCTTATCATAGATTGAGTTAGTTTTTTGTTCTCTCCAGTGGCCTGTGTTATGTGACTTTCAAGTGGTTTATGCAATACTGTTTGTTAGTGGATCTTCACATCGGTTTAGAAGATTTGAATTGATGTGCACATTTTCATTTTAGGGAATAAATAAAAATATTTTTCCTAAAAACTTTGGTTCTTTTCATTTCATTTACTGGTTCACTGATTAGATTGTATTTTAAAAACAGTTTGGACTGGGGGGAGGAGGGGGGGGGGGGGGCGTTTTACAAATTGTTTGCTGGAAAACTGAAAAGATAAAAGTGTTACCCTTTTATTTAAGGTGACATTGTAACTAATTACACATTTATGCACTTATTATAAGGCTACGGTTAGTGTTAGGGTTTGGTTTAGGATTGGTTGTAATTATGCATAATTTACTGTTATAATAGTAAGTACATGTAATGCGTAAGTGTTACTACCAATACAAGTCTAAATCACATACCAATATTTTGCTTGACACAACCATGTAGTCATTATTTGAAAGACAAAATATATACACAAATACACTGCAAAAAACAATTCAGTTTAAGCTAAAACATAAGAGGTTGCCTTTGTATTTATAGGCCCCTTTTTTATTCATTCTCCACTAAAATCTTCTCTTGCTTCTCAGTCTCTAATGATAATCGTGTTTTTTTTTTTCTTTCTTTTTTTTTTCTTTATGCTTCCTATTTTTTATTTGTATTCTTATTTATATTCTATTGGTAACTTCCACTAGAAGCAATGCACAGAAAATACTGTCAATATTATAACCACATGTAAAATATATATACAGTACAGGTCAAAAGTTTGGAAACATTACTATTTTTAATGTTTTTGAAAGAAGTTTCTTCTGCTCATCAAGCCTGCATTTATTTTGATCAAAAAATACAGAAAAAAAATGTAATATTGTGATATATTATTACAATTTAAAATAATTGTTTTTAAATTTATTATACTTTAAATTATCATTTATTTCTGTGATGCAAAGCTGAATTATTAGGATCATTATCACATGATCCTTTAAAAATCATTCTAATAAGATGATTCATTATCAAAGTTGGAAACAGTTCTGCTGCTTAATATTTTTTCAGAACATGTGATACTTTTTTAGGATACTTTGATGAATAAAAAGTAAAAAAAAAAAAAAGAAGCTATGTTTTTAAAATATAAATATTTTGTAATATCAATATACACTACTGGTCAGTAATTTGGGGTCAGTAATTTTTTTCTTTCTTTTTTTTTTAAATAAAATCAATACTTTTATTCAGCAAGGATGTGTTAAATTGATAAAAAGTGATAGTAAAGAAAAATATATTATTAGAATATATATTATTAGACATTTTTTTTTATTTTGAATAAATGCAGTTCTTTTTAACCTTTTATTCATCAAATATATTAGACAGCAGAACTGTTTCCAACACTCATAATAAATCAGAATATTAGAATGATTTCTAAATGATCATGTGATAGACTGGATGTTACATGTGACACTGAAGGCTGGAGTAATGATGCTGAAAATTCAGCTTTGCATCACAGGAATAAATTATTTTTTTTTAAAGTATATTCAAATAGAAAACTATTATTTTTGTTGTAATTAATATTTCACAATATAACTGCACTGTTTTTTTCTGTATTTTTGATCAAATAAATGCAGGCTTGATGAGCGGAAGAGACTTCTTTCAAAAACATTAAAAATAGTTATGTTTCCAAACTTTTGACCTGTACTGTGTATATATATATATATATATATATATATATATATATATATATATATATATATAATATAATATATATATATATATATATATATATATATATATATATATATATATATATTAACTATAACGTATTGTTTATTGTAGGTAATTTAAATGTTGATTTATTTCTAAGATAGACACTGCAGTTAACCATATTTTTACTAAATTTAAATTTTTTTTACAGTAAAATATATATATTATATATATATATATATATATATATATATATATATATATATATATATATATATATATATATATATATATTTTCTTTTTTTTCTTTTTTTTCTGTTTATTACTGATCAGCCACAGACGGTTTATGTTATTTTTTTTCTAATCACGTTGGTGGCTAAAACCAAGTTGCCACAGATTAAATGTAGTAACAATATCTGTAGTGACTACGGTATTTTGGTGGAAACTCTTGCTAGCATAGTGACAATTTTCGAGTTTTGTTTTGTGCGATATTTCGCGAACAGAAATGCTGTTTTTGAGCGGCTCTGCGCTGCACATCTTTGGTTCCTCCTCCAGCACGCGCGCACACCGGAAGTTTGGATTTTGTTGTTACACTGGAACTAAAATGGCTGCTGTGAGTTTTTTTCATTGAAGGCACTGGAACATTTATTCCGCTTCTTGCTTTGGATTTCCTGCCTGTGGCGATGCAACTCGATTGGCAAGTCGGTTCTGATGTTTGTCGCCACTGCCCCGCTCTGCCCGCTCTGCCAGCTGCTCGTGTTTTGTGGAGTTGTGCATCTTTAGTGAGCTGTTAGCTGTGGTTAGCCAGCCTGTCGTCTGCTGGAGCTGCAGTGCTGAAGTTTTGCGTTCTTCTGCTGGGCTCATATTCCCTTGCATTTCATGAACGCTTGCTATTTATCGCTATTGCGTCCTTTAACACATACTTTGTCACCATCCTGTTGAAGTTCCCCACATTTGTTTAGCAGATGTTGTGACTGCATGTACACACAGATGCATAACTGTCTGAATGAGCTGAGTTCATGTCTCATACTTCGAGTATTCGCGTGCATACGCTTGTCGTTGGGGTTGAGTTCTGAATGGAAACTGTCAGCTGACAGGGAAATGCACCCGGGAGTGTGTTTCTGAACGGTCTCTGTCTGATCTCAGGGCTTGAATGGTGTGTTTGTGGAGGTGACAGTGCTGGTGTAACACAACATCGCCTCCTGTCACAGCAACCACAATGGTAAGAACTGCAGATTTGTTTTAAGGATGCATTTGTAGCAGGATTGGATTTTATTTAACATTATAGGATTGATTTGATTAATATTTGACATTTTCGATGACCTGATTGGACAGCATGACAGATTATCTCATGCATTTTCATTTATCTTTCTTCCACAGCAACAAGTCTTAGAATATGCATTGGATCGGGCTGAGGTATTTGTTTGAAAGTATTATTTTATTGCATACTTAATATTTGTTTGAACACAGAGTTGTTTATTTGTATCCATTATAATGCACTTTTATATTTTTAAATGTAAATGTAGAAATCACTGTGCAGAAGAATCCCTGTGTGTATTCCATTACCGTTCTATAACATAGTTATTTCTTGTTTAGTACATTGTTGAAAGTGCTCGTCAGCGACCGTCGAAGAGACGCGTATCCTCCAGTGGAAGGAAATCCTTATATCAGAAACTTTATGAACTGTACATTGAAGAGTGTGAAAAAGAGCCAGAGCTGAAGGTAATTTTCACCCGTTGTTACACAACAAATGAAGTAGCGTTCTTTACTGTCATAATTTTATATATGTTGTAACGAAACAAGACATTGAGTGAGTAAACCTGTAGGGTGGGATTTTATAACTTTATCAAATCATGCTTTATTATTATTGTATTATATATATTTATTATCCTTTCTGCCCTCTCTCTGTAGAAACTGAGGAGAAATGTGAATCTACTAGAGAAGCTGGTCTCGCAGGAGTCAGTCTCATGTCTGGTGGTCAACCTGTACCCTGGGAATGAAGGATACTCACTTATGCTTAGAGGAAAAAATGGATCTGGTACTGCCTGTGTTTTATTAGTTTTATGGTTAAATCATCTGAGCTTTTTTAAATCGCATGTTAAGAAACTCGCTCTTGAACTGATGTTTTTCTCCCAACTGATAGATTCAGAAACAATCCGACTTCGCTATGAAGAAACCGAGTTACTGGAGTACCTGGATGCCGAGGAGCTGCCGCCCATCCTTGTAGACCTTCTGGAAAAATCACAGGTGAGTGAGTAACTGAACAAAAATTTTGATTTTTTTTTTAATATGTAGTCTCTCTTCTTTTTTTTATTATTATTATTATTATTTTTTTTTACACTTTTTCTGATTTCTGCTATCCATGACATTTTAAAAATGTTACGTTTAGTTTATTTATTTGTATTTATATCTATAAACAGCCTGTCCTAAATAATACTCAGAACAACAGTGTTATTTTTAACTAAAACAAACATTTATATAGTTGATATAAAATAACTGAAAAATAGAAATGTTGCTTTGACAAGTGACTAAAATAAAATAAGTTGAATTACTAAAATTACTAAAACGGAAATAAAATAAAGCTGATTAGAAATATAAAAAAGCACATAACAAATATCTAAAATTAACTTTAAAGTATAAAAGCTAAATCGAAATATTAATAAACACTATAACAGTAAATAAATAATACTTAAATAATATTGATTCTAGATGTGATTTGAGTTTAATTAAACCTATGTTTTTCTTTAACTCCAGCCAGCATAGATTTAAAGCACTCTGTCGAACTGATGCATAAACCACCAGCCTAGATTTTTTTTTTCTGCTTCTGTTCTGTCAGGTAAACATATTCCACTGTGGCTGTGTCATAGCTGAGGTCAGGGACTACCGACAGTCTGGAAATGCAAAGATGCCCACCTACCAGAGCCGGCACATCCTGCTGAGACCCACTATGCAGGTCAATAACAGACCTGATCTGTGACCAGCAGTCTCTGTTCTGTATTTAGAGAGACCTTTTTTCTATAGTATTGTTATTAAGTCACCTATCTTCGCCCCAGCAGACCCTGATCTGTGACGTTCATGCTATGACAAGCGATCACCACAAGTGGACACAGGTGAGGGGACTCTATCTGTTAGCATTCAAAACTTTGAGGTCAGTAAGGTTATTTTAACATTTTTAACAGAAGTCTCTTATGTTCATCAAGCAATACTGTGAAATGTTATTACAATTTAAAATGACTTTTCAGCAGCCATTACTTCAGTCTTCAGTGTCACATGAGCCTTCCGAAATAATTCTAATCTAAATATGCTGATTTGCCGCTTAAAGCGATAGTTCATCTGATTGTTTATCTGCTGATCCCCAGGGCATCCAAGATGTAGGTGACTTTGTTTCTTCAGTAGAACACAAATTATGATTTTTTTAACTTCAGCCGTTGCAGTCTCTCAGTCTAAAATGCTTGTCAGTGGTCACAGAATCTATGAGAATAAAATGATTGGCAGTGGTATCAAAATTATATAATGGGGTTCGTGACGATACATTGATATGTAAAGACACGAAACGATTGGTCTGTGCAAGAAACATTGCATGAATCAGAGGTAAAAAAAAAACCCAAAACGATATAAATACTGTTCAGTTTCTTGCACAGACCGATCGTTTTGTGTCTTTACATATCAACGTATCGTCACGAGCCGCAGGGTTTAATTTGGATTTTTCTGTGCATGTTTTTTTTTTTCTCTCATAGCTTGTTATTATTATCAGTGTTGAAAATGCTGCATTATATCAAGTTCAGAACAGTGTTGTTATTGTTTACTAAAACTAATATTAAATTGTTTTCGTTAGTTGAAATAAAACTGAAATAATATATAAATATTAACAGAAATTTGAAAACTTAGAAATAAAAAAATTGAAATGTTGCTTTGGCAGCTAAGTTGAAGTTAAAATACTATAATTACTAAAACTGAAATAAAATAAATAAAAGATTAATGGAAATAAAAAAAAATTGAAAAAAGAATAAAAGTGACAAAAGCACATGGAAGGAATTTAACTTCTTATCAATGAATACAAAGAATGCAAATTCCAAAACAACAGCATTTATTTGAAATATAAGTCAGTTTAATGCATCTTAGCAGTGTAAAATATTAGTTCTATTACTGACTCCAAACTTTTGACGAGTACTGTAGATTGACAAAGACTCACAGCACAGTGTGAAGTATAGAGGATACATGGTTTCTCATGTGGTTCTCATGTGTTTTACAGGATGATAAACTTCAGCTGGAGAGTCAGTTGATTCTGGCCACAGCAGAGCCTCTGTGTCTGGACCCCTCCGTCTCTGTCAGCTGCACCACCAACCGTCTGCTCTACAACAAACAGAAGATGAACACGCGATCCATGAAACGGTGACACATTTAACTCTTTAGCTTCAGAGAATTATGTGTTTTGCTTCATACGCTTGATCATCAGTTGCCCTTAAACTAAATCAGACTGTCTATGATGAGTTCCTGTCGTCTGCTGCTCAGTGTGTCGTGTGATTGTTTGTGACTGCAAACATTTTGCACCCAAGGAATTGCTGAAACCCACAGAGCTTGTGTTGATGTGCACAGTGTAGATCTTTTATTGTGTCTGTGGTTAGTCACCATCTGTGAACTGAAAAGCCGCTGCTGTTTTGATCTCTCATTGTATTGTTGAGACTAAAGGAATGCGAGTGGTTTTGACCAACACCCATTATGTCTTCGCTGTATGCAGCTAACAAAAACTGTTATTTTGCCTGTATAAGTTGAGTGCAAGAATCTGACAAGCATCTGTTCTGTGAAAAGATAAATAAGAGGATCATTTCATGTGGTTTATCAAAGTTAAAGGCTTCAAAACGTTGTGTTGATACAGAGATATCCTGAAATTCAAAAGCAGGTGATCAAATTCAACATTTATCGGTTATCCAGCAGTCCACGCTGATGGATGTCATGTTTCTCCTCTCTGCAGGTGTTTTAGGAGACATTCTCAAGCAGCACTCAACAGACAGCAGGAGATGATGAGCCACTGCCCTGCACTGCCACAGCTCCAACTCCTGGACTACCTGCAGAGGAGGAAAGAGAGGAAACCTGCTCCTTCCATAGACCTTAAGATCTCCAAAGCTGGAAATGTGAGTCAAAGACGCAGACAGAATTTGCAAAGCTATTTTAAGTTCTGTTCTGATTTTGGGTAAATGGATTTAAACATGGCAAAATGTGAAACGTACATCATTGTTCAAACGTTTGGCATCAGGAAGATATGTTTTTAAAAGAAATGACTTTTATTCAGCAATGATACATTAATTTGATGTAATTGTAAGTTTTAATTGTTTTTATTTTTTTTGTAATATTTCATAAAATAGCTTTTTTGACTGTATTTTTTATCAATTAATGTAGCCTTAAGTATAAGGGTCTTTTGAACAGTACTGTGTTAATCAAATTTCTCATTTAACGTGTTTTATCATTTCTTTTTTTGTATGACTACTGTGGTTGTTTTCTGTGTTTTAATGACTCTTGTTTTTCCTGCAGTGTGTGGACATGTGGAAACAGAGCAGTTTTCAGCTGACTGTCCCATCAGAAATTGATGTGAGTTGCTGTAATGCAGTTTAATGAATGCACAAGTAGACTCTCTCTGTTTTCTGTAGGTCCAAAGCCATTTATAACAGAAATAACTTTAAAAAAAAAAAAAAAAAAATGAAATATGACTTTAAAAGTATTGTTAAGATAAATAAACGTTCAGTATTCTGAACTGGGATGTTTGGACTTTTTTTCCTGTATCCAAGTCTGTGAAACAAAGTTTTTCTTTGTGCTTCCAGGTGGAGAAATATGCAGTGGCAGAGAGCTCTGTCAAACTAGATGACACTCAGCCCACTGTTTGGCCTGCACAGGTAACACAATTGTGGAAATCTTACATTGGCACTAAACTGTACATGGACCCTATAATATGCTAGTAAGAAAAAAAAACAGGTTTTTGTTGTTTTATCTGTGTGATATGCTGTCTTTGTCTTGGAACAGGACGTGAGAGATGAATATATTTTTGAGTGTGAGGTAGGAGGTCAGCCTCAAAGAACAAAAGTCACTATCTTCCAGTCTATGGGGGACCCGCAGGTGTATGGGAAAATCTACAGCGCCAAAGACTTCAGATCAGAGGAGGATGTCACAGATCTACACCTCATTCACCCACCGTACGTTTTACTATTTCATTTTACAATTACTTATTTCACGTTTATTCACATTATTACACTCTATTCTAAGATGACAGTAATGTTTTATTAGTTACGCTTACGTTATTGTTGTTGCACTTGCCTGATCGGTATTTAATTTTCTCTGTGGTTTGTAGATTCCTCTTAGGTTCAAAGACAGACGCTGATCGGTAAGTACAGGAGCCGTGATTTGTTGTTTTGGGTCTTGGTAGCGCTCAGCCGTCATGAAAATATTCCTGTGCCGCAGGTTTCTGACGCAGTATAAGGAGGTGTATGAACGGGACGTTAAGTGTCAGGTGAAGATGTTGCACAACTCAGGCAGTGCAGGGTCCCAAGGCCAGCTCTCCCCCTCCAGAGAAAACGAGGTGAGACACTTTGATATATGATGTTACATGTGACTGTTCCGACTCTGAAGACACATTTAAAAAAAAAAGGATTTTAATCTTTCATTGATTTGGATCAGGTTTGTAAACTTCAGATGTGTTTATTTTGCAGATCAGGCTACAAAAAATAGACACAAGGCAGATTTGCTCTTTTTCTGCCTTTCTAAACAAATCCTAAGTGTTTGATTAGAGATTTATGTGACAGATTTAGAAAATGGGCACCAAAACAATTGCTTGTCCACATGAATGTGATGACATTCTGGCATGATTTGGTCTAAGATTGGTGCATTTTTATGGATGTTGTTGTTGATGCAGGCTGATGGTTTCTCAGCACTTGTCCAGTCTTCAGTTTTAGGAAAGGGTGTTAAACACAGACCTCCTCCTATCAAACTGCCAGCCGGCTCAGCCTGCGCCTCCTCAGGTGAGACGATCGTAATGTATTAACAAGAGAAGAGCAGAATACATATAAAAAAACATGTTTGTATATATATATATATATATATATATATATATATATATATATATATATATATATATATATATATATATAAGTATGCAGTACACACACACATAAATATGTATGTTATATAGGGATTTATTTGATCAAAAATATAGTAAAAACAGTAATATTGTGAAATATTATTAAAATTTAAATAGACTTTTCTATTTGAATATATTTTCAAATGTAATTTATTTCTGTGATAGCGAAGCTGAATTGTCAACAGTCATTACACCATTCTTCAGTGTCACATTATCCTTCAGAAATCATTCTAATATCCTGATATAATGTTCATTTTATATCATTTATTATTGGTGCTCAGTTATTAATAATGGTTCTTATTATTATCAACATTGAAAACAGTTTTTGAGATAAATGTAGTTCAGGTCCGACCTCCATCATGTCTCAATCTCATTTCCTCTCTTCTATCTAAAATGTTTGTGTCTCTCCACTTAAAAAGTGTACAATCAAACACTCCCTTCTGTTGTCTAGGTAACCTGTACAGTACACAGGCCTCAAGCGGCCATCTCAAGTGCCCGACCCCTCCACCCACGAAGAATCAGTCGCTGTCCCGGAAACACTCCATGGAGCTTGGCCTGCTGTCCCCTGCTGCTCTCTCGCCCATGCAGAGTGAGTAGCACTCCATTCAAAAATAGAAAGCTGTCACCGCTTGCTAGCCAGATCTTTATTTTGTCCTTTTCCTCTGATTTTACTCCATAGGATCAGGTACTCCCAAGCCCTCCACACCCACACCCACTAACACGCCATGTTCTACGCCACACCCTGCCGACATTCAGAGTGCCACGCCTTCAGTAACGCCCACCCCTCAGGACCCTGCCCTTCCACAGCAGCCCACCCTGCTGACTTCCTTCGCCCAACAGCAGATGACCCTGCCTGTCATGACTATTCCCCTGCCCACGTCCAGCACCACATCTTCACAGGTCATGACAAACCCCGCAGGGCTCAACTTCATCAACGTGGTTGGCTCGGTCTGGTAAGAACCCATGTTTGTGACTTTTTTTGGGGGGATATGAAAGGAAAAAACTTTCACTTCTGTTTGTGGTTTCTTATAGCAGTCCCCAGACTCTGATGAGTGGTTCCAACCCAATGCTGGGTTGTAGTCCTGGTACTCTGGCATCTGGTATACCCCTGAGTGGACTATTGCCCTCTGGTGGTCTCATGTCTGGAGCTCTTCCTGCCATGCAGCCTGCTGCTCCAGCAGGTAAACTCTCTGTGAATTCCTCCCTGTTTTGTCAGATCAGTGACTTTTATAAGTTGTTAGTCACTATTGTTGTTCCAGCAGGTGGGCCTTTTGGCCTGAACAACAGCCCGGGACTACGACCGCTCAACCTTCTTCAGGTGAAAGAGGTTTTGTAGTTGAAGCATTGGCTTTTGTGGAGATGATTCTCTCTTTCCCTCCTATTTATATTTGTATTTCCCTTTCTTTCAGCTCCCTACGGGACCACTGATTTTTAACTCTCTACAGCAGCAGCAGTTGTCTCAGTTCTCCCCTCAACAGCAAAGCAGTCAGTCTGCCACATCCAGCCCCCAGCAGCAGGGGGACGCGGTGAGTCAGACACACTGTAGCCAGCAGTTTACACCGTCATCATGATTCTAGTCATTTACAGAGGCTGAGGATCAACTCTAATAGTGTTAAAGATATAGTTCACCCAAAAATGAAAATTCTCTTCCATGGACATCAATGGCTACTGTCAACTGTTCGGTTACCAACATTCTTTAAAATATCTTCTAAATATTTTAATATAAATGATGACAGAATTTTCATTTTTGGGTGACCTGTCCCTTTAATGTGTGTATCACAAGGCGTTTTAGGAAGGTGCAGATGAGCGTTCACTTTTGTATTGATTGTCTCTTTGGGTTTGAGACTTTAATCTTTGCGACTTTACGGATCTTCTGTATGCACAAACAGATTTTAACACTCCAAAGGCAAAGGAAAACATGAAATCGCATCATATGACCCCTTTAAGTAATTCAGTTGTCCCGCTTGAATCAGGCTGATCCGGGTCTGACGGCAGAACAGGGTCTGTCCACACAACAGACGGCAGTCATCAATCTCACCGGAGTGGGTGGATTCATGTCTCCTCAGGCAGCAGGTACGGCCTCATGCACTGGACACATGCGTTTCATTTCTCTGCTACTCCTCTCACTGTTATTCGAGTACATCTCTAGTCCAGATATCTCTAACAGACACTAACACAACGAGTAGACATACTAATGAATTCAGATTTTGTAGTGTGCCATACTAATCTCAACAGAGATCAATCAAAGTTAAGTAGACCTGTTTAATTGATTATCTGAGTTTGTCATTTGATTAACATGATGGTGGATGCCACTTTTCCTTCTGCTACATTCTACCTTTTATTTCCTGTTACCTCCCTCCCCTCCCCTCCCCTTCTCTTCCTCTTCCTCCTCCACCCCACCCCTCTGTCTGTGGTAGTGCTGTCCCAGCTGGGTTGTGGTCTGGAGGGGTCCGGGCCCAGCCTACCGTCCCCGAGGCTCCAGCAACAGCACCAGCCACAGATCCAAGTAATGCAGCAACTTTGACCTCATCCACCCATAGACGTGTATATCAGACTGACCTTTGACCTCTCAGACACTAATTCCCCTTTGACTGACCTTTGAAGACCATCACAACTTTCTTGAAGGGTTATTTCATGCCAAAAAGGAAATTTCTTTTATCATTTATTCACTTTCATGCCGGTCCAAACATCTAGGAAATCTTCCTCAGAACACAAATGAATATATATATATTTTTATCAAATCTGAAAGATTTCTGTCCCTCCATTGAATGTCTGTTCACTCAAAACTCTTCAAGATATTTTTAAAAAGATCAAAAAAAGAAATCCATATAAATTGAACGGTTTATACACTTATACAAAAGTGTTTTATACACTTTTCTGGACTTATTGGGCATGATTCTTCAGTTCACACTATTCCAACATGATTCGTAATATATAATTATCACCTAAAATAATCTATTTTAAAACATATATCTATTTTAATTATTATTTATTTATTTTTTAACAAATGTTTGGGGTCAGTATATATTGTTAAAAGTTTTTGAAAGAAGTCTAATGTTCACAAAGGCATTTCTTTGATCAAAAATACAGTAAAAACATAATATTGTGAAGTATTATTACAACTTCAAATAACTGTTTTCTATTTGAATATATTTTAAATGTATATTTTAAAAATGTAGTTTATTCCTGTAATGGCAAAGCTGAATTTTCAGCATCATTACTCCAGTCCTCAGTGTCACATGATCCTTCAGAAATCATTCTAATATGCTGATCTGCTGCTCAAGAAAACTTTCCAGTGTTGAAAAAGTTTGTGCTGCTTAATATTTTTGCGGAAATACATTTTTGTAAATGATAACAACATTATAAATGTATTTACTGTCACTTTTGATCAATTTAATGCATTCTTGGTAAAAAAAAAAAAAAGAAGTAATTTTACTGAAGCCAAAATTTTAAACAGATTCATAGCCCTAAATTGTACCTGTTATTTGGTACAAAGTTTTACATTTTAAATTCAAAGGTCTGATGAAAGATCAGTGTGGATCAGTCTGTTATATGACATCTATGCATTCACTCTTTAGATGAAATGTTCCACACTAAACAGCTAAACACTGTTGTGCATAAGAATCACATCAATAGCTTCTTTTCTGACTACTTCTGACCAACGTGTACAGCTTTACGTGTTGTTTACGTATTGTTCTTATGCCATGTTTTGAGTTACCATTTTTCTAAGCTTTTACCAACATTTTCATAAAAGCTTGTGCCATCAGCTTATCTCTTAATAGATGCTTGAGAAGCATGTTTTATACCAGTTGAGACTAAAACTGTCAGACCTTCAGGAATGTCTTATTTCTAAGGAAGTTCATCAGATTTCATTTAAAAGCATGACACGTTGTTTTATCTGTCATCATGCACAGCTCACACTGATTGGGCCACTCTCTGCCCTGCATCTGACCCCAGTAACAGCCGAACTCTTGCATTAGTCCCAGCTGAGATGCGAGTTGAAGTTGCTGTCTTACTGACAACAAATGAGAGCATGGCAGTGTGTGTGTGTGTAATAGAGGATAACTGACAAACAGCTGCATTGCACTTTTTTAATTTGAATTTTATCGCACCTGCTTCATTCTTTCCTGTTCCTCTGTTTGTTGTTCTCATCGATTATCCCCAAGTCTTCCATTCCTCCCTCTTTCAGCCTCACCAAGCTTCTGCAAACAGTGTTGATGTCTGTCCAGCGTGTTGCATCCGTTTTCACTGCAGTGTTAATGAATGGTGGTTTCCTTTCAGTAGCTCTGCTTTAGTCAAAACTCTTCCATTGTCAGAGCCAGTGGGAGAGGTGATGAAAACATGTAATACATACATGTAATACTGATCTATACAATGTACAACACCAGTTAGAGATATTTTCCAAATTGTCTGGAAAATTGTAGATATTGATAAATTATAATTTATCAGTATCGTTCTATATTGTATATTTAATTTATCAGCTCATTTCCCCTCCTTTTACATTTAGATTACCTTTGGCTTGATCTAACACTCAAAGTTCATCTTTAAAAACACTAATAATTTAGTATCACGGTTAAATGTAATCTTTAACAAATAACAAAATGAATATCCTTTTTTCATACTAACCCTTATAATTTATGATGCCTAAATTCACATGTAGTATTTAAAATGATTTAAGTTTATAGTGTTTTATTTTTTAACTTATTTATATCAAATAGTATTGAATTTTAATATCTGTCATTAAATACCTGTTGTTGGGCCAGAACAATAAAATAATTATTGGTTATTGACCAGAATTTTAATATCAGTGCATCCCAAATTTTAGAATAATAGTAAAGTAGTAAAGCAAAATTCATATGTAGACAGTTTAAACAAAAGTTTGGGGTTGGTAAGATGTTGATGTTTTTGAAAAAAGTAACTTATGCTCACCAAGGCTGCATTTATTTGAAATGTTATTCAAATTTAAAATAATGTTTTCTATTTTAATACATATTTAAAATGTAATTTATTCCTGTGATGGTAAAGCTAAATTTTCAGCATTACTACTTCTGTATTTCTTTCGAATATTTATGAAGTTCAAAAGAACAGCATTTACAACAGAAATCCTTTGCATCATGTCTTTACTGCAGGGTTCGTACAGATAAAGCAAAATGAAATTTCAAGGACTTTTCAAGCCATACTTTTTTGGTTTTCAAGGACTAAAATCCGAGATCTCACTTATCAAACCGTTATTATCTTTCAAATTCTAATAAATAAACTAATAAAAACAAAGGTACAACTAAAATGCAGCACATGCAAAGCATGCAATGACTGTGGCAACTTTAACATTTAAAATGATACTATGGCAAAGTTATCGCTTTCCTTATTCAAACAGATTGATTTGTTTGTTTTGTTTTCATGTATATATGATTGACCTGATGAATGAAAGCTGTAGCATACACTTGGAAAGTTATGAGCTACATCACACATGGACACTAGGGGTTTGACAGTACACTAGAATGAAACAATATTTTAATACTATTTTTAAGAAATTATTAGCTTTTTAATCACAAAATGCAAAACTTGCTTGAAATGTTTTAACTAATCTAGGGCTGTAACTAACAATTATTTTGGTAATCAGGTAATCTACTGATATTTTTAGTAGGCTAATAAAAATAGACTCAAGTGGAAAAACAGGCTTGCAAACTCTAGGGTTTAAACTTTTGTTCTGAAATCGCGTTGTACAACAAATCACATATTTAGAAATGGCATAAGTTTATAAAAGATTTACGTTACAAATCTATTCAGATAACGCACACTGTTTTCGCAGATGAACGTTAAGCAACCCAAACTCACAGCATATGCAGAGGAAGAGTTAGACTGAGCTGCTGAGATGGAGATGATAACAGTGCAACACAAAGCGTGTCAGACTTTATATGCGTTCCCAAATGCGCTTGACTGGAAACCCAAACAAACAACAAAATGCAATAAAAGACAGAACAATATAATGCAAGCACTGTCCAAGATTTTACCACAAACTCAACTTTCTACTGATATCGCGAGACCGTTTTTCACCTCAGTGAGTAACACGGTCATGTTTAATACCGCGAGATCTTGTATTTGTATTTGTTTCAGTTGATTTTTATTTTTAATTTTAAGATTGTTTTTATTAAAAACAAATTAACTCTAATTTCATATATACTGCCTTTTAAAAATTCAAGTACCTTTTCATAAATAAATATGCTATTTCCAGGACTTTAATTTCAAAATGTCAAATTCAAGTACTTCAAGCACTTTAAGCACCTTGTACGTATCCTGTCACTGTCACTTTTGATCAATTTAAAATGTCCTTGTTGAATAAAAGTAAAAAGATAATTTCTTTCAAACATTCAAGTGTTTTTTTAAATAATGAGAAACATATAGCCAAAATTTGGAAAACGTTTGACTGGTTTTCCCACAATTGACTACATTTGTATAAATTGATGGCAAGGACCGATGGAGGGTGGGATACACTAAAACCAACAATCAGAGCTGAAGGTGTCAGTTTGTTTACATTCATAACATTTATCTCCATGGCTAAATGGAAGAGATGCTTCTGAGGCAGAGCTACTGTGAGAGGAGACTCTAGGGACATTTTTAACTTCACATATTCATCATCCGTTTCTTCTCCCTTTTACACAGTTGCAATTCTTGCAGCACCAAATGCAACAGCAGCAAATGGGTATGGCAGTGGGGGCGGCGGCACAGGCGGCGCTTCCACGGCAACATTCCGCCAACCAGCCAAAAAGTAAGAGGAAACGCAGCACGCCACAGCCCCACCCCAAATCATGACCTCCGGCTGGACGTCAGCAAACGGCACTGTGCTTGATCAGGAGTATTTTACGGACTGAGTGTGGCTTGACCGGACTAAAGTTGTTGTTTTTTTATGTTCATAGGGGTGCAGGAATTGCCCTCCTGACCTCAGGACAGATGAATATATACTGCGAGGATTTTAGAGCAGGGGACCTTAGAGTATTACCGTATTTTTTAAAGAAATACAAGATATTAAATGAGACAATTCTTGTATGGTTCTCTACAGCATGCTGTCTTTATTCTCCTTCCAAATGGCCCTTTAAACAAGAGCCTGTTTGGCTTGAGAGGGTGGACCCTACGCACACTAATAAGGGCCGTACAGATGTGCCTCAATCACCTGTTGCTCAACTTTACCGTTACGAGACGACATTCTCTCTACTGCTGGATGTCAGAGTGATAGGCCGCCTTGTCCCAGCATGCAATTACATGTGCGGTTTTTGTACGGCACATTTTAAAAAGGCATTTTGTTATACTGAGGGAGAGATGATGTATATTCTTATGAAGAAAAAAAATCTAAACCATGTGAGTGGATGACATTTCTGAACACTGAGGCAGAATTTTTGTAAATGGTCTTTGTCGGCAGTTTTATTGTGATAAAAAAAAGTATATATTGACAGTGAATACATCTTTTAGATAAAAATGTCATGACTGCGTGTGTTTATTTCGCCGTCTTCATGCTCTCAATGACTTTGTCCACCAGTTTGCTGATTTCTTTGTTTCTCGTTATGGCTCGATTTATGCAGTGTTGCAGTTTCTCACCAGATAACGACGTCCCACCTAAAACAAAATGGAACAGTTGATTCCAGAGCTACAAAAAAATATTCAATCAAATCTGCAGACCTCAAAAATTCAATCTGCAAAAGCTCAGGGATGCATAAAGAAAAAAAATCACCATTTTTAAAGTTTGTAAAGACAGTTTTGTCAACAAAAGAATAATTTAAAGCAAAATAAACCATAAAGTTTAATGATTTAATGCAAAGCCATATGCAAAGATGAATATTAGTTTATGTAAACAAAGACATGAATATTAGCATTGTAATTTTACTGACATGTAAAATTAAATTATAAGTATCCAAGGTGAGATTTTCCCTATATCCCCATGCTAAAATTGACTGTAAATCCATATTTTAAAGCCCAACTGCAATGTCACAATTGTCTTAATGTTCACCTGGTTTGTGGACGGCACAGAGTCGATCCTCCTCGTCTGTTACTACAGTCAGTAATGCTGTTGACAGGCTTTCTTCTTCCGCTGTGGGGTCGACTATGATTATAGAGCTGTTCCATGAGAAAAAGGAAAAGATTGTGCCTGAACTCATTCTTGTCATTTCTAAAGTATGTTACATTGATCTTGAGACAAGTGTTCTCTTTCCTAATGTCAAGAAATTGATTTGTGCTAAACTAAAAAGTGTTTTAACACCAACCCAGACTGCATTTGTGTAATAGAGAAATAAGTTGTCAATTACTCATCAAATACTGCAAATGATGAGCCAACTGGATGCCGGTTGATCTTCAAGTGCCTCTTCTTCTGGATGTCAACTTCTGCTAAATCTGTCTCTTTGTTTATAGTGGCTTCAGGGAGTCGGGCTGAGAAATATGAAATGTCTTTATTATTCATCATAACAGCTGGAGAAAATTTTATATTCAGAAGAAGCACTCACCGTTCCTTAAAGCTGCCAGCAGAACGATCATACATGCGTCAAGTAAGTTCCCGTCGTAATCCAAACACATAATATCACAGTACAGCACCCAGCAAAGCTAGAAAAACAAGTGATAAAAGAAATGCAAAGGATTTGAAAACAGCTATTTGATGATAAGGTGTATTTTAGAGTCTTATTATTAATATGTATTTATAATAATACCAAATCATATTTCATGAATATATAACATTATTTAGAATTAATTTATTTACTATATCTTACCTTAGATTTTTCAATGCACAATTCCTCCATATTAATTAAATCTGAACTAAAAAGCAGACAAAATAAACATTTAATTTCATGCAATTTCATGTAAACATTATTTGCAATCTTGTTAACATTTCTGAAAAGAAAAAAAAAAAAATTATATAAATATATATATATATATATATATATATATATATATATATATATATCTTATATATTATATTTTTTTTTTTTTTTTTTGATGGGAAAAAAAAAAACCCACTGCTTCAACACACAGAGAAATGTGGTTGTACCTTTGAATGACATCTGCGATAAACTGGCTGGCAGCCTGAGCCTGTTCTCCTGGTGGACCGGGTCTGAATCTAGATGAGCACAGTGGAGGCAGATCTACATTTGGGACTTGGAGAGCAAAGAGGAACTCGGGTTATATTTCATTCAACACCCCAATGTATAACAATAGTCAAATATTCGATTCTTATTTACATGTACCTATATATCCTTTATTTGGAGCATCAGATGGTGGCATAGTCAATTCCTGAAAGAAAGAAAAAATGCTGTAACTTCATAATCCACAGCCATATCATAATCTTCAGGAAAATAAAAATGATCCTCACAGCTTTGATCCCACAGATCACTGTGGTGTTTCCAATTTTCACCAATGCTGATCCATCAGCTGTAGATATAGAGCCTAGGACACAATCATCCAATTATGCTTATAACATCTCTGTATTTGTAAAGCACTGAAAATTCTGATAATTTTTAAAATATGCATCCCATACTTACTAATATTTAAGGTTGTGGGTCTGAACTCTCCCAATTCCCTTCCATCTGGACGACAGTTTTCTTTCTGTAGAATATTAGATTTAGACAACGAATAACTGAATTATTAGATTAGTGTTATAACACTTATCGAAGCTGACGGGAAACAAATATCGATCAACTCACCAGAAAGCTCCTGTGATATTCTAGAGGCTCTGCGGTTCTAAAAAAAACGTCTCGTTATTTACATTAAATATAACAGCAAAGTCATTATCTCACTATCCTGAAACAATTCAGAAACAATCTACACATGTGATTCATGCTGTGTAGCGGTAACTCACTCACTTGAAACCAGCCGCCATGATGTTTTGAAGCACCACGTGAAGACTGCAGTGACGTAAAGACGCTAGTCTCGCGTCCTCCGCTCCAGTGTGGGGCGCTCGTGCTGCTTCCCATCCGGCGCTCTGCGGCGCTGCGTGTTCTTCGGCCGCTGTGATGATGTGGTTCGTAGGGATGACTTCCGCGTAGGTGTTTCCCTGTGACTGGAAGGAAAGTTAAACAATGGAGATGTAACTATTTATTCCGTAATTTAGTACGACACCCATTCATGTTTGTCCCGCCTTACGAAGTCGCCGAGAGGCTCGTTTTAAGGCTGCTCTCTATGCTGCAGTAGGGTAGTTTAGCTATACACTGGTGACAGCTTCACTGAAGTGCAATGTTCACTGGGACATGGATGATGGATTTCCCTTTAAATGACTTATTGCAGTATTCGATGATCCTGTCGCTGATCGTCTTACTATTGGTACATTTATATCATTTTTATCATTAGCATTGTCATGTGTTTTTAATACATCTTTATATTTTATTGGGGAAGTTTTTTTGAGGCTAGTTTGTTGGCTCTTCTTGCTTTGTTATTTTGTAAAACAATTTTTTAATGCATTTTAATGAATGAAAAGTGTTTTTAAAATACTTTGTGCATATATATATATATATATATATATATATATATATATATATATATATATATATATATATATATATATAGTGACACTTTTGTTGAGCTTCACCAATTCGTCCAGTTGAACAAGTTACTCCCTTGTGTCACACCTGTTCTTGTCTTCAGGTTGTTGTCATACTACATGTCAGTGCTAACACGGTAGATCAGACTCGTCATGAGAAGGAGAAACACTTCTTGACTGCAGATGGCAAGGAGGAGTCTTTTCCCAGTCTGATGGACCCTCCATCACTGGAGCTGTCCGTGGTTGTTCCGTCATACAACGAGGAACTCAGATGTGAGTTGTTTTGATGGTATATGCAGTAATATGTATACACTGATGGTCAAAAGTTTGGAATAATTAAGGTTTTTAAAAGACGTCTCTTAAAGGGATAGTTCCAAAAATGAAAATGACGCCATGATTTACTCACCCTCAAGCCATCCTAGGTGTATATGATTTTTTTTCTTTCAGATGTATATCAGAGTTATATTTAAAACTGTCCTGGCTCTTCTAAGCTTTATAATGGCAGTGAAAGCTGGTTGAGATTTTGAAGCTGAAGGCCTTTATTAACTCTCTTTATGATGGATGGACAAACTTTTTTGAGTTTAAAATCTTGAATAGCATTCACTGCCATTATAAAGCTTGGAAGAGCCAGGACTGTTTTTAATATAACTCCAATTGTATCTGTCTGAAAGAAGAAAGTCTTATGCACCTAGGATGGCTTGAGGGTGAGAAAATCATGGGGTAATTTTAATTTTTTAAGATGCACAACTGTTATGATTTCTGAAGGATCATGTGATACTGAAGACTGGAGTAATGATGCTGAAGATTCACCTTTGCCATCACAGGAATTAACTACATTTAAAATATATTGAAATAGAAAACAGATTTTAAAAATTTTTAAACATTAAAAATACTGTATTTTTGATCAAATAAATGAAACCTTGGTGAGCATAAGAAAATCTTAATTATACCAAACTTTTGACCACCAATGTATATAATTTTGGGTTAGCATCCCCACTGGATCCATATGGCTCAAAATTAATCTGCTCTTGGCAATAAGAGGATTTATATTGTTAATGCATATCTCTGTCCTATCACAGTGCCTGTTATGATGGATGAAGCCATGGAATACCTGGAGAAAAGACAGGTCCAGTATCTCATTGTTTTGAATGACTCAATGGTTAAGTTCTGTTTTTCTGAGTAAAATATTTGTGATTATGATTTTTCTGTAACATATGTACTTACAAAATATCAAATATAATATCAAAATATATAATATCTGAGTTCACCTGGGAATCCAGAAATGAATTCTTTTGGATCCTTTTCTGCAGACCAGTTGTTCAAGAGTATGTTCGAGTGTTTCACCACTAGAGGGCAGTGCTACCCTCTTGACATAAAATCATAAAATAAATTACATAAAATCAATCCTCTTGTTGATTTTACAGAAGGAGAATCCAACATTCACTTATGAAGTTATTGTGGTAGATGATGGCAGCAAAGACAAAACTACAGAGGTACTTTTCATATATATAAATTATAAATAACAATAATAAAATAGTTACTGTGCATTTTTTCAAATTAAATGTTTGTATCCTCAGGTTGCCATGAAATACACAAAGAAGTATGGAGCACAAAAAGTGAGAGTTTTGACACTGGTGAAGAACCGTGGAAAAGGCGGTGCAGTGAGAATGGTAACTATATAAAAACGCCTAGTTCTACAAACTCAGTAGTTAATCAGTTTTATGGTTTGATGCCTGAAGAAGTTTAAATATGTGCTCAATCTCAGCTAAAAGGCTTATTTTGCACCCACTTAGATACTTAAATAGTTGAACGTTGTTTCTTATTGTGTTTATTTTTTCTTTGGTAAGGGTAAGCTGTGGTGTAGGGGTAATTCTTATGGCTGATGCAGACGGAGCGACTAAATTTGCTGACATTGAAAATGTTGAAGAAGGTCTTGAGAGCATCGATGAGAAGCCTGTGAGACTCCACTTTTTGTAAATAAAAATAGACAGGCAGCATATTGCCAATCTCTTGTTGGTATGTGGATTAAATATCTGTTTGAAGCTTAGCCAGGAGATACGGTTATCAGATTACCAACAGACCTTTCCTTGCCAAGAGACCTCTGAAAATCTTTTTCTCATGTGTCCATGCAGAATAACATGGTGATCTCCTGTGGATCCAGAGCTCACCTGGAAAAAGAATCAGTGGCTCATGTAACAATGTTTCTCAAAATATCTAAATACTGGAGCATAACGGAGAAAATTGTCAATACTTTTGCATTTTCATTCTTCTTGTGACAGCGGTCTCTGTTCCGAACGTTCCTGATGTATGGATTCCACTTCCTGGTGTGGTTCTTCTGTGTGAGAGGGATTAAAGACACACAATGTGGTTTTAAGCTCTTCACTCGTGAAGCTGCCTTGAAAACTTTCTCCAGCCTGCATGTGGAACGCTGGTAAGGAGGCTTTATATTAAAGTATCTCTGCAACTTTTGCACACAGCATCAAATTCCCAAAAGCACTTTTTAGATTAAATTAATTTTTAACCTTTTTAAATTGAATCTTTAATTTCTTTAATTTTATTATTATTATTGTTTACATTTTAATTGTAACCTTTTAATTAAAATAAATGTTCTTACCCTTGCAGGGCTTTTGATGTGGAACTTCTCTTCATTGCTCAGTGTTTGGAAATCCCTGTAGTAGAAGTAGCTGTTAACTGGACCGAGATTGAAGGTTTGTGCTGTCAGATTTGAAATATAATTGCATTTAAATTGCATGTAGGCAATTAAAACTAGAATATGTCAGAAAAATGAAGGTGATTTCCTCTGTGAGGTAATGAAGACTTGTTTTATGGCACATTTTAGGGTCAAAGTTGGTGCCGTTCTGGAGTTGGTTACAGATGGGCCTGGATCTAGTCTTAATCAGACTGCGTTACCTCACTGGTGCCTGGAGGCTGGAGTCCGAGAGAAAAACTCAGTAGCTGCTGTTACTGCTAGTGTGCTGTTCGTGAGCTAACAGGGGCCAATGGTTATTACAGCCCATTGCCACAAATGAGTGCACTGTGAACGCAGTCGGTGAACAGCATTAGCATTTTATTATTACTGTGACCACATAAGGGGATTTTTCCTTGTTTTGTTTTGTTGTTTTTTTTTATTTTTATGTAATATTGCCATTTCCATCTTTTGTTTTCCATACTGTATTAAGTTTTGGTTTGAAAAAGGGTCAGATGGTTTTTAGCCAAATAAAATATATATATGTAAAAAAAAGTATAATCAGTTTGCGTTTCTGCATATGCAACTAATTTGAAATTGTTTAATAGAAACAAATGATGATAAATGTTTTTTTTTTTTTTTTTTTTTTTTTTTGTTAATTTTTTTTTTTTTTTTTTTAAAAAAAAAAAAAAAAAAGATTTTTATGCAGAGCATCAAAGAATCATTTCTGGGCCTGATTTGCAATTTTACAAGAAATGAAAGTAGTGTGCATTTAACTGAATGTTTAAAATCAGTGCCCTCAAATCCATTTTTAACACACTCATCCCAGGCATATAAGGTTTAAACACAGTTGACCGACTGAAATGGTCCATGGTCTGGCATGTACTCAGTGCTTTTTAATGTGGTTTACTCAATGGGTTGCTCTGCACCCTGGAGAGAGTATCCTGTTTGCCCTCCCTTTCTCTCCACCAGGAAGGCATTTGTTCTTATTTAGCCCCTGTATCTTGTCAGCCACTCTTAAGAGGGCATATTTCAATAATTTACACTGACACATTTTTATTGTTAATTTTTTTACATCAGTGATTTAAGCAGCTACTGATGCATTGTATTTTCCCCGCCCTAAATATAAAGAGCATTGTCAGTAACACATATGATCCTGTGCACCTTGATTGAAGAGGAGCATTTTGCGGTGCACTTTTATTGGAAGCGAATTTCCCCTGTCAAACTCATTTGATCAAATGGAGCACTAAATATGCGAGCTGTCATTATCGGGAGTATTGTTACGTTCCCCTGCAGTTGTTGTAAACTGTGAAAATGTCAAACTTCTAGACTCTCTGTCGCCATCCTGGCTTGCGTCATTAACTGGACAAGTCACTGTATGCACACAATCGAAGTGTATCCTTCCGCGCCGAGGAACGCACGAAAAGTAGGGCTATCGATAAACGCTTTGGCACTCCGCCAATCTGAAACTTCTAATTTTTACTATGAGAATTTATATTTTAATTTTAGCAAGCTTCTATTTTTCAAGTGTTAAAAATATATCAGGTATGTGTTCACAGAGAATAGAGCATGTTTTTTTTTTTTTTTTTTTTATGAACACCTGTTTGTTTTTGTTTTTTACTTAGTCTAAATTATTAAATAATTATAGCCTACCTTTTAATTCCAGCGTCCCATATTTAGCGTTGAAATTAGCAGGTTACGAGTTATATGGGATAGACCCCCTAATTAAGACCCCTCAAAGGATGGTGAAACAAAAGATTGCGCGATGTCTTACACGTACTTATTTTAAAAACATAAGTATATATAACCTATGGTTCAACAGGGTTCACAAACAACCTTTCAGTATCCGCAAATTTGAGGTTATCCTACAAGGTAGTGAGAAGGCGCTCGTTGCGCTTCTTTAAGGTAACCATAGCAACAGCGTTTTCTTTGGGATCGGAATCTGGTCGTACGTTGACAAAAGTAATAAATACTATTTATTACTTTCGTTATATATTTACGTATCACTAATATATAAAAACGTTTTATATATTAATATATTATATATTTATAAGTGTTTTTAAGATAAACTGGCAGTCATCAAACTAACGTGTACAGTTTGCGTGGCGCTCGTGAACCACAACCGATTTTTTCTTTCAAAATTCTTACAGAAATTCCTTTGGAACGTTGACCGAATAATTCGCGCTCGGGAAATTTCCGCTGAAAAAAGTCAGGAAAATGTAAACAAATTACTTTGACTTTACAACCTTGGCCTTAAAGGTGCATCACTTCCTGTGAAAGGGAAAACAACTGTCCGCACTTGTCATCTGACCCTGAAAACAAATTAAAAGTCAAACGCTGCTGCCCACAATGGCCTGTTTCCTCTCAACAATAGGCCTGTGAGTGAGTCTCTTTGAATGGGATGATCCCAGTGTGTCTGACGTGCTGGGAGAGTTCCAGGAGCTGCGGATGAATTCCGCACGAAGGCGCTGAGGCTCCAGTCAGACTGACGCCGCTGCTCTCGCTCCATCCAAACACACGCGCTGTACACCTCCAGTCGGCGCGAGATTCAGCGTTCGGCTGTTTCGCGGAATTACCCGACTACGCGGATCGTTTTTCGACTCGTCACATTAAGGTAAAGAATAAAACGTGTTATATAGCACTTTTGATATTATTTATTTTTATACTATTTTTAACTTTTCACAATTCATGTCATGACAAGTGTCTGTATTTTAACTTTTTTTTTTTTTGTCACACTTTACTTTTTCTTTCTCACGTTAAAACTTCTTGCATGTGAACCGTTTTAACAAGGTAGGCTGCGTAAATAAAGACGTTGTTTGTTATGCCACTTGCTGTTTACGGAGCTGCTTTATAGAGAGACGTCGTGACAGTTATTACACCTGAAATAGTTTTTTAGATAAGTGCTAAATGTAACATTACAACATTTCTTAAAGCAAAAAAACAAAGTGAGGTTGATGGGAAGGATGCGTATGCGCGTTTGCGGGGGAGTTAGGTGATTAAGCCTATCTCAGCACTCAGACTTCCAGACGCCAGTTTCATAAGGACACACTGCCTTTGAGAACAGAGCAGATGAATTCACCCTCAACTGATCTGCCTGCCTGTGCCTATTTGAAACCAAAGCATGATTTCATGCATCGCTATTAGTCCTATATGGTCTCATTTTTCTCCTATGGTTATTTGATTTAGTTAGCGGTGTGTTAACACCTCTAGTATCGCATGCAGTAATATTTTCAGAAGCTATTATTTGACCAGTCTGCTCAAAGATGGAAGCATGCATCTCTGGTTTCAAATGCTCAAACGGCATTGATTTTTAGCAGATCGTATTCTGCATCAGAAAGCTTCGGCAAGAAAGGGAGAGGACGAATAGGTGAGCTGAGGTCCAGTGAGAAACACAGTAGGACCTGCTGACAGCAACAATAACTCAGCAATAATTCATACATCCCAGCATGCACAGATGCATGATGTTGGGCTCCAGTATAAGATTTTGAGATCTGCATAGGGAAATGTTGTTTTTACGTCAATAAATTACACTCTAATAGGGCGAATCTCAAGAAAATATCCATGTCACATTTCACCCCAAAATCATGAGAAAGAAGCAGGAAATTATATTTTGCTTAAAGAAAATAAAACCATTTAGCTTAATATTATTTTAGATGTTGTCATTATTTTTCATGACATCAGAGCACAATTTGTCGCTAATTCACATAACCATGATGCAAAAAGTATACATTTTTCTTTTACTAAATACATAAATAACAATAAAAATAAAATTTTCATTTGTGTAATGTTAAAAAGATTTATTTGACCACAATGTAACTAGTTATATAATTATGTCCATATTTTTTAACTTTTCATTTGTACTGATTTAGATTAATTTTTTTATGTTAATTCAGTTCTAACTAATTAAATAATTTAACAACTTTCAAAAATGTTAAATAATTTGAAATGAATAACAATTAATTTAATGCAAATATAGTTATAATTTCTGACATGCTTCTTTGTTTGTTTCACCAGATAAAAACGACTGACTGCCTGATGAAAAATCCCTGTCAGTGGGTTTATTCTATACCCACCTGTATCTTGTCTGTAGAGAAATAAACGGAGGCTTCTGGGTTGGAGTGATTTAAAACAGATCTGCCCCAAGCTTTGAGAAAAATCCGGTCGCTGGTGTCTCCCCATTGCATGATGCACTCCACTACATCCATCACGTCCCTCTTCTCCTTCACCAGTCCAGCTGTGAAAAGGCTGCTGGGCTGGAAACAAGGAGACGAGGAGGAAAAGTGGGCGGAAAAGGCTGTGGATTCCCTCGTAAAGAAGCTCAAGAAGAAGAAAGGGGCCATGGAGGAACTGGAAAAGGCTCTGAGCTCTCCTGGCCAGCCCAGTAAATGCGTTACCATCCCTCGATCCCTGGATGGAAGGCTCCAGGTGTCCCATCGTAAAGGTCTGCCGCATGTTATCTACTGCAGAGTGTGGCGCTGGCCGGATCTTCAGTCCCACCATGAGCTCAAAGCACTGGACTGCTGCGAGTTTCCTTTCGGCTCTAAACAAAAGGAGATCTGCATCAATCCATATCATTACCGCCGTGTGGAGACGCCAGGTAGAAATCGATACACAAACCACTTTTCTTTTTTCATATTGATTATCGCTTTATGCATCTGTAAGTTACTGTTCTTACTTTTTTCTTTTTTTTTTTTTCTCTAAACAGTTCTACCTCCGGTCCTTGTGCCACGTCACAGTGAGTTCAATCCCCAGCACAGCTTGTTGGCAAAGTTCCGGAATGCTTCCCTACACAACGAGCCTCTCATGCCCCAAAATGCCACTTACCCAGACTCCTTCCCTGTGATGCCCTGTAGCTCATTCTCTTCATCTCCCTCCAGCTCTTTAAACCAGTCCCCGACTGCGCACAGCTACCCCAACTCCCCCAGCAGTGCGGCCGAACCTGGGAGCCCCTACCAAATTACAGGTACAACAAATGGACACTATTAGCAGTGATTTCTCAAGCATTTTATTTTGATGTGTTTTGGATCTTAATTTAAGTATAGTGCCAGTGGATTGCATACATTTATACAATCATCTTGGTCATTCACAGCAGAGACGCCTCCACCACCCTACAGTATGATGGAGACCACTCCATCTGAGGATGTGAAACCTGGAGAGTCCTCCAACGCCAATAAACTCATTCTGTCTGCCCCACACAGAGGTGAGACACTCGACTAAATATACTTACTGTGCTTTATGTACATTGAAATGTGCAGAAGCTGTGAACACACCTCATTTACAATGTTGTTATTGTAACAAAAAAGGTGTTGAAAATATATTTTTTAATTGAAATAAAACTGAAATAAAAATGCTAATAAAGATGAAAACTTGAACTTTAAATTAAATTATAATTTAAATTAAAAATGTAAAACAAATATTCACTTGGCCAATAAATGAAATAAATAAAATACATTGAATAACTAAAAAAATGCAGCTAAATAGAAAGATTAGGAAAAAAGGTATATAAATACTAAATAGTACTAAAATAATTATTTTAGAATAAAAAATAAAATACATATGAACAATAATTACGTAGTGACAAAAATGTTAAACAGTTTTATATAACATTGACACTTAGCCAGTCAAAATCCACCTGACTTGATACATTATATATATTTTTTTTCTAGACTTGAGGCCAGTGTGTTATGAGGAACCAGAATACTGGTGTTCAGTGGCGTATTATGAACTAAACAACAGGGTGGGTGAGACGTTCCATGCCTCTTCCAGGAGCATCCTCGTGGACGGCTTTACGGACCCCTCCAACAACAAGAACCGCTTCTGCCTCGGATTACTATCCAACGTCAACCGAAACTCCACCATTGAACACACTCGCAGACACATAGGCAAAGGTTTGTTTAAAGATTTACATTCCTTTTTTTCTGTTTTTGTGTTTGAAGAGGTTTTTGTATCAGAAAAAGACAGGAAACCCAGTTGTTCTGAGAAAAGCAAGCTGCTGATAATGACTTCCATCAGTTGATTCAATTCCAAGAGAAAGTAATAAAAAATAAAAATCACCACTTGCTAGACAGTGTTTTATGGCACCAGTCAACACGGCACTTCAGAAAGCCAGCGAGACTTAGAGATAGATTCCACATTATCCAAATATTGGCTTTTCTCAGGGCACTAGATGAGCATCCCTGTGTCAGTGTTGGAAAGACATTTAGTGTTGCCATAGGTTACAGCAGTTACAGGGAGAAATATGCACACATACACACGCCAGGCACAGTGTGAGTTCCATCGACTTGTGTAAGAGATCCTGGTGGGAAGAGCGCCAAGGACAACGACAAAATCCAGATCAGGATGCTTCAGGAGAATGGAGATTATTAAGGTTTCCGCTTGGCACGTGATAAAACATGAATGCTGGGTTTGGGGATAGTGATTTCTGGGATTTACCAAGTTCAAAGGTGGATATACTGTTTTATGTGTGAACTTTGTGCTTGTGGTTAACACATGTATAAAATTGTTAGATGTTATTTTTATTCTTTTTGAGGACCCTGTTATATTAGCATTATTTATATACTGTTATAGTTTTTATAAATATTTTCAATTCGATTTTATTTTTATATTTTCAGTATATTTTTGTTTTTGTGCTTCTTTTTTAATACCCGTAAAAGCTACGTTCGTCTTCGGAACACAAATTAAGATATTTTGGATGAAAATCGGGAGGCTTGAGACTGGTGTGACTAGACTGCCAAATATATAAAAGTGTCAAGGTACAGGAAGGTATGAAAAGCATCGTCAGAATAGACCCCATCTGCATCAGTCATTCAACCGTAATGATATGTCTCTCCAAATCAACGTAGGCGGTGCTGATGCGTTTTTTTCTTTCAAACCAAACTGTAATACACGTAAAAAACGTATCCTTGTGGCGCAGTTGATACAGAAGAGCATACGCCATCTGTGTACTGCTCAGAATTGCCAAAATGGTGTTACGCTGATTTGGAGAGACACAGAGGAGAGGAATTGTTGAATAAAGTCATTATTTTTGTTTTCTTCATGTACAGAAAGTATTCTCATCGCTTCATAAACATTACGGTTCAATCACTGATGGCAGATGGACTATTCTGACGTTGCTTTTCATACTTTTCTGGACCTTGACAGTGTAATTTACTTGGCAGTCAATGCAATAGTCACAAGCCTCCCGGTTTTCATCCAAAAATATCTTAAATTGTGTTCCGAAGACGAATGAAGCTTTTACGGGTTTGGAACGACATGGGGGTAAGTGATTAATGACAAAATCTTAATTTTGGTATACCTTTAAATGTATTTCAGTTAGTTGCCAAGGCAGCATTTAAATTTTTGTTTTTTTTTGTTTTTCATCTAATATTTATATTTTATTTTATTCCAACTTTATTTTAATTAACAAAAATGCTATAATAGTTTTCATTTTAGTTAACAATAATGTGGCTTAAATGCTTATGGTGTCTGTCTATAGTGAATTCATTATACTAGGTTGGCGATTTACACACCTAAATCTGATTTTGTTTTCAAGAAAATTGTATTATTATGGAAATTAAATGTATAAGAATAAACGAAATGTATTACTGTTGTGTAACAAAGTTACTGTTCACATCATACAATAGAAATTTTACTAAAATAATGACTTGTAAATAAATAACAAAAATAACTTCTTGACTATTGATTAAGTGGTGCCAGTGGATCCAGAAAGCTCTTTTAGAAAAAGAACATTTGAAACAATTGTATAAATTTTTAAAAGTAACAAGACCAGGAATGTGCATTAAGTAAGTTAAAAGTACATTCCAATTACGTTTATGACTTAAAATGATATATGTGCAGTTTTAAAACATTTTCCTCTTTTGTTTTAGGTTGTGCACTTGTATTACGTCGGAGGGGAGGTGTACGCAGAATGTCTAAGTGACAGCAGTATTTTCGTACAGAGTCGGAACTGTAACTACCAGCACGGTTTCCATCCCACCACTGTCTGCAAGATCCCGAGTGGATGCAGCCTGAAGATCTTCAACAACCAGCTGTTTGCCCAGCTGCTGTCTCAGTTCGGTAAATCATGGCTTCGAGGGGTGGTGTATGAACTTACCAAGATGTGCACCATCAGGATGAGCTTTGTCAAGGTAAAGAGGTTTATATAGAATATGTGGTGCATCATGAGCAGCTAATAAAGGTCATGTTAACACCCTAGCAGCCAACTGGAACAGCATAGCAACACCCTGCCTACCACCAGTAAAAAAAACAACTCATTAGAGTCACTAGTTAAATCTACACTGGAAATAAAACTACACTGATTTTAAGGTATGCTTCTAAATCACTTGAAATAACCGAATCATTAGAGTTTTCCTTAGAGAATCAGTCTACATTGGTTGTGCTGGATGCTTTTTATTCACATAGAAGAACTGGCTCATAAGAGTCATTAACTAAGGAATCAGCCTTCATTGGTTGCGCTGTATGCGTTTGATTCACTAAGAAGAACTGGCTCATAAGGTTTATTCGTTCTGGAATCAGACTACTCAAGTAGTGCTGTATGCTTTTTAATCACTAAAAAGATCTGGTTCATGAGAGTCATTAATTCAGACAGCAGACTATTCAGTAGCAATGTCAATGTCAATAAGTATTTTGTAAGTTATAGTAAGGTAACGTGTGAATATGCAGAATGCATGTGCTAGAACCGTTTGGTTCCAGTATTTATTTATTTTTTAAATAGAACCGGATCTGATTAAGAACTGATTCTCAGTACCAAAGCCTAGAAAAAACTTACTTTCTTTTTTCTTTAAAAATGCAAAAATCTACTTTTATAGTTTATCTAAATATGAATATAATAATATGCAGTATTTTAAATAAGACTCAGTTGTCAAGCTTTTTAACCAACAGTATGGGTGAAAGGTGCTGTTTTGCATTATCGTAATACAGAAAGGTCATCAACGTCATTCACAAGCTAACAGCTCTTGAGGGGCTTAGCACTTCCAAATAGAAAATCTTCTATGTGTTGCTATGCAAACATAATACGTAGTTATTCTAATCTCTGGCTTACTACGTTTTATGGATCTTGCTCTGCCAAAAACACACTGCGGATCCATAGCTCTAGAGTTCTCCGGTTACTGTCTTGATATGACACATAACATTTTCCCTGCTTGATTTGTATGTATATAGACAAAAAAAAAACAAAAAAAAAACAAATTGATTGTGATTATTTCTATGTTAAAATATGAAATGGAAGAGTTTTGGGGAAAAAAGTTTGCAGGTTTTTTTTTTTGCAATTCCTTTTGTTGCTGCTGGGCAAATTTTTATATTATTGTTGTTGATTTGTTTTTAAAACCTGTTTGCTGCTTTAGTTGTAGTATAAACGCCCAATTATTGAGAATGAAATCTGTCCTCTTCCCAGGGCTGGGGAGCGGAATACCACCGTCAGGACGTCACCAGCACCCCCTGCTGGATAGAGATCCACCTGCACGGGCCGCTGCAGTGGCTAGACAAAGTTCTGACCCAGATGGGCTCCCCACACAATCCTATTTCCTCTGTGTCCTAATGCATTACAGAACAAGAGGAATATAGTTCTCCAACAGACATTTATAGCGCTCCCCAAGACACATAATGCTCTTTCTCTTGTGAAAGTATCTTTTCAGTGGATTTTATGGTACTTCTATAGGATCAGCCAGGAAATATGTACAATATCATGCTGTTAAATAAGCAGTGGTTAGATAAATGCTGCATTGTTTTTAATAATATATATATATTATAGGAAGGTACTTGTTCTGGAAATTTTTCATTTGTGTCATATTTTGGCTAATATATGCCTTCTATAACATTTCATGTTGTTTTTCATTTGCGTTAGCTTTCTTGATCTTGTAATCCAACACCCCCCCTCCTTCTATTTTTGCCTGTTTATTTTCTAATCCAAACACAAATATTAAAAAGTTGAACAATCCATAAGTATTACTGCTTTTAAATCTGAAAACTGCAGGTTATCAATTTTCACAAGATCAATAAAACTTCAGCTGATCGCTCTTAGAAACTTTCTGAGTTTACTCCATGTTTAAAATAATAAAGCTGATTGAACAATTCTGTGTGTACGCTGTTACTTCCAGCTACACGGTCAAGTTGTGGCAAAAAAACTAAATTGTAGCTTGCACTGGTGACATTATTACAGATTAGATTAAGATCACTAAAATTATTTTTTTATGATAACAGCTGCTGTTTCATATTTTCTTTCATTAATTTAAAATTCCTAAATGACACTACATGTGTCCAAACCAGGATGGATGGCTATTCAAATGTATTGTTGCTATATACAGTAGATTTAGCTGCTAATTCGTTTCATGATCTCAAAGAGCTTGATGATGACAGCAGTGCTTAAGATCGATTAGATCCTTTTCAAGTATCTCAGAATGCAGTGTTAATAGTCTCCACACCACTGAGGATGGCTGCAGATCATATTACTCACAGTTCCCACATGAATATAGAATACTGCCCATTTAAAAATGTCTGTGAAAATGTGACTGCATTAAATCCTTGACAGGGTGAGTAAACCTCTTCAGTCTTCAGTAGTTGTGCTGTGTTTGAGCTCGATTCTGTGTGGTCAGTAAACGCTGCTGCTGCTGAAGGAAAATGATGACTTCTGGACTCCTCAGCAGAGACTGAAACCCAAAAATAACACAACATCAGCTAATGGTAAGTCACTCTGCTAAAAAATAATATTTGGTTAATATAAATATTAATGGGATTTATATTACATATAAAATATACATATGAGGTTAAAATGATATAAAATTCACTAACCCAATGCAACAAAGAGTATTTGGCATACAAATAATACATAGGAGAGATTTAAAAAAAAAAAACTAGATTTGAGATATATATAAAATGAAAATGAACCTTCAAAAAAATAGCTTAATTAAATGTTAGATTCATTTGTTAATTTTATTTATTTATTGTTTTAGTTATTATGGTTAACTAAAACTAATACTATAAAAATGTTAATTGAAATAAATTAACAAATATTAGATGAAAACAATGAAAAATGATGTTAGTAATTTGTTAGTAATTATTAAAATGTTGCATTGGTAACTAACAAGTTTAAGTTGAAAAATAAATTATTGACTGTGGAAATAAAAACTAAAACCGAAACATTAAATAAAAAATTAATATTTGAAATAATATTAAGAATACATCAAAAGTAACAAAAGCACATAATAAAATTACTAAAAAAAATGAAATCTAAAACTATAAAGATAAAAACAATTTAGAATAGTAACAAAAACTATAATAGTATATAGATAATATTAAAATAACACTGCTCTAAATGACTAAAACTACTCTATTGCAAAACCCCAAGTGTTTCAATGCTCTTACCAGTCTCTTCTGGTTCAGCACCTGCTCAATGAGGGACGGTCTGGTGGGTCTGTCTCCCGTGGTACCCAGCCGTTGCTTAGTAACAGATACAGGCCTCTCCTCCGAACCCTCCTTCACATCACGAACAGAGAAAACAGTTTGAAATAAGCCTATGAAGTTGGGATAAAGGCTAAAGTTAATACATCAACTGAAGCTGTTATTTATCCCAAATAAGCACGTCCTTACTTCTAGTTTTCCCGATGACATGGCCTGGTCGTTTTTTTTTTTCTTATACTTGTCCTTGTACATTTTATTCCGGTTTTTTTTTACATCCAGGGGTTTCCTGGCTTTGGCCACCTGCGTCGTGGTCTCCGTGCAGCCGTCATAGGTGCAGGTCTTGGGCACGTTCTCGCTCTCTCCGGACGTGTCGTCGTCGTTGAGCTCCTCCGGACTGGCCGCGCCGTCTCTCGCCTCCGGTACGTCGCTCTCCTCGCCCGGGTCTTCCGTGTCGTACGGGAAGTTCTCCTGGTCGGACGGAGTGGTGCTGCTGTCCGCAGGTGCGGGGGTTTGGCCCTCTTTACCCGTGTCTGCCCAACTAAGATGAACGCTGTCGCTCATTTTGTCTTTTTAGAGTAAAACCCAAGTTCTCACCTGTCATCCGATCTTTATAAACGTACTGACCAGACGTGCCTTTGTAGTGAACTCGGCACAGAATAAATTAGTATTAAGCTGATTAAATATGACTGTCATTAAAATGTGGCATTTTTTTTTAAATAAATATATAAAAAAATATGAGATATATGCGTATAAAAGGGGGAGTATGTGATGTGTGGGGGTCTTGTGTCAACAACAACAACAAAAAAAAAAGGTGTTGTGTGTTGTGTAAAGAGAGACGCGCCTGTGTGATGAAGCGCCCTCTAGCGGTACCACGCAGCGATGCAAATACCTGAATACAATGGTCCTAACTGCATTAGCACGTGTGGAAGACACTATAAATAGCCTATATGAAAAATCCATTGCATTAGATGACTAGATATCAGACTAAAATGCAGATGATAAAACAAAAAATAGCCAATACCTTTTACTCAGAGTATTGACACTGAGTGGTATGGCAATACTGATTCCCTAACAAAGTGAAGAATGCATCGTTGATAAAGCCTCAAAACCACAGGTACAGATCTCACGTACAGGTGAGTTACTGTTCAACCAACATAGCCTACGTGCTAAAGACATCAGCAATGCTCCATCTCACCCAGCACATAACTGCTGAGATCACTAAAACCTTTCAGCTGTTGTTTCTTCTCAAGTATCACTCCCCTGACTTCTCATTATTTATCTGTGTTGGATCTCAGATTGCTGTATTGTTTATTGTGTATTGCTTATATTGTATTCTCTCGTCCATTTGCGAATAGTATCTATCAAGTAGATAAGACAAGTATCTAAATATATCATATAGTTCTAAAAGTCATGAAAGTGTAGTCATTCATATTGTTAAATATAATTTCCAGTATGACAGAGTATGACAGTTTTTCTATTTACAGTTCATTATATACATAATGTGACTGACATACACAAGTCATTAATATTTTTCCGAAATCATACAAAGCCTTCATGATAATACAGTCTATTTCAATACAGCATCCTCTGAAGTTTATTTATTTTAAGTTAACACAAGGTTTGTGGAATTATTTACTCTAAATAATGTTAATGAAAATGACAGTGATAATGATGATACATATTTAATTAGATACCAGATTACTTGCTAAAATATTTCTAATCTTCTAGAATATCAGAACGTTCAGACATGTGTAATCAATCTGTCTTTCTCTGCTGTCAGGACAGCGATGACACTCTTGATCTCTGTGAGGAAATGCTGCAGATCTCCATGTTAGTGAAGGAGCTCCCGGCCTCACTGCCGCATTCTGGATATGAAGAACTAGAGGATATGATGTTCTTCAGCCTGTGGAGAGCAATGATCAGCAGGGTAAGGAGGAAAAGCAGCAAGCTGAGGAAGATGGAGACGTAGATGTAAACATTCGCAGTCCGTCCGTATGAGGCAGCGGCCGCCCCGGTAGAAAGAGATTTAGGGCTGAACCTCAGGAAACTCTCGCTGTCCACTTCTGTACCATTTATCTCATCCACCAGCCCATCCATCCCAGACATAACTGGTAGATTTGGGAATCTGTTGGGAAGATAGGATAGAAAAGAACAGATAAATTATTATTTACAGACACATTTTTTTTTCAATTAGTTTGCTGTTTTGTAAATTCAATTATTACTTTTATTACTGTTCACTTTAAACTTTGGGATTATGCTCTTGTGAACATATGATTTGGATCATACAGATCATATTTTTAAAATATTATTGGATATTAACATTAATGTTGTTACATTCCCACTAATGACCTACTGTATAGCTATCCATAATATGTTTACTTTGTGAAGTATTTAATAAATTGTAAACAACAAACCATCATTTATATTGTATTTTATTATAAGTAAATATTATATTCAAATATAAACAAATTTATATTACAATATATTAAACAATATATTATGATATATAATATAAACATTATTTTAATATATTAGGATTAGAAGCATTGGAACTTATGAGATCATGCAGGAATCCTTCAGAAGATATTTTAAATTATTATTGGACACATTAATGTTATTCCATTTCCATTTTTTTAGGCCAAATTGTAATATGCTTATTTAATTTATGAAATATTTAATAAATTATAAATAGTAAATAACTAAAATGCATTAAGTTTATTATGAATTTATTAAATTACATTCATAATACATTAATATTACAATTATTTTTAGCTAGTTATTTTTTTAATATAATAATAAGTTAATATTATAATTAAATAACATATTATACCTATATATTATAGCATACAAATTATTATACTATATTAAAATATAATAATATCATGAAATAAATGATATTAAAATATTCTTTCTTACAGCTCATAAAGACTTTTTTCAAGACATTTTCCAAAGTTTTCTTTGCTGTTGCCTTCCACTTCTTGATCAATGCATCATCCTGATGAGAATATTGTCATAATTTTATTCATCTAACAGGCCAGTCATATTTAACATCAAGCCACCAGAGTTCATTGACACACAGCTGACTGTTTCCTTATCTGATCTCTGTCTTTGATGAATGTTGGATTTGTATGGTTTCGAAAAACACAACAACAACCAGAACACTTAAATACTTCAGATTGAATGTGAAGAGGATGATAATCACATTTAATTATGCTTTTTGTATCCAGGCAACCTGCATATCAGTGGGCTCGTAAGCTGGTGCGGGTTGTTGATAGGCCACCTCTGGTCCATTAGGACTTTGGGGTGGTCACACCGGCCCAGGGGTGCACACAGAAGGTCAGTCAGTTGTTTACACAGCATGCATACTCATGCCTCATGAATAATAGATTGAGAGGTACCCGAGTCACAGAGTTTCCCAATTTAAAGAGAACAACATGCCAAATCCTTTGTTTGACAGGCTGTCAGTATCAAAAATGTGGATTTTACAAAGCTGGTTTATTTGTGGCCATTCAAAAGCTGAGCTTATACAAGACTAACATGCAGTCAGCTTTGAGCAGAAAAGTTTTTCATATTTACAAGCTCATATAGCAGGCAGCGTTACATGATTCACATTTAGCTCCCCTGAGACGAGCACAATTTAGCGGAGGTCACCTCAGCTGTTCGAGAATCCTTTTCATTTCAATTTATAAGAGAGCATGTGTGCTTGTGCTGTAGGTGCATTAGTGTGTAAACGAGCTGCATCTTCACCATCTGGTTACAGGTCAATATGTGCCTTTTTATTATGTGTTTTTTCACATACATTGTGCTTTATCATAAAATGAGGATCAAAAATATAGTTTAATTATTAAATATAATGGCAACACTTTACAGTAAGATCTCATTTGTTGACATAATTAACATTAGCTAATGTACAATGAATGCAATGTATTTATTAGTTAATAAAATTACATTGTTCATTGTTTGTTCAAAAACAATTTTTGATTTAAAAATGCATTAGTAAATGTTGAAGATGGAAAAATGCAAAAAAATAAATAAATAAATGAAGTTAACTAATGCAGTTAAAGGATGGTTCACCCAAAAACGATAAATCTGTCATCATTAACAGATTTTCAAGTTGTTCCAAACCTGTATGAATTTCTTATTCTTTTTACAAAAATGTATGATTTTATTATTTTTGATTTTTGGGTAGAGTGTGATTTTTGAAGTGTGTAGGTTTTGTAAAAGTTTTTTTTTTTAGGAGCTGCAATAGATCAGTGTAACGTTTCTCACGATGTTCAGAATTTGTTTTCAAGAATCCTAAAAATTGTACACAGATGTTGGACAAGAAAAGTGAAGTATTTTTAGTCTGCGGTACACCTCAAAACACAAAACTTTTTATTTGTTTGTTTGCTGGCGTATTTCAATCCCTAAGCTTCATTGTATGGGACTACAGCCGTCTGAGCCACAGTGGGCCCTGAGAGCCTGTGGTTAGAGTCTCATAAAGGGTCGTGATTTATGACCACTTCCTTTTTTCTGAGACGCATTCGTCTGCAGAGACGTGCTAGGAGACAGCAACAAACTGGAAATCACACTTATTTTCCTGGACATTTCCTCAGTCGACTTTAATGTTCCCCCTACCAGCTTTTCAATTTACGAGTGAGATGAGAATCCCTGCGGCAGTATAAATCATTCCATCCCTCTTGTGGTTTGCCTGCAATTCCAGGAGAAGTTCAGCGGGTCATTACGATGTGCGGCTCTTATCTCTGTTTATGGATTTCGTTTAGAGAATCTTGGGGAAAGAGAATGTGGCTATTAAGAAAATGACTCAAACATAAAGCTCCACAGAGGATATCAATGAACACGGGGAGCGGGGGATGGCGAAATACAGAGAGAGGAGAAAAAGAGATTTGAGACTGACTGGAATACCTGATGATGGTCCAATATCACTAGAAGCAGATACATCTTTTATAAATCACTTAGCATAATGATAATTTCAATTAAGTGCATTAAAGTCAGCATGAATATTTAAGAAAAGTTTAGTTTTTTAACATTCAAATTGAAAATAACATCAGCTTTTATATTTTTTTCTGAGTAACTATAGTAGAAATACTGACCTTTTCGAAGCAAAAAAACTAAACAAAAAACGTCAGCACTAAATCACACAGCTATCCGTCGCGCTCATCTCAGGGTCCTGGAGTGAATTCCTCGTGGGATTCCTTAAGCTATAGCGCGCACTGAAATAGATGCCACTTATGTTTGTGTTGAGAGCAGAGAAGGAAGCAGCGTTTCTGAATGCGCTCAGTCTGGAGAGCTGCTTCTCAACAGTGGGCTGAATATCGACTGTCCAGCTGTTGTACTCTGAATTCCCCCTCCCTCTCTGTTTCATTCCTATCATCTCTCTCACTTTCTCATTCTCCCCTCATCTCTACTGACGTCTTCTCACTTTCTTTAGCAGCTGATTTATGTTTCAATTAAAACCAAAAGGATGCCTCACATAACACACAAAAGATGAGACCATCATTCTTGCTTTAATTGCTGTAATTGGGATTTGATTATCTTATAGTGATTATTACTCAGCTCAGCAGCTCAGACTCTTTATGGCAGGCTTCGTCCAGGCAGGGTCTGCTTGTCTTCTCCCATGCTGCTGTGCTCAGTCATTCATATCTGACAGAACTAATCACGGCTCTCATCAGCATCATGAGCCGAGAGCCTCTCGTGTAGCTGTCTTTGTGGCTTTACTCTCAGATGTAATGAACACTGAATGAGACCTATTGCTGGGCCCATATAATGTACTGTCATCATTTAGTCACCCTTGGGTCGTTCCAAACTTGTCATTCAACTACTTTTGTCCATGCTGGTCAATAGGGTCCTGGTAGCATCATTTTTGGTTTTACGGTTTAAACTTAAATTTAAAGTAAGAAAACTATGTAGAGGGTGGACAGTGTAATAAACACAAATACAAAACACCATCATGGTAACACACTATAAAAATGGCACTAATATAATACAATAAACATTAATTTAACAACATAAGATATAACTTATTATGGCATTTTAATTGTTTATGTGTATGGACAAAAAGAGGCTTTTTACAGATACAGATTTACAAAACATTAAATATATAAATGTATATTTAATTATTTGTCTCAAATTTTTTAGCATTTATTTTTTAACCACAAAGGTATGGATACAAAAAGACAAAGCAATAATGGTTTCTATTTGATTTTATTTACTTTAATTGAACTAACTTATAAGTTAATTTAAGTGTTATACAGACATGTAAATGCTCAGACAAATATAGATATAAAAAAACAACTAAAAGCAATAATTAATATTTGCAATAATTGTAAGTTTCCAATTAAATTTGAAACTTAATTTAAGTGAATTAAGCAGATCTTTTTCTTTGTAGATCTACAACTTAACAAAAATCAGTAGATAAATGTATATTCAACTTTTTGTTTTAAATTTTATACATTTATCGACAAAGATATTGATACAAATATATATATGGAATGGAAAATTATTCATTTTTACAGTGTATGGACAAAACATTTTTCCATTTTATAAAACATCTTCTTTTGTGTTCCGCAGAATAAAGTAAGTCATACTACACGAGGGTTTGGGACAACATGAGGGTGAGTAAATAATGACCGAATGCTTATTTTTGGCTGAAATACCTCTTTAACATTCATTGAAGTATTCACTCTCCTTATAAAATGTGCAAGGATGAGAGTTAGAGGGCAATTTCTGCCTCTAGACATATATTGGCAGCATTCCACTGTCAGCTTAGATGCCTACTGGGGACTGTTGGTACCCTTCCTGAGTCCTGCTGTGTCTGCTCCTGTCCTTTGGGTCTTTCTAATTGCTCCAGCTAATGCTGGCGCTGAGGCACATGAGTGAATGCTGTTGGATTTTGATAAGAACAGTGCCTTGGCTGATTTTTCCTCTAATCCATAAAACTGTAAAAATCAGAGAAAGTTTCTTATTCCCCTGATGCAGGCGATTCAGCCCAGCTTTGGTGCATTTATTCCCATTGCACAAGTAGGTCGAATGTTGACTCACGGCATCACGTCAAGGCCGCCTGAAGCATTTTCATTAGACTGTGTGCTGACTTCAGGGTGAATGGGTTGCATTGATAATGAATCATTCGCTCACCCCGAGTCTGCTCTACTGCTTTTGACAAGAATGTCATGTTTGAAGAAGCTTTGTGGCAGACAACAGCAGTGTGTCAGTCAGGATTATTCTGTGAAATTCTCTAGGCACTATGGGAAGGTTTACACAGTGGAGCATGTCAGAGAAAGAGTCCATGGAGAGCACACTCTTTCGATTTTCCGTCTTCCAGTTTTTCCCAGCTGAGATGATGCTCTTTGCATAGTAATCCAAGTCTCTGTATTTCTCTGACAGCTCAGACAGTATCACCTTCTAGTGGCCTAGCAACTCACACTGTGACATATAGACATGGATATTTACATTTATAGTATGATTATTTAATAATTTGGCTCATATTTTCATCATTTATGGATGTTATCTTTATTTTATATCTTTAATTTTAAAACCTAATGTAAGTGAAGTTTAAAACAGGTGTGTACATGTTCAGGAAATGTATGGAATAGATATTAAATATAAGTTTTGATTTAATTTAATTTAAAAACTTTAAAAGGTATCTTTCTTAGAGAAGTCGTAGATTTACAAAACATTCAATTGATAAGTGTATGTAATCATTTGTCTTAAATTCTTAACATTTATGGACAAAGACATGGACACAAACAAGACTAAAAGTAGCAATGATGATATGATCCTATTTTAATCTAACTTAATAAAAGTGAATTTAAATGGCATACAGACACATAGATGTTCAGGAAATTACACGTATGGACAAATATATAGATTAATTCATTAATTATATGCTCCAATTTCATTTAATATATTGTACCTTTAATTTAAAACATGAATTGAAATGGTCATTTTCTTATAAAACATTCAATAGAACAATGTATATTTAATCGTTTGTCTAAAATTTCAACATTTATGAAAAGATGGATACAGAATGACTAAAATAGCTATAGAAAGATACATTCTAATTTAATTTAATTTAATTTAATTTTAATTAATGTAAGTGTCATACAGACATACATGTTCAGAAAACTTGATGAAAATGTAGATAAAAACAATTAAAAATAAATATGGGGTCTTCTTTTCCTCCTAGAAGTTCTAGACCTACAAAATAAATGCATATTTAATCACTCATTTGTTTCTTTTTCACAACATTTACAGGCATGCATATAACTTTAACCAAAGCAACTAATGCCATGCTTTGCTAGCTGAGCTACAGAAATATGTGAAACTCCATCATATCTGTCCTGAAGACTTTTGGCACCATTTTGCCATAGCTATAAACTAGCATCGACAGTTCTCAGCATATATGAGAACTGGAAATGTGTCGCTATAGCTCAGCTGCTGGCAGATTGTCTGCTGAAATACATCAAGATAATAGAATGGCAAGGACGAAGTACAATCTGCCTTACACAGCATACAGAACTCCTTATCCCAAACTTTAGACAATGTACATACATATACTGTACATTATACGTTATCAAATAAATCACTTTCTATGTTTCAGGGGGATTCCTTATACAAATGCTGATCTTAGGCCAATACACGTCAGAACTCCAAATAGGCTAACATACGTCAGTACCGTGAGTGTTCACTACATTCTCTGAATTTTCTAGTGTTGATGTCATGGGTTTACTTGTGAGGGAGAAGAATCCTCAAGTTTATATCCTCCTGAACTATATAAGCACAAACTTAATTTACAGCTCTGCAGTTTGCTATAACATGTCCTGATATTTGTTTATACCCATACCACCTGATTTCGATATCAGCAGTCTCAATCTTGTTGTGCAGCACAGATTACCCTGGCTTGTTATTGTTGAAATTTCTCTTTCTGCCAGACAAAGAGAAAACAACTGCAGGGAGGGTAAGGAGGAATTTGTCAATTCCAGACAAAGCCTGTTTTGACCATGTAGAGACAGGAATATTTCTTCTTATACTCTGTAAATCACAAATGATTGTATAGACATTCAGTCCGTTACTACTTTGTATATGAAATGTGGAGTTTTCTTGATCGATATGTGTTGAAATTTACAATAAATTCTCTGTTTGTGCTACAAACATGTCAGGGTTCTTTCTACTGTATGTGATCTTGTGCTTGAGATATTGAATTCAGCCCTGCTGTTTTTTATTGTACAGGGATCTTTAATTAGATTTATAGAGGCTTTGTAGTGTGAGACCTGCAGAGAATCTCAATTCTCAAGAAGTCCCTGGTCAAGGCCCATGCAGTGAATTGCTGAGTCCTACATCACATATTGAGAGCGGTCTTCGCAGGACTCAGACTTAAATGAGAGCCCATGCTGGTGTTAACATCCTTAAACATTCTCAGTATGAGCAGCACATCCACAGCCTTTCTCAGCTTTAAATCTGGGTTGGTGATAAGAAGTGTCAAGCAGTGGCAACTGTGTACTGCAGTGTGATATGCTGCTATAGCCTACTTCTTACTATCTTTCTTAATTCTTAAAATTATCATACATGCTGTTTGTGTGAACTAGAGACTACCTGGAATGTTTCTTAACAATCCATTTGTTGCACTGCAAGACCATAAAGGGAGATGCAGAAACTAAAGGGTTATTACATATAGCCTAGTCAACAACAACGTTATAGCACCTAAAATATACACTAAGATATAAATGGATGTTTCTGCAAATTTGGGCACTTTTATGTCCCAGGGGTTGGTTTTTATTAAAACAGATTTCTGCTTTTTGTGATAGGGCACCATTAAAACTTTCCTGTTAAAGCTCCATGCTTTCATCATTTATTTTACTGCTTTTGATGTACCCTACCTTTTTATGTAGACTATAGGTTTCTGTTGAACATTTGTCCCAGAGCCAAACTTTGAAAATCCATCATTAAAAAAATATGAATTCTTACACGTTTAAGACCATGATCTAACAGAGTGAAATAAAAACAACTGTTTAAAAAAAAAAAAAAAAAAATTCATAATTGTGACCAATCATAAAACACAATTTTGCACACACTTTTCTAAAACAATTTTTTTTTTTTTAAATGATTGATTATTTCAAAGGGTTACTAATGACACATCATTTGGTTATTTTCATGTCTGGGAAAAATTTGGGATTAAATGGGTTAAGAGTTTAATGAAGGTTTGTTCGAACTTTTTTTCTAATGCCTTTGATTCAAGTAGTTGTTCATAGTTGGAAATAACCTTAAATTGACTAATTTTTAGCAGATTAAATGGCTTCCCGTGGCTTCGCACCTCTTTCCCGACATCAGGAAAACCTCATGGGTCTGGGAAGAGGGGTTGGCCTGTGACGTCAGCACATCGAGTGCTACACTTGATCACGTGGTTGAACCAGTCATTGTCCAGTCAACTAAATCACCCTCATTCTTGCTGCCTTCAGAGCTTCTGCTTCTAGATGATTCTGTCCAAGATCTTGGTTCAGGTATGCTGAAAGATGAAGTCTATAAGAGAGGGTGTGTAAATATAAAAAGTAAAGTGTAAACTATTTGTTTACGGCTAAAACTGTTTTTACAATTCTTTTATTTTAGAATGAATCAATCACCACCAGGGCTGTAGCTGAGGTTTGCAGGGCCCCAGTGCAGGTTGTACCAGTGGGCCATGTTTGAAATTGTTTAATTTGTATGTTTGTTCTGTTTATTTATTTGTGCTATTTACACAATGTTTAATTTTTTTTTCTTTTCTAGTTTGTAGGTGTCCAGGTACAGAAACCAAATAATAACATGTAAAATTGCACTGCACAGTCTTCACTGTAAAAAATTATATATAGTCAAACCAAAATGTATTCAGACACCTTCAACATTTCTCACATTATTACAGTTTATTTGCTATAGTTTAGAAAATGGTAATAAAATATGACAAGAACTCTGACTTAAGCTGTGTCAGAACAAATTAATCTTGATAATGTCAGATAACTTTGATAGAAAGGTATGTAATGGATGTAAAGTATGACAATATTTACACCACTATCGATACTTTGTTGGCCAATTACCAAGCAATTCTTAATTTTGTTCAGTCTGTGGTGTAAAAAGTTTGCATTAGCAATTAAAGAAACACTTCAGCAAAACATGGTCAGGTCAAAGTGTCAGAATTTTGGTCCCAATTTTTATTTTTTTTATCAATTTTACTGGTAGTCAACTGTATGAGGAATTTTTTGGGTATAATATGTCACAGTTTATTTTATTTTGCTATACTCGCTTACATAAATGAACTATAGCTATAGTGTCCTGCACCCATAAAATATATCAAACTATATCTGGTGTCTATTTTTTGGTTTGACTGTGGATTAATTCTTGTTAAAACTACAAAGTAATTCAGTCAAGAGCAGTGAGTGATTTTTTTCATTTTCTTGGATTAACATTACAGCATCTAGTAGCTAAAGTAGGTGCGGTCACTTTAAAAGACATTATAATGATACACATCCGATTTCTTTCTCCACTGTTTACTTTCACTTAAGACATAACTGACATTTTTTTGTGGATACTCTCCAAGACGGGTATTTTGACAATTTTATATGCATTTTAAACTCTTGAATCTTTAAATTGGCAAGGCTTAAACATGTGCAAATGATAAGCTTTCGTGACTATACGCAGTACAGGCTTGTCAACTGACCTGTGCGTCTTTTTAGGCTGGCTTCAGCCAGTTGGTTGAGATCGCCGGTGGGGGGCCCCTATAATTGTCACTACTTTTTACCCCACTAATGACGGCTCTGGTCTTAACTATTAGTATACAACTACACTAACTTTGTAATTCTCAGCATCTGTCTGTCTATCTTTTTTTTTTTTTTTTTTTTTACTTATTTGTGTTTTATGTAAAAATGACAGCTTTAACCCTCTGGTGCTCTTCGGTCACTTTTGGCCGAAATTTTCTGTTTTGAATTTTTTTAAATCACACCTTCATCGGAATGGTACGATACTTGGTGACTTATCACATTTGGAATGTGAACACAAAAATTGAGGACATGATTTGAGCAGGCTAAGTGGTTGTAAAAGTCACACTTGTGGTCTTCGGTCAAATGGCCAACCATAGGAAGTGAATGGGAAATCGACAAACACAAATTCTGAGAATTTGTGTATAATCTACAAATCTGACACAATGCAGAAAAAAGTAAACCACAATGACAAGGTGAAACTCTAAAACAGCAAGAGAGTGCAAAACCAATACATCCACTCACATACTTATACACACACCCATGAACTGGAGTGACTGTAATGCATCAAATGTCTAAAATAAAAGCAATTCAACTACAATGCAGTAAAAAAGTGGACTGCAAGAAAGGGGTTACACTCTAAAACCACACACAAACTCAGTTACACACACTCACAAACACAATTTTACACCCTCAAATGATTTGATATGGCTATAACCAAAACAAGTCAGAAAACTGAAATACTTCTAGTAATTTTGAAAACATTTCTGTTCATTTGATTCTTTTTTAAAATGTTTTATGTAACAATGCTTTGTGTTCATGTTTGACTAGTAATAATTCAAAAACTGATGCTTCAAAAAAAAAAAATTATAGGCCTTTTATATAACGCTATATAAGAATCTTTGGCCTAAACCATGGAATTGCTCAAAAATAAACTCAAAAATTTGATTTTAAAGCCATTGACTATTTTAACATGAAATTCTGCATTCATTGAAAAGTAATATAAAAACAATTGTGTATTTTCAGTGGGCAGATATTGATCATATTTAGTGCCATGGAATTATCTCAAAATACAAATGAAAAAATATTATTGAGCAAATATATTTCATTGATTTTACTGGGACGAAAATTACATTTTAGGTGACTGGTCACTTTTTTGACCATGAAGATTACAAGTGTTACTCCCAAATTAAGGAGCACCAGAGGGTTAAGACATTGTCTATATAACAATTTTAACTACAGTATGTGTGGGACTACAGTAGTTTAAGTTTAATTTATATCTATGTAATCTCATCTTTTCTCTCTCTCTCTCTCCCTCTCTCTCTCTCTCTCTACTTTCTGTATAATGCACTAGGGTTTTTCTTGTTTTTGTTTTAAGTAGTGTAGTTTTGGTATAAACCCCGTAAATACTTGTGAGACAAATTGAGCTGTATGGTGTGGGGTTTTGGCAGCATGAAAACCTGATGCCTTCTATGGTTATAGCTTCATAAACTTCATAAACTCCATCTAGGGGTTGCAGGGCGCCCCCAACAGGCAATCCAAGAGAAACACAAGCGCTCAAAGTAAGCAGGCATTTGTAATGTGGGTGTTTTGGATTTTACCCTCTTCCTAATGCCTGATCTGGTGTTTCAGATATTGTGGAGTCTCTGCCTCTCTCTTGATGTTTTGGTGACTTGGCCAACAAATGAACTGCAGCACTTAAGTCTGTTGTAAATTGAATGATTGCTTTTTAAATGTGGCTTTTAAACTTCTCAACGTGATTTTTATCATAGGGTGCTTAAGACTATAAAGTAGTCAACAATATTGTGACTTGATTCTCTGTAAATCCAACGTGCTTTTGGTCTGAAGGCTGAAATAAACGAATGGTTTTGTACCACTTTGTTTCCTTTAAGGTCTCTTTTTCTGGTATACCATGTATTTTACTTGTATGCTACTTGCAATATCACGTAAACAACTGAATTTCAATAAACGAAACAAATCTGTTTCTGCCTAGTACACTAATTTGGTTTTATGGTGCACGACGACCTCTGCCGTTCGCTTTGACTTGCGTCTCATTTTACGAAAGAGAACTTGTTTATATTGTCGACCGGCTTATGTAGGGGAACATTATTTCGTAACGCTTAATCCATGTTAAGTGGCAGCAAACATAAGCGATCAAAACCGCACAGGTGGTCCATCGCGCGCTCTTAGTAAGCGTCATTGCGGTGCAGCTTGACAACACCACCCTCTCTATATTCAAGTTAGTCTTTAACTCCGATTTAGGCGCTATATCGTTTTGGGTATGAACGGAGACGAACAGATAGCCCGTTTATTCGGGTTGACTTTGTGCAACTTTTAACATCAGTAGAGCGTCAGTGACCAGAAGCTCAAAGAATTTTTTTCGTAATCTCGTTTAACCTGCTTGATGACAATACTGCATAATTTCGTCGAGTGACTTCATTGGAAAAATCTCTTCATTACTATTTTAAGCGCACGCTGTCAAAGATGCCACCCCTTTTGTAAGTTTCAAATAACTTTTTCGTTAGAAGGTTTATACATTTGCGCTTCCTGGCACGGTAATGGAGACCTCAGAACCGTCTGAAATCCGCACCATTCGTGAGAACTATGAGAAAGCGCTGCAGTCTCTCAACTCAGGGCTTCAGTATGATGAGATGGGGAATAAGGACCAAGCGCTGCTTCTGTACAAACTGGCCAGACAGCATCTTCTCGGCGGGCTAGAGGTGAACACCTACGGCGAGCGCTGCGTCGGGCGCTACTGGGACTTCGCGCGACAGACGCAGCTGAGGATGAACGAGACTCTGAGCACAATCACTGATCGTATAGAGGTGCTGGAGTCCACAGCGAACTCGAGTCAGCGCCTTTATCCGACCCTTCCTGTCCTCCAGGACCCCCAGCCAGTAGCTACCAGAACACCTCTCTCAGCTTCAGGGGGGGCCTCTGCTGAACCTGCCTCCCCTACGGTGGGCTTCACTGTACCTGCTGAACTTCCACCAGCCTACACTCCACAACCGACTGAAGGGCATCTGTCACTCTCTCATGGAGACAACGGGCCAATTCAAGCTGCTCCAAACCAGACACAGCGCCAGGCGTTTGCCCCAGTCAATCTCAGAGAGCTTGGCATGGAGATTTTGTTCTTGCCCAGTGGGGTGCAGATGTTCTTCGTTTCTGCTGAGGGTCAAGTCAGCGCCCCTTCTTATCCAGGATTCCTACGAATAATCATATACAACAGCCAGAACGGTAGTGCCGGCTATGCCCCAGCCTACCTACAGGTAAATAGTGTTTGGATAATATTTTTATTTATTACTAATGTCTATACTTGTGTTATTCTCCCCCGAGTTTTGTTATTGTTCACTAAATCTATCTAAATCATTTTTGGTAATTGAAATAAGGTTGAAGTGATATATGAATAGACTATTAGACAAAAAAATAAAGACCTTAAACCAAAAATTAGAGATGTTGTCTTGGGTGAAAAGTAAATGGTTAAAGATGAAGCGCTAAAAGTACTGACACTGAAATAAAAATAAATATTGGAATAATAAAAAAAGAAGAAAGCACACCGAAATTACTAGAACTAAAATTAAAACAAAATAAAAGCTCATTCAAATTAAGCACTATAATAGTATATAAATACTAAATTGTGAAAGATATGAACTTTTTTGTTTATCATAAAATAATTTGAATTAATGTATGCTAAAAATGAACTTTGCGAAAAATGTGATAAGAAAAACTTAATTTAACAGGTCTTAAGAAACCTTATTCAAAATAAATATTTTATAGATGTGTAGTGTGCCAAAGACACAAATATTAAAAATTATTATTATTATTTTTTTTTTGGGTGTGTGCGCATGAATTAAGTTCATAATATTATGAAAGTCTTTTGTTTGAAACTTTGATAGCATTGCATTATATACACCCTTATTTGTGCTAAACAAACCATTCATCACCTTGACAAGAATTGTATAGATTCACACTGCACACCAGAGAAGTCTTGTGATGATCACATGAATCTGGGTGTTTTTTCTTTTGTTTTTAAAAAGAATTACGTCTATGTAGGGTTTGGTTGTTGAACATCAGTTCATGGCTGACAGCAAAATAACTGCGATTACAGTCATGCTTCTCATGTTATACAAATATACACTTTCTTGAGCATTATAGAGCAAAGAGAGAAGTAGAAACCTTGTGTTATTTATTAAGAGAAGCCTTGGGATTATTTAGTATGGCTCATTTGATAGGTAGTATTTAAGATGACTTTTAAACTCAGGAAGTGTTTCTTTCAGTTGGTTGTTTGTGTCACTCAAATCTGACGTGGATTAGAACCGTTTCACTTTCAGACGTCAAACAGGTGGTTTCACAGTTCCACCTCTTCTGTCAAACCCACAAAAGCCTGTCCAACCTGACTGTGTGGAGGCTACAATCAAAGGCTTTAGGTCTGTTTAGGCTGTGCAGTGCTAGAAACAGTCTGTGATGCCAGGGTTCTTTGTACAGAGTGGCTCTGCATGCTGTTTCAGCAAATAGAAATCTCATTGAATGGCTGAGCGTCGGCTCAGTGCAGTATTGGCTCTGGGGCTTGATTTAGGACACGTGGAGTCCACGCGTTTACTGCTTTCCACAGTGGTCTTTTGTCCCACTTTAGCAATCCAGAACAAAGGGTGGCTTTCTGAATAATCACACCGTGCACAAACATATGCAATATAATTGCAGTCTTATTTGACCCCAGTTGTCCCTCATATGCACAATGACATCCAAATAACACATTAATCTTTATTGTAGTTTAAAGCAGGGGTCATCAAACTTTTTGATGCTCAGAACCCCAAAATATGATGGTCTCCCACATATAAATTGCAATAATTGCAATACATTTATTTAGCTAACATTTTTCTTATTGAATTATAGCCTAAAAGTTATGAATTATTTGAAAATATAAATTACATTTGCAGCATTTTTTATTTCTCTTAACTATGCTTGTAATTATTGATATTAATTGTTTAATCTCTAATGAAGTTTTAAATCCTAAAACCTTCTTGTTAAAATCTATTGCTGTCAATACAATAAAACCATGATTAATCACATGAACAAATTTTGTAAATATTCATTATTCAAAAAATAAAATAAAATAAAGTTGCAATTAAAACAAATATTACAAGAGTACAATTTACAAGAAAATACTATTTCAGTGTTTTTTTTCTACTTCGAAATTTCATGTTTAATTCAGTGTGTTACTTGCTGTTTCTTTGTAACTGTTTATTTATTATCAATTTCTGAGTGAATTGTTTTTACGCCAAAGTAATTAATTACAGTTTAAAGGCAAGTAAAAATCATGTACCGGAAAAAAGTCTTTAAATTTTTATTAAAATTTTGTGCTTGCAGGTTTGTGAATGGATCTACCCACTGTACCCAGATTCACCGGTCTTTCTTAGCAACAAAGGTGTGTTCACATTTCCCAATACCAGCTCAGCAGTGCCGGGGTCCTATGTTGGTGTGGTGCTGTCCTCAGAGCTGCCTGCATCAGACAGGGATCTGTTCCAGGAACAGCTGTCCGCTCTGGCACAGCTTAGGGTCCAGGTACCCAATCTCAAATTTGATTTTGCTAAAATGTATGATTATTTGAAAAAATGATAAAATCAACAGTTTTATTGAACTCTGAATCTATGCACTTGGTTTTGTGTAGCTCACTTTTGCTACGTATTACTCATAACTGAGGGATTTTCTTTTAAGGTAGATGAAGATCAAGGTGGCACTGCAGGAACAGACATTAACCTGAGTGGGAAGGTTCCTCCTTCAGAAACACCTCTAACCCAAACACCAGGAGGGGAGGAAAAAACTGTTCCTCTGTGGAGCGAAAAAATATCACAGAACATTCTAGCAGGTCTGAACTTTAAGATTAAAGTTATGTAACCTGACATTTTGATAGGAATCTCATTGGATAGCTAGTGTATTTGTTTCTTCTACTGAAGTAGAAGTTAAGAAGACATGATCTCTTAAAAATAAATATTGGCATCTATGGTTCCATGAAGATCCATTGAATCTTTCCACTGAAAAAAAAGTTCTTCATATAATTAACATTCTTCTAGGAAAGAAATTGTTCTTTTAAGAACTGATCACTGAGAGGTTCTTTAGGGAACCAAAAATGGTTCTTCTATGGCATGATTGTGAAAAACCCTCTTTGGAACCTTTATTTAAGAGTGCACTGAACACTTATTGATGCATTTTTATAATTAGCCACTAGAGGCCACTCTAATACACTCTAAGGGAAAACAAGCACTAAAGGTATTGTGATATTTTCACTGTGGTTGTTCAGGGACCTCCTGGCTGAGTCGGGGGCTTGTGCGAGGAGCTGAAGCTACCGGTAAAGCCATCCAGAAAGGAGCATCTAAGCTACGAGGAAACATCACTCCAGAGGAGACCCCAGCAGAGGTCAGCCCCAAGGTCACCAAAGGCCTTAATGCAGCTAGGCAGGCCACTGGGGGTGCTGTGAAAGTCAGCCAGTATCTAGGTAAAACAATGGTGTAATTAGATTTATCAAATACTGAAATATTTATAGCTTTTCTTTATCCTGTTTTGCAACATGTATAATACATTTTGTTTTAATCACCAGTGGATGGTGTTGCTGCTGTAGCTGATAGAGTTGGGAAAGAACTTGCTCCACACGTAAAAAAACATGGTAGCAAACTCATTCCAGAATCCCTCAAGAAAAGTAAAGATAACTGCTCCAACATGGATGGAGCCAAGCTAGTGGCAGGAAGCAGCTTACAAGGTAAACAAATAAATCATTTGGATGTTCTGAAAGGCTTGTGCCATTTTACTTTTGTCCTGCTAAATTAAGTGAAATATATCAAACTTTAAGACATTAATACTCCTTTATAACTTTACAAATGGTATTTTAGTTCATGTTTAGATGCAAAATGTGTTCTATAGGATTGTCAACTCTGTGGTCAAGTCTGGAAACAGCAGCAAAGACCATTGGCAAAAGTATAACTTCAGAGACGGTGACTACTGTGAGGCACAAGTAGGTGTTTTTTTTTTTATTGGTTTTTCAGGATTCACTGATTCACAGTTTCTCTTCTGCTTTCCTTTTAATCTTCTTCCCACCCAAGAGTCTAATACTGCTAGTTTTTTTTTTTTTTTTGCTATATACTGGGGTGTAACGGTACATGTATTTGTCCTGAAATGTCACGGAACTGATATCATGGTTTGTTTGCGTAACTTGTCCTAGGAGTAAAGTTAGTAGTAGGTATTGGTTTAAGAGTGGGTCTATTTTGTAATTTCGGTAAAGGGTTTTGTTGATGAGGAGACTATCCGAATCAAAATTCAAATCCAGAACAAGTTCAGAGGCTGCGTTTACACTTGGCATTAACATGCGATCACCGTGATCAAGCAGATCGGATCATCAGTCAATCAGAATATGGCGCGTTTACACTTGTCAACATCAACTGACTTTTCTATCTGGATAACCGATTGGATCTGTCTTTCCTGCGCAATATTCAAATAAGTCTTCAGAGAATGGCCCGGTGCAAAGTCAACCTGAAGTGGTGGGTTTTCTTTTGAAAAGCATTTTTAATCGTGGGACATTTTACAAAGCAAAGATAAGTGTAGGAGTCTCACTAGTCTCCACACGGGTGTTCTCTGTCTTTTTTTCTGACAGTTCGCGAGAGAGGGGGCGGCGTTTTGCATGACGTCCCCCTGCGAATGCAGACACGATGGCTGGTTTGCATTTACATTACACTGAGATCCGATCACAATGTGTCCCCGACTACCTCTGGACCAGGACACGCTGATCGGATAACATTCCGATCAGAAGTGCGTTTACACTTGTCTTTTCAAGTGTATGTGGACAACATCCGGATACAGGTCGCATGTTAATGCCAAGTGTAAACGCAGCCAGAGACGCCATGCAAGAGCTCTAAGAACCGCCTGCTTGTTTTAAATCAGCAGTGTGGAAAAGTTTGGGGTTCTAGAGATGCACTGGTCGACTGACTGATCTCTATTCCAGAATTGCACACAAACTGCTTTGCCATCATTTCCCAAAATGTAATTTGTGTGGAATATTTATGAGGTCTGTAAAGAGAAGAATGTACTGTACTGTACCAGGCAGATCAAGCTCACCGTTCGTGATGCTTGAAATCCAGGAAGACAAATGTGTGGGGGTTTATATGAATGTATATTTGAAAGGAACTGACCGTCTCCAGAAAAACTTTGATGGCATTTTATTTTCCTCTTACCTCCATATAATGCCCAAGGAAAAACTGCATCACTGCTGTTCCATAAGCGCCACCTGCTGTCATTTTCATTCAGTCCATCGGCACTGTCTTATGTAGAATAATTTTACAAATCAAAAATTCTGTTTTTGCTTTAAATCTTGAAATTATACAATCTAATTAAAATCAAAAACAACTGCTCATGCTACATGTAGCATTACTGTCTGTTCAAAAAGAAATAAAAAAAAAAAATTCCTGATGTACCGAACTCGTATTGAACCGTGATCCCAAAACCGAGGTACTTACTGAACAGGGACTTCTGTTACACCCTTACTATATACCTATCCAAACTTCAGTGCTTTGGGAAATGGATTAATTTACTCTTTCCTGTTGCTTTTTCAGATTTAGGGGTCTAGGAAGCCTCTTGGACCCCCCTAGCAGCATATAAATGGTGGCGGGTAAAAACACACTGCATTTTCTGACTAATGACTCTGCCAAATTCGAACCTACCCACAGTGCCTTATTTACTGACCATTACTGTCCATTCAGTGGTTGCTGAGAATGTGCTTATTTTCTTATTAACAATCCTGTCAGATTGTTTTGTGAATTAAAACTGAGGTGAATGCAACATTTCGTCTGCTTACTGTTCTGTTCATTTTAAGATGTTTGACATTCTCAAAAATCGAATAGTCAACAACATAACATGAACTTCTGTCGGGTCATTTAGCTCAGAATATCTCCATGTTTGTGATCAGGTATGGAGACGAGGCAGGACAAGCTGCAGACACTGCAGTCCAGTCTGCTGTCAATGTAGGTATCACAGCATTTAATGTGGACAACCTGGGAGTCAAGAGTATACTGAAGACCACAGGCAAGCACACTGCAAAAGCAATGGTGAATGATGGTTCAGAAAGAGAAGGAACTGAGAAGGAAAAGCCACCTAAGAAAGGGCAGGATGAGAAAAAACAATGAAATATTAGCCATCATGAATTAACTTTTTATCATGTATAGTCTTGTAGCACAAAAGGCCTATACTGGGCAATGTTTACAGAAAGATGCACTTAAACAAGTAATGTTTTAGGAAAATGTACTACCCATGTTACACTTACCTAAAGATGTTTTTTATTTTCTTAAAGATATTCAGATGGTTATTTTTATAGAAGGAAAGCACAACTGGTTATTTCATTTTATTTGACCTTGTTTGAATGATTATTGCAGAAGTATCATTGACTTTATTTGTATTTGCATTCAGCTTTCTTCAGATTCAGATGAGAACTTGGATTTAAACTAAGAATTAATATCACTGTACTATATTAGCCTACTGTTTTTGACATTCTTGTGGCTTATGTTAATCTTCAGTAGCATAAACCAAAAAACCATATTAAAACCATTTGTAGCTTAACTTTTTTTGTTGTTGTTAAATTACAACTGCCATGGTTGTAATAAAGAAAATTCTTCTTGCATACTTTCTCCTAAACATGATTTTATACAGATTTGTCAAATCATCCTAAACCAATGTGAAGGCCCGTTCAAAATATATTTTCTCAGTGTCTTTATCATTAATTACTCAGACTGAAGATGGGAGAAACTGATCTCAGAAATTATGAGTTATCCCAACTGCAAGCAGAAGTTGAGCAAGAGAGAGAGGTCAAGTCCAATCATCTTAAAGCGATGGCTTGACTCCTGTCATGAAAAGCAGCCATTGCAGTTGCACGTTGGTTAGATTTATTATTTAGCAAATTTGTGAATCGTTTTAAGGGAGATGTTACAGGACTCTGTCTGACCTGAGAAGCACACTGGCAGATTTGGAGAAGAGACTTCACAGTGTAGATGGAGGTCTAAATGATCGAATGCAAGAAACATCGACCTACCAATATTGGACTAATAATCTGGTTAGAAAAAGCACAAATTCGTACATTAATTAAAGCCAAGCTGTATCTCAATCTCTGCTCAGAGAACAAGTGGAAGACGAGATATGAGAGACAGCTGGAGCTGAAGAAGCAGCTGGAGAAACAAATAAGCTTTGTTCGGGAGAGACTTGAGACCTTCCGTGGTGATCTCACAGCTCGCTTTAAAATGAGATGACACATAATTGTTGTTGCTATAGTATAGTATCTTATCATAATATAACCGCAGCCTTTATATTTTGTAATTTATGGTGTTTTTAGGCCTCCTTTATAGTGTGTTGCTGCAATCAGTCTGTAATGATACAAAGAAACACTTGGGGGCACCTGCTAGAAAAATAACAGGACAATTCAGTTGAAATGCTTTGTGGTGAAAAAAAAGTATCATCCACTCAAAATTATGGTCATAGTACATATCCAAAGTTTCACATACTTCATTCATGGTTTCCTCTGCTGACTCTCTCTTCATCATCTTCATTGCATCTGTCCATTGATGGTTGTTCTTCAGTTCTGATCAAATTAATGATCAAGGGTCTTCTGCTGATACAGAATGAAATATGAGGCAGGCACAGTCAAGCCGTTTTTATACTTTGGAGTTGTGAGGGAATGAGCCATACTGTTATTTTGATTGTGTACACTGCACCACTGTAACTTCTGTCTTACTCTTCAGATCGACTGGCTTCTATTCGCTCATATGATGAAATATCAGAGGAAAGCAATTCAGCCAAAAAAAAAAAAAGCAACCAACTTCCAAATCTTCTTAATAAAGTTGTAATTATAAATTTTAATTTAAACCTTAATTATATAAATATAATTAAATCAACAAATTATATAAAATATAGTGGCATACAGTACCCTAAATTAAAAGTAATTATTTTAAATAATTATTCTTTCTAAAATTCTAAATGTCACAGACGTGTGGCATTCAGAAAACAGTTTTTTTATTTTATTTTTTTTTAATATACAAAATATACCTCACGCCCTCTGTCTGTGCAACATAGAAGTGACGTTTTAATTTATGCATCAGTTCCTGCATACACATTTACTTTTCAGCGGTTATTGTTGCATGGTGCAATTGTTTCTCATTACAGCCTGGCAAAGATGAATATGGTTTTCTGCCAAAGACAAGATTAAAATCAATCTGCTGAGACCGCCTGAAAAAAAAAAAAGAAAAGTTAATCAGTGAGAAGTAATCTGTAAATGAGGAAGCTAGAAAGACTTGGGTGAGCCATGCCACAGGGATGGGATGATAATTAAAATATTTAAAGAGTGAAAATGTTTGGGGTCACTCATGACCCCAGGCAAATATTCTTCTATTTATCCCTATCATATAATCATACAGTACATAAGAACATTCTTTGTACTTTTTCTTTAAGCAATAATTCACTCCAAAATGAAAATTTACTCCCATCCAAGATATAGATGAGTTTCTTCATCTGAACAGATTTGAAGAAATTCAGCATTACATCACTTACGATGCAGTGAATGGGTGCCGTCAAAATAAGAGTCCAAACAGTTTATAAATACATCACAATAATCCATATAATCCACAAGAATTCAGTCCATCAGTTAATGTCTTTAAGTGAAAAAAGCTTGTTTGTATGAAACAAATTAATCATTAAGAAGTTTTTAACATCAAACAATTAATTGTGGATTATTGTGATGTTTTTATCAGCTGTTTTGACTCATTCTAATGGCATCCATTCACTGCAGAGGATCCACTGGTGAACAAGTGATGTATTGCTTTCCCCAAATCTTCTCTGATAAAGAAACAAACTCGCCTACATCTTGAATGGCCTGAGGGTGAATAAACTATGAGCAAATTTACAGTTTTGAGTGAACTATTTCTCCATTTGTTCAGATACATTTTTTGTTCTTTTTATTCAGGATGCTCTCAGACAGAGGCTGAAATTGTGAGAATCAAACCTATCACTGTGGTGTTTATAGCACCATGCAGTTGAGCTACTTAACCAAAGATAATATCCAAAATGTTGCGTTTGAACAATGATGATGTGTCACTATAGCTGTCCTCAACACTGGATATGGGCAGAAAGCAGCAGATGGTTCGAGCCCGGAGGACAGCACTGGGTCCAGACAAAACGTAAATGTGAAAATGCACTGAACATAGTCAACTGACACCACTTTGGTTCATAGAAATCAATCCCAGGTCTTATTTTTTTCTTGAAACATTTTTTTTAAAAACTTGGGGGGAAAAAAACATGCAGGGTTGAGCATTCATTAATTACAAGTAAATCCACATTGCGACCAGAATGCAATTGTCTCATCATGTAGCCTATACTTATTCATTTCCCTGTTATACTAAAATCGTGAGTAACAAGACCAATCCAAGAATGAGCAATAATTTAGCGATAGTTCACCCAAAAATGATTTAATCTGTCATCATTTACTCACCCTCGTGTCTTTTCAAACCTTTGCTAATTTATTTTTCCTTCTTAACAGCAGTGGATTTTTAACTTTTTTTTTCTTTTGTGCTCTGCAGAACAAATCAAAATCAAACAGGTTTGGATATATCGCGCGTTTCTTGGTGAACTAACCCTTTAATATTCAGTTATTCAGGTATAATTGTCCTATATATAAAAATGCAATTAGCATTAAAATTTAGACGGATGGTCTGTTTTTGGTTGCTGTAACTTTTAAATACTTTGTTAAAATATTGGATGTCATAAATCATCTTTTTATCTGTTTAAAACAGAGGCCAGGAGAGGATGAAGCAACATTCAAAAATGATTAAGGCGTCAGTCAAAAAAGCACCATGCAGCAAGGAGTCGACTCCCTCGATTAAAACATTAATGCACTTAAGGGATTTTTTCAACATTTTCAATTTTCAATTTTCAATTTTCAATTTTTTTTTTTTTTTTGATTACATAGACTGAACTTCAATGACATTCACTGAATATTTTTAAATAAGTTTAAAAAAAACAACAACAACTTGACTCAGTGGGTTTCCTCAGCTTATTTCATTTCACGGTAATTTCTTTAATTAAATAGCCTATATTGTCATATCAGATGTTTGTTCTGTTATGAAATCATTTTAATTGCATGCTGACGAGTCAAGGTTAAGACGATGTGTTTTATATAGGCTAATTATGTAGGCAAATTTTAGAATAGCCTACACCTACATAATTATTTTTAAAAACTAATTGATGTCGTTAATGTTATTTTATGATCAAAGAGAGTTTGAACACGTATACAAACACATGTTCCTCTGAGTCGTGAGGGAGCTTCGAGAAAGACTTTGTGGAGCAGCCTCACCGTAGAGGACCGAGGCGGTGTGTGTGTGTGTGTGTGTGTGTGTGGAGAGAGAGGGAGGGATGGCTGTGGCAGGTCTGCTGTGCGGGGCTGAATGTAAATCACTGCAAGACACGGAGGAGAGAGAGAGAGAGCAGCAGCTGCCGACCGACAGCCAGCCTCCTCTGCGGGACAACAAAGGAGGTGCCGGGCTCACATCACGACTCCTGTCAGCACAACTCAACATCTGAATCGTGTTTATAGAGAAGAAATCTTGAATATTCACTAAATCTTCACCTTAAGGCAAGTAGAAAGGTCTTTTTTCTTTTCTGTATATGAAATTAAGCAAACCGAAAGCTCGCAAATATTTGGACCTGTCTTTGAATATTGTTTTGCTCATTCTAATTCATTTTGATAGTTCGGCTTATTAGTTATGTCATTATGGTCAGCGACGTGACGTTCATTTTTGTCCGGATCAAAGTTATTCGAAAATACACTAAGAAATTCAACTGAAACAAGTTTTCTTTGTAAGGATCAAAGTAATTTTCCTATAGTGTTTGCGCGACGTAGTCAAACTGTCATTGTTGGGAAATATGTAGTAATTGGGCATAATGTTTTATTATTATTTCTTTTAAAATATAAGTATTTGTATCAGTGTCACTCAGTTTTGTGTGTGTGTCTGTGTATGTTTTTAAATATTCACATATTTTGAGCTTTTATGAAAGGGCTTGTGTTCTGGTCGAAAAAACCCTCTTGGTATTACTAATAATGAATTTGTTTTTAAAAAATCTTTGAGAAATGTTTTTATTTTTTATTTTTTGGAAAACGTACTTTTTACTTTACAGTTAAACCACTTTATGAGTTTTTAACCTAAAATAGTGGTAAAAAAATTATTTTTCAAACATGTAAAGCAATATGAATACAAAAATCTCATGGCATTTAACATCCATATTTTTTACATCCTTATTGGTCATTGATCCTGAAATCAAGAAATAACTATTGGTCAACGTATTAATGTACGCTACACCATAATACTGTAGACTTTTGAGCACATTTTCAAATGTCACACGTTAGTGTTTGCCATGTCAAAGTGACACTGTCAACAACAGACTGACAGTCGCATGATTTAATTAGCTCTAAGAAACATATAACCTTTAAAAGGTTATTTTCAGACCAGACATTAATTGACACCCATGTCACAGGGTTAAAAGAGCATGCAAGGTTAAAGGAATACCCCCCCCCCCCCCTATGGAATACACCCCTAACTTTGTTCGTCTTCGGAACACAATTGAAGATATTTTGGATGAAAACCGGGAGGCTTGTGACTGTCCCATTGATTGCCAAGTAAATTACACTGTCAAGGTCCAGAAAAGTATGAAAGACATCGTCAGAATGGTCCATCTGCCATCAGTGATTCAACCGTAAAGTTATGAAGCGACGAGAATACTTTTTGTATGTGAAGAAAACAAAAATAACGATTTTATTCAACAATTTGTCTCCTCTGTGTCTCTCCGCATCAACGTAGCGCCATCTTGGAGAATATCCACTGAACGCAAGCAGCATACACTCTTCTGTGTCAGCCACACTGCACGGATGCGCTGTTTTCGTTCAAATCAAATCGTTTATGCACGTAGAAAACGTATCCTTGTGTCTTGGCTGACACAGAATAGCATACGCAGTTTGCGTTCAGTGGATATTCTCCAAAATGGCGCTACTTTAATGCGGAGAGACACAGAGGATTCAAATTGTTGAATAAAGTCTTTATTTTGGTTTTCTTCACGTTCAAAAAGTATTCTCGTCGCTTCATAACGTTACCGATGAACCACTGATGGCAGATGGACTATTCTGTGGATGTCTTTCACACTTTTCTGGACCCTGACACTGTAATTTACTTGGCAGTCAATGGGACAGTCACAAGCCTCCCTGTTCTCATCCAAAATATCTTAAATTATGTTCCAAAGCTGAACGAAGCATTTATGGGTTTGGAACGACATGGGGGTAAGTGATTAATGACATTTTCATTTTGGGATGGAGTAACCCTTTAAAACAAACTCAGTTTGGTAACTTATTTTTTCCATATTTAATTTTTACACTTTAGACCTAATTTGACTGGACGACATGGAGGAACACTTTGATGAGAGGGATAAAGTGCAACGCAACAGCCGAAGCGCAGGACGGGCAAATGGGCTCCTCAGTCCCACTCACAGCGCCCACTGCAGCCTGTACCGGACACGCACCCTGAAAGCTCTGAGCTCAGAGAAGAAGGCGAAGAAAGTGCGCTTTTACCGCAATGGTGACAAGTACTTCAACGGCATAGTGTATGCCATCTCATCGGACCGGATAAGAACCTTTGACGCTTTGCTGGCCGACCTCACCCGAACCCTCTCTGATAACGTCAACCTGCCCCAAGGGGTCAGAATCATCTACACAATCGATGGCTCCAAAAAAATCACCAGTGTAGATCAGCTGATGGAAGGTAAGAAGTTGTCTTAAGCTGCCTTTCGGGGTGGGTTTAGGTAGGGTAGTATGTTTTATGATGTTCCGCCTGCTTCTAAAAAATCTAGAAATTGCGGCTAAAATGTGTAGGCGATATGAGCGCAAGTTTACATTTTTGTGTTTCCATTTTTTTCCCAAAGTTTCCATATCTTGGTGCCTTGAATGCATTTGGATTCTCAAAATCAGAGCAGTAGATGTGACGGCAAGGATACAAAATTAGGGCACTCGATAAGCATTTAAGTCTGCATGGCTTTACCATAAATCAATGCATTTTAACAGAGATGACAGCACAATCGACAATGCCTCAGGTCTTTTGCCTAAAAATTAAACTCATGCTCTCATAATGTTCATAGAAAATTTGTAAAATATCACTCGACGTATCCTGTGACTATGTTCTCTCAATTATTTTAGGTGAGAGTTATGTGTGTGGCTCCACCGAAGCCTTTAAAAAGCTTGACTACTCCAGTAACGTCAACCCTAACTGGTCTGTGAATGTGAAGGCCTTGGGCTCCAGCAAGTGCCCCACGTCTCTAGCCAGCTCGAAATCAGAACCGCAGTCCAAAGAGGGCAAAGACTTCATCAGACCCAAACTGGTCACCATCATCCGCAGTGGGGTGAAGCCACGGAAGGCAGTTCGCATCCTGCTCAACAAGAAGACAGCCCACTCCTATGAGCAAGTTCTGACTGACATTACAGATGCTATAAAGCTTGATTCTGGTGTTGTCAAGAGGATCTACACCCTTGAGGGAAAGCAAGTAAGATTGCTTGTTTATTAATGGAAATCTTGATATTGCTGCAGTAATTTAGTCAATTTCATAGTCTGAAAGGAGAATCTGTTTTGTGTTGTATCATGATTGTTATGTAAAGTTGATTCATTCATGTGATTTTACCTCAGACAACTAATGAATTTCATAATAGTTGTTGTTATGCAAGCTCACCCTTTGAACTAGCATGGAAAACTTGAAAGCTTACTGAAATTGCACATTGGGAGTCCCAGATAATTGACTGGTAGTGAAATAGAAATGTTAGAAATGATTCATTAATCAACAGCTGAGTTCCCTCTTCCTTTGTTATTGTAATCAGTTGACTCAAATACTTTATAGACCTAAAAGTGTTTTGAATTGTTCTTCTCTTGTAGAAACTCAAAAAATATCCTAGAAATAAGGAGCTCAACATCCAAACAATTTTGCTCTTGTTTTTTTATCCTCTGAAATGAATTCAGTCCACAAGCCTTGAATTATAAATAATGAAGCCTCATTATTTCAAATGCTACAGCAGAAATCTCCCCCTAACCTGCAGCCAGATTTATGGCAGATCTAGTGTAGTTTATGAATGGGAATCTGTGTCTTTGCCCACACACACTCAACATGAGAGAACAGGTTGCTCAGAGCATACAGAAATAACTCGGGCTTCTGCTCTCATTTAAATTCCTCCCACCTTTTCGTGCTGTTCTGAAACATCTGTGCTGCCCCACACATGCAGAATGACAGAAGGGCACACTCATGCATGACGTGCTTGGATGTACGTGAATGTATAAACAAAATTCTAAATATTTGATCATACACATTGTAAATAACCTCCACATCTTACTGTACAGTGCAGTTCAAAAGTTCACTTTTGAAAGCTTTTTTCCCTCCAATTTTATGTGCTTAGCAAATTTTATTATCAGGATAAAAATTTAAATTAAAAATTATTATTTTTTTTACATTTGTTTTATGTTTGTATTTATTTTTCCCCCTTTTGGAGTAAAAAACACAGCACTCAAACTACATGAACTTCTACAGATTTGAGAATGATCCAAAGAACATGTGCTTCAGTGGAAGGAAATTCGACCTTTTGTTAAAAAGTCACATGGCTAATGTTGCAAATTTGCTTATTTGAACAGAAACTTAAAAATAAGGTAGAATCTTAAATATTTCTAATTCATTTTACGTCATAAATTATTATTTTTTTGTTTAAATTTTTTTTTTAATCCTAAAATGCTTTATTTGCAGGTTTTATTCTGAATCAGGGTTATTTTAGTATTTCATTGAGATACTATTATACTTTTTATTAATATTTCAAATATTTTTTTGTTTTGTGTTTCCATTTTAATTTTAAAGTTTTCTCTTTTTTTTACTTTAAGTTATTTTAGTACATAAACTAGCAACTAGATTATATATATAAACTAAAACTAAAACCAAAAAATGTTGGTTAAATATATATAAAAAATTATATATATATATATATATATATATATATATATATATATATATATATATATATATATATATATATATATATATATATATATAAAGAAATGAATATATATATATATATATATATATATATATATATATATATATATATATATATATATATATATATATATATATTTAATTTCATTTCTGTTAAAGTTTATTCTGTTTCAAGTAACAAAAATTTTTTTTGGTTTTAGTTTTAGTAAACTATAATAATAACCCTGTTTTGAATTTATATTGTGGACTTTTGAATGTCACTGTACATACTTGTCTTTCAATATGTCTTTGCTCTGCAAGGTAAAATGTGCAAATAAGCAGACGCCTATTGACTGAAATTCATTAAACTCTAATTAATCTGCGCAAAGATCTGTTACTTTTCTCCATTGATCTCTGTGCTGGTGGCTCTTGCCAGTATTTCAGATCTTCAGACTTGGTCTTTTCTATGTGAAAATCCCTCTAAATCCCCTTGAATGTTGAAAACCGGAGCACTTCATATCATGTGCAGTCATGCCTAAGACTTACTGCCTTTTTAGAGTAGCTGTATTGAGCAACATATACGTATTTTGAATGAAATGTAATTCATAAAAGCCTTCCTCCCATTGTGTTGGTCTGATATCAGAGATTACACAGTAAGGCATAAAAGCCCTGTTCACCATCCAGATAAAGTAAGAGCATTATGGGTAGCGCTAATTTTAGAACAGGGATCGATTGGGCCTGAGGGAGCTGTATAATGAACAAGCCTGGCCAGACACATTTACAGCACACAATTTTGTCCTGAAACAATTATGAACAAAAGCAACAGAAACCAGGAAGGAGAGACACAGAAAGGAAATAAAAGGAGATAATAGAAGAATCTATGGGGGTTAGAGAAGAAAAGATGAACAAGTTGCTGAAATGAAATATGAGGTTGAGGAGTTCAGGTGCACAATTAACAAAGCAATAAAAGTACATTTTCCTGTTTATTGTCCAGTTTGAATGCAGGATCCAGGTGTGGAAGCAACTTTTGCCAATGTTATTGTTGCTGTACTTGTTTGAGGTATTACAAAAATAAATCTGACTGTGTAGGTGATTAATGGGATTTCTAAAGCAATTTTTATTTAAGTTCAGTGTTGTTGAGTCATGAGATAACATTATCTTTTACATAACACAATCATCTTTTTGTATTATGTCATTACAGCCATTTTTGACTAGGCTTGCTCTGTTTTTGCAAAGTGCAAAAAATAACTTAAAGTCCATGTAAATTCAATTTTATCTGCTGAGTGAGAGTTTAGGAAGAGAGTTGAGACTGCATATTATTCAATAGACCAAAAGTTTTCGCATTTTTCTGCTGCGTTAATGCATGTAAATGAACCTGTCTGTGCCTTATGAAAGAAAAATATGGATTTCTCCTTTTAGTCAGTGAATAAAATTACAGTTTATCTCCTGCCTTGGTTGAGTCTAATGTAAAATCTGATTTAAACAGAGACTGCTTATTGCGTATTGCACATTGCATGGCATATTTCAGAAAAAGCAGAGTGCAGAGTCTGTCTGTTAGAGAAAGAGCTAATTATAAATGCAAAGCACTATGGAGATGGATTGCAATCTGATTACTCACATGGGAGTATGAACGTGATTTTCCCAAGTGCAAATGTATGTTTCTTTCAGCTACAGATCCTGTCAGTTACTTGTGTTTCATATGGCTTGGTAGAGATGTATGTTGCTTTTGTTTATGTGAGGTTGATTTAATTTCAGATCAAATGCCAGTTGTTTTTGGTGCAAAAACCTGCGTATTTCCTCCTCGAAACCAAATGGTTGTTGCAGAGTTTGGAAGTATCGAAAAAGCCATAAACCGACAACAGGCCTTGATGTCTTCAGTGATGGAATCACTGTAACGGAACCAACATCTGCCTCTAGCTCTGATGTCTGTAGCACCTGTCGTGATTTTAAAAATAGATGTCAGATACTAGAATGCATGTTGCCAGTGTCTGTGTGGAAATGAAATGTGAATGAATTGAAATGCTTATGATCACGAGAGAGATCTGGGTTTTTGGGTCTTTGCGTGAGTCTCATGGCACCTTTCTGATAACCTGTATAATGAGGTCAGAGACAGTAGATCAAGCTCTTATTCCATCTTCCTACATATCGTGAGACATTTATCTGGAGTATTACTGTAGGGTGTGAAATATGGATTGTGTAAGGTTTTAAGGTGTAAAAAACATTGTGATACATGTACTACAGCTCTGTATAGATGGGGCACTAAAGAGTTATCATGTGAGAGAGATACATACAATAAGTTTTCTAGACAGATTTGTAACAGCACCATACAAAGATTTGGGGGTCAGATCTTTTGGCTTGACTTTTGACCACTTGACCACTTGACCACTAGTTTATCGATTGATTCAGGTGCTCCGCATATAGATAATTCAGAGTTAGAAAAGTTTTCTGTGCCACATCTGATTCAGTTCCCCTCAGATGGCCAGTGACCTGGATCCAGTCCCCGTGTGATCTCCAATAATTTCCGGTACTACTGAGTGCAGGCTCACATTTTTGCTTGTGGTGCAATGCTGCTGAAGGACATTCCTGACAGATGGGAACAAAGAGGGCATGCAGCTGAAATTCATAATTAACATGTGTCAGAACTGTCTTAAAACCCATTTAACTTCATCTGCAACCATGCACAGACCCTCCAAATGTCCCTGGCTTGGAGCTTTCTGTCTGTCTCTGACTTTCTGACACATTTTCAATATGCAGCGTACTATGAACTATCACAGTTGTGGTTGTCTTTCTTCACAAAGGACAGGACTTTGGACATGAGCTAATTTTATCCATGCTTGTTGCTCCCTCTCCTTCCAAAGAAACTGATCATCCCCCCCCCAACAGTTTCTATGACGATGTGATCCAGTTGCTTGGTAACGGCCTGAGCCTTTGTGACATCACTGTGGGCAGTAGTGTGTGAAGGAGTGTGTGGGGAGTTTAGTCTGAGGGAGAGGTAGACATATGATAAGTGGTTTAGGCCGCGGACATGGCTCTCTTTTTCTTATCCGTTAAGCCCATATTTACACACACAGACACACACTTACACAAAAGACTTAAAGCTACACAAACACAGCCTTCTAATAGTTAACACACACACACACACACATAAATAACCAGACAGACGTGTCTTGCATACTGCAACTGATTCTTAATGACCTCTGGCATATGCTTTGGGCCGAGACAGAGACATAGCAGGCGTGTAATCGGCAATCACTCATGTGTTTGCTCTTCCTGGAGTTTGTCGTATGGACATAACTGATTTTCTGCCCCGTTGCATATGCACACCCTGCTTAATTAGCCATGTCTTTCAGTCTCTTAACAGCCTTCCATTGTCTGTTGGGCCATTTACCCCCTCTTGAGCTCTCCTCACCTCTCGTTCCCCTCCTGTCCAATGAAATGGCCAGATATTCTGCCTTTGGCATATGGTCTTGCTCTCCCCAGATATTGTGGTCAGCAGAATTTCTTTGTTTCCTAGCGAGTTAAATCCATATTAAAATCCAAATCTGGATTAACAATTTAAATTAAGATTGAAGCTTAATCTGGGTTTCAGTAATGTTCTTATGTATTGCATTTAATGAAAATTAAGGAGGCAAACTGCACACTGCACAAAGTTTTACTTTAGATGACTTTTGTTTTTGTTTTTTCTAGATGACTGTTTTGTTTTAGTTAACTGTAGATGATGTTATTTTTTTTGTTTCAATTGTTTTAGATGACTGTTTTGTTTTTGTTTTTAATTTGATTCTAGGTGACTTTTTGTTATTATTTTGTTTTACTCTACATGATCGAATAATGTCATTGTCAATCTTTTCAGCAAACAGCCTCCTTTCTATGTATATTAGTCTCATTATAGATCGTGGTAGACCAACAGCATTAAGTTTTGTGAATAAGCCTCATTTAACAACAAAGAAAAGTAGGAGTGCACAGAATTCCTTTTAGAAGAAAAGTTTGTGCATATTCTATATTGAGTGCACAATTTTTCTTTTGTTTATGATCTGATTAGATTAAAAAATGCACGTATGCCCATAATTAATTCATCATCATTATCATACCCATATCTTTTATCGTGTGCTGTAATAATTTGCAGTGTCTTGTGCATGACGCAATGTATAAAAATGTGACTCTCAAGTTAAAAAAGTTAAACTTTAAGAAACATATCTCTAGACCTTACTTTTTTTTTCATTCCACTACCCTGTTTCTTATGTTTTTAAACACACTCTGTGTGAATGGCCCCTTAGTGTGCTGAGTATTAGAACACCATATCATGCACAGGAAACTGCAGACATGAGCACAATGGTCAAACATGTCCATCTAGCCCATGTTTACATAGAAATAGAAATCCAGAGCAGTGGAATGCAGAAACATGTTCTGTGTGAACTGCCGTCAAGTACGCCAGTGGTAGTCTGCTGCATTGTCTGCTAACCTTGCACTCGGGACTCACAAGATTGAGAATTGTGCCATTGCTTTCAACACAGATTGCATGAACATGTTTGTGTTGCCTGATTTGCATAATTCATTTCATGAACTGGGCACTACCACAACACAGACAGCATTTGCAAATAAACAGCAGTGAATGTCCCTCAAAAAAGTGCAGTTTTTCCTTTGCTTTGTATATTAGCTCATCCATCCTCATTTATTCTGAGTAAGCTGTAGCGTGTCGGACAGCAGGTATCTGGAGATCAGATTTTAGTTAGTCTGCTGCTTTTGCTGAGTCACTCCTACCAGGTGTGTGTGTGTGTGCATGAAAGAGTGTGTGTTTGTATGTGATCTTTTGTGTCGACAGCTTGTGTTTGGGCATAAAAGCACTGTGTGTGTGCACAGCAAATGAGCTTTCCATGCAAATCATTTTAATATGTGTCTGCTGCCAAAACAACACACAATGAAAGCAAAGAAATTAGGAGCATTTATATCTGTCTTGTTAACTAAAGCACCACAAATTTACTTTTAAACTGCTCTAAGTGACTAAGTGTTTTTGTTTTGTTTTCATTCTGTTTTTTGTTTTCAGTTTCTTTTTTTTCGTATTTCATCTTGTTATCTTTGTTTCACTTTTCATTTCCTTTAAGTGTTGCACACTGCATAAGTGTTGCTGCTTTGAATGTTCTTAGAAATGATTTCTTTGAGAAACACTCTTAATTAATTAATCAGTCATCATCATCATACCCTTTTCTTTTAATGTGTGCTGTAATAATAAAGTCCACACTGAACTTTCTAATGAAAGCATGTCTGGTGAGACTTATCATCAAAGAGAGAGTGAACGAGATGGAGAAAACAGTCTGATCATCTGAAGCTACGTCTTTTACTGCAGTCTTTTCTTGAGGGACGTGATTTTTATCGCTCACTGCAGTTCTGTTATAATAAAATGATTTCTAATCTCCACCCACTTCTGGCATAGAATCAGCCTTATGTAACTGCTCTTGTAGTCTGCTCGGCATTTAGCAGGCCTGATTTAGGAGATCAAGATGGCAGCTAATTCATCTGAAGAAGCTCCACATTATAGCAGACACTGACATTAATAGGGCTCAGTTCCCTTGACTCCTGGTGCTCTTAAAGGAACAGTGCAATAAAATATGAGAATTCTGTCATTATTTACTCATTCCAAAGATATGATTTTCATTCTTCTCTGAAAAGTAAGGGTGATATTATGTAAAATGTTTAAGTTGCTTTTTCTTCAAAAACGACCAAAAATCATCACAGGAGTACCTTAAAAGATGTCTGTGCAGCTTCTTAAGTCATTCAATAGCTGAAAATTACACACATTAACCATTAACCTTTTTTTATTTTTTGAAGAATAGAAAGTTCAAAAGAACAGTATTTGTTTTGAAATAGAATTGTGACATTTTGTAATACTATAAATGTGTTTACTGTCACTTTTGATCAATTTAATGGATCCTTGTATGCATCAAGTATGAATTTCTTTTTAAAAAAAAAACCTTAAACACAGTCCATCTTAAAGTGCCATATTGTTAAGTTGTTATTGTTATGAATCTGTTTGTCCTTTTTGGAGTATTAAAGGTGACTAAATATTTTCATTGCACATTTGTGGAAAAAGTGCCTATATCATCTGCTTTTGTGTTCCTCAGGCGAAAGAAATTCCTGAACCTAAAAGATATTGTTCAAACATTAATGTACCCCACTATGTCATCAGATTCAAATATGACATTATGAAATGTCAGGGTGTCAAATTTCATCTTGTGTCTCACCTCATCCGAATGCAAAACAAGCTGAAGACAGCAGTTATTTTGAACACTTTGTGCGGAGGCTTGAGGAACACTCAGATGGAGGTGGGCAATAATTCAATCTGTTGTCTGATGGGCTTCTTCTGTTTAAGGACCAAACTGTTTTGATGAGACATGAGCCTCCCACGATCATAATGCTGTCATACCGCCTGATTTTGTTAGGCCTTATTTTCTTCCCTCACTCCCTCTACGCACATTTACACACACATACACCCACATGAACACACACATATGGGTGTAGGATGGCTGTATATAAGCTTGATGTTCTACATTTCTACCCCTACAGACTCCCTGCTGTGTTTTACACATGCACACATGTGTGGGATGAGGATGAGTGTGAAAGCATGAACTGGTATTGATGCAGGTCATGATCTCAGCTTTGTCATGGCAATGTATTTCTCTCTTCCCCTCTTGACAGGGACAGCTATTCTAGGTCCCATCACCTGATACTAACTGGATTAACCACCAGCCTGGTTACTCAAGATTTGCAGTATGACCCTGAATGAGTGCGGTGAGAAAGGAAGAAGGCCCCTTTGCCTTTGTTTTGGTTTTTTGTGTCGAAGGCTGTACTTACTTTTGAGGCACTTGTTATTTCTTTCAACGTTGGAGATACATAGCTTGTTTCTCTTTCTTGTCAGCAAACACATGGCATAAACATCTTGTGGGTGTGTTCTCATTGGCGATAATAAAAAATATCTCTGTTGCAGTGCTAGACTCTCAGCACCAAGGACAGCGCCACTCACTTTGACTGTCTGTCAAATGCTGCAGTGTTTTTTTCATGTTTAATGCTTTCTACTTTTCCTGGTTTAGTTTTCATGTTTAATAGTTTCTGCTTTTCCCAGTTTAATATCCAGATAGTAATCTATTTGTAGGTTCCCTGATAAGTAAAAACCCTGACACAGAAACACTGGCTCAACCAATGGCATGAGTTTGGGGCGGGGCTTCTGGTTTGTCCAACCAATGACTGTGTGGTGCTGCTCTCATAAACATTTACACATTTCAGTTTGAAATTTTACTGTTCAGGTGATTAATAAACCGTTTTTAAGGTCAACATTCTTAATACAAATTCCTGTTCTTATTCTGGACCAGAGGAGTTTGTTTTATTATTTAATATTATTTATACTATTGTAGTATTTATTTGTATTTTGAATTTAGATTTTCAGTTCTCATTTTAATTTCAGTATTCAGTTCTCATTTTAATTTAAGTTTTTTGTAATTTTGTCATTTTTTTTAGTTTTCTATTTATTCTATTTTATTTTTGTTTTAGTAATTTTAGGATGTCATTTCAAACTTTTTTGCAGTTTAAAATTTTATTTCAATTAGTTGCCAGAACAACATTTCATTTTTTTTTTAATTTAATATCTATATTTTATTTTACTTCAACTTCATTTCAATTAACAAAAACACTCACTTTCAGTGAACATTATTTTAAAGAAAATATTTTTGATCCAAATGCAACTAGCATGGCATATAAAATTACTTTTTAGAAATGCCCATTTAGGGATTATATAAAATAATAAAGCCTTTCCACATTTTTGACAATAGTAAATGCAGTAATTTCATGTTAATTTCAAGATTAGAAAGATTACCAAGATTTGTTGATAGTATTGTAAATAAGAGTACAATAAATTGTAAATGTACACATTATATTGTTGGGTGACATGGGTGGATTGTTTTTTTTTTTTTTTTTTTTGACACTAGAGAGTCTGAGATCAAATACCGAGAGAGACAGAGGTGCAGAGTTTGGTACCAATTCCTCTGGTTCACGCCAGCTATCAGAAACCAACACTTTCCTCCTGAACCAGGACAAATGCTGTACTTGTCCTCACTGAGAACAGAGGGGCACAATTTTTACTCTGTTAAGAGGTTCTCTGCATTTGTTCTGGGTTATTATACACATAAGAGTATGTTTTTGTCACAGAGATGTTAACACATTTGCTCAGCCCATGAGATGCTCTTCATGTTGCACCCTGGGCTCATATCATGCATGTGAAAGCAAAGGTGTCTGGTCTGGGATCAGCTTTCTCATTTTCTCAAGTAAAAATAATATTAGGTGGAATGGAAATGCTGATTTCACATCAGCCTTATTTTTTGTCCTTCATGTTGTCCTCTTTTTTTTGATGACGACATAGTGTACCTGTGCAGCTATATATAACCCCACTGGCCTCACTTTCTCATTTTCTCACTTTCACTTTTCTTCATTTTCTCTATGAAACTTCCCTGAAAGCAGGAAATAAAAATAGCATATCACAGTTTTTTTTTCTTTTCTTGCTGAATTACCAGAGCTGTGGGCGAGAACAAGATGGAGCATCCATACTGCAGCAAAATGCTGCCTTGAAGAGAGATTTCATTTGTTTTAATGTAATACAATGAGACAGTTCATTTGTATCAAGAGACCCTTTAGTCCTCCAGACTTCAAAATATTTGCCTGCCCAAACGCATTTATTTGTGTGCTCACATTTGGAAAGAAGCAGAATGAAGTATTGCAAAATTTTGTTTGATTTACATGTTGGGGTATGAAAGTCTGCAGTAGCATTTTGCTAATTGTTGCAAATTACATTAGATCAACATTTTGAGTTTTTGTTCCAAAAAAGTGCTCTGCATTTATCCCATTGAGGTTTGCACATACACAGCAGTGAATAGTGAAGAAACGAACACACACACAACTGCCCCGCTTACATTTTAAATATTTATTTCATGACTTCAAATTTCTTTGTTTTAAACCTGTGTTCCTGTGAATTTATTATAATTCTATAGTTGTACTATTATAATTGAATTAGATTTTATGTGAAAGAAACAGAAAGAGTGATGAAAAGTGTATGTATGTGTGGTTTATTACTGCCACAATTTTAGGCACAGCATTTCAATTAGAATTGCATGTTAATAAATAAATAAATAAATAAATAATTGCCAGTTTACTGTCACTCTTGTTTTCCTTATGTTTTGGCTTAGTGCATGTAAACAGCGTCACCTAGTGGTTTCATTAATTATCGCCCTCTATCATTTAAGGAAATATTCAATTAATTCTATTTATATGGTCTTATCAGTGGAAGGAAATTGATGTGGATATGAATCTAAGCCTCGCATATTCGTAGTGAATAATAAAACATTTAATGATTTAAATTGCTCTACAAATGAACCATGTCAGCTGTCAAAAAGACAAATATATCATGCGCTGCCACAGATTTTCCTCTAGATGGCGCAATTGTAGCATTGCAAAACGGGAACTTACTGTCCACTCACCTCTGTGGTGTCTGTGCCCATCTAAGCTATAAATGACTCATTTTTATTGTTTACTCTGTTCTTTCAGGGAAAATAGAAGGTAAAAAAAATTCAACTAAAAAGATTTAATTTAATGTGTTGTCCTTATATTCACTGAACGTTTAACTTCTTTGTATAATTATGTAAGTGGCATAATCAGCGCTTTGCCATGCATTGGTCTCATCTCCATCAAAGCTGCTGTTCAGAAATAATCCATGTAATATGCATTTAATCTTTGGATAGCTCTGCAGTTTATTGTGCCAGCTTGATCACTTTGTCTGTTCCACTTAGAGAGTCAGAGAACTTCTGATCACAGTCTTGCATATAACCAAACTTGTTTTTATATTTCTTCACAACATCAAAGCTACTTTTTTTGCTCTGGGAGACAGCTATCTCTGTCAGTCTGAGTCTGACTCTTTGCTGCTTCCATCGCTCCTAATTTCTGATTCTCTCTCGCCTCTTTTTGTGCATCACCTTCATCCTAGTGGTCTTTTCTGCACTGCACCCTTACGTGGAACTGTTTTTCTGATGTTTTTTAACTGGAGCTTGGTGAGAAACATCAGAAATATTTTCATCCTTAAGGCCGGTGCTCCTGCTGTTTTGGGTGCAATTAGTTCTCAAAACAAACCCTTTTTATCCTCCTCTTCTTCTTTTTCTTGTTGCTTAGTACATCACATGTTGTAATCTGTGCCATGCCAGTTAGCTAATGTTGTTTGTGCCTGAAGATACCATAAATTGATGCTATTACCAAGAAATCAGACTTATAATTTGTGGAAACGTACTATAGATTAATTTACATTGAAAGTGGGATCTGAGCCGTATTTAGGGATCAGCGTATATTGTATTGAGGGCTTTTTTGGTGTTCAAACAGCCAGAACATTCCTGCATCCACCTAGCAATGCCCTAGTAACCACAAGAACAGCAACTGCCTAGCAACAAGCTAAAGCATTTAGAACACCTTAGCAACTTCCTAGAAATGTTCTAAAAATGCAGAACCCTTTAGCAACTAGCAAACCTAGCGATGTGGTAAAAAACAATCAGAAACACCTTAGCATCTGCCTAGAAACATGCTTTCACTATTCAGAACACTTCAGCAACTGCCCAGCAATGTGCTAAAGCACTCAGAACACAGCAACTGCCTAGCAACATGCTTAAACCATTAAGAACACCTTAGCAACTGCCTAGCTATGTGCTAAAACACCCTGAACACCTTAGCAACTGCCTAGAAACATAAACCCCTAGAAACAGGACACGTTAGCATCTCCTAACAATGTGCTAAAGCACTCCGAACACAGAAACTGCCTAGCAATCATTCAGAACACCGTAGCAACTACAAGATACATGCTTAAAACATTCAGAACACCTTAAAGGGATACTCCACCCCAAAATGAAAATTTTGTCATTAATCACTTACCCCCATGTCGTTCCAAACCCGTAAAAGCTCATTTTGTCCTCGGAACACAATTTAAGATATTTTGGATGAAAACCTGGAGGCTTGTGACTGTCCCATAGACTGCCATGTAAATAAACAGTGTCAAGGTCCAGAAAAAAAGGTATGAAAGTTGTCGTCAGAATACTCCATCTGCCATCAGACGTGCAATCAGGGTTATATGAAGTGACAGGAACACGTTTTGTAAGCGAAGAAAACAAAAATAACGACTTTATTCAATAATTCCTTTGTCAACGATCTCCTCTGTGTCTCTCATTATCACCGTATGCTGTGTATGCTCTTGTCTATGGGACAGTCTCAAGCCTCCAGGTTTTCATCCAAAATATCTTAAATTGTGTTCCAAAGACGAATGGAGCTTTTACGGGTTTGGAACAACATGGGGGTAAGTTATTAATGATAAAATTTTCATTTTGGGATGGAGTATCCCTTTAAAAACTGCTTAGCAATGTGCTCAAACTTTTTTAAACATCTTAGCAACCAACTATTATTATTTCCATTTATATAATTTTATACTAATAAATGTAATGCCATAGCAAACAAAAGTGCAATCTCAATGTCAGTTTCCAACCCCCATGAATAAAATCAAATTAAGAAACTAAAAATCTAAAGTTTCTGTACCCTCTCCCTTCATTACAAAAAAATGTCTGTCTGGCTAATGAAGAATCATGTATTTTCTTCATTCAAGCTTTAGGGGGCTAGAAATCATACTTTGAAAAAAAAAAAAAAAAAAAAAAAACAGGAATAATTTCCTGGTTCTTCTCTAAAAAGGTCCTCTGTAGCCCTGTGTGTGTTTTGTGCTGTTTCTCAAGTCTGATTATATATGCATTTGTTTACTTGTTGTCCCCTTGATTCATTGTTTGAAATAATCAAACTGTGTAAAAAGATTGTCATTGCAGCGTCCCCAAAGATGGCCACAGGGCTGATGGGAAATGATGCTTGGCTGGAAGATCTAACTTCTTCTTGATTAGGGGCAATCAACAATAACATGGCTGGTGGTTATTCATCTTAAAAATACATTAGCGATGGGCTCAGTAAAGCCTTCAAAGCCTTCTGGGTGGTGATCACAATCAAACCATCTCATTGGTTTTTTGAAGAAGAGAGGCTGGAGCTGTAATTTGGGCTCTTTGATCATTAGGTTTTCTATCCTAAATCCATTATTAAAGAGACATTCAGATGCTCTAATGGATCTAATGCTGCTAATGACTTTCTCTCTTTCCAATCGCAGGTCATATGCCTTCAAGATTTCTTTGGAGAGGAGGACATCTTCATCGCATGTGGCCCGGAGAAGTTCCGTTACCAGGATGACTTTATGTTGGATGAAAGCGGTAAAGAGCCTTTCAGTAGTTGCCTTTGTATTCATTTGAGTGAAAAACACTACTTGTCATGATTTCATCAGCAGAATGTCCATGTGGATGGCAACTTCCACCTACCCAGAAATGTTCTCTTTGTCCCGTCTTGCATGAATAACATCATGTTACAAATTAATTCACAAGAAGCTTATGAATGAGTCCATTAAAGTTTCATCCCACAAATGTGGAATATAAAATAAAGGCTCATTCCCCCCTTAACGCCTACACCAGCCACTTCTCTAATGGGTTTCTGCCTTTGGCCACTTGTCCTAGATGGACAGACCTCTTCTCCTCCTCTGGCCTCTCCTTGTCTTTTCTCCCCATGTTGTTCCTGTTGTGTTGTTGTTTGTCAGGAAATGACAGTCTGTATGCTTCTGTGTCTGGTTTCCTTTCATTAATGTTGTGGAGAGACAAAGGCTGTTCGCTGTTTGGCTCCTCCTCTGTGCTGATGTGAGCTCAGTGAAGAGCAGGCGCCCCAGTTTTCTAAAGTGTATCCGGAAGAGCTGTTTAATAAAAGAGACTTCTCTCTATTGTCAAAACATCTATCTCTCTCTCTTTCTCTCTCTCTCTCTCTCTCTCTCCCCCTCTATCTCTCTCTCTGTCTGTCTGTCTGTCTCTCTCTCTCTCTCTCTCTGACTATTGACAACAAATTCCTTGTGTGTTTGCACACACTTAAGGTAAGGTACGGTTAACTTTATTCGTAACCAGGTGAACTTATGCAGATAACACTGTAGCTTTCTCTCCTTCTGTCTCTCCATCCGTCCATCCATCCATCCATCCATTGTTCTGTATTTACTCGGTGCAACTTATAACATCCAAGTGAAAGATAAAACGCCAACATGTCAGAAAAAAAATAAAAGAAAAAAAGAATCACTGAGTTGGAAAAAGGAACACCACCCTCCTAAAAATGACTTGTACACTCAGTCAGGTGTAACTAATCACCTTCTCAGTGAAACACAAAGCCATTTGACTTTAAACTGTGATCAGCTGTGCTCATTTTGATTAGTTCAGAATGAACAGAGCTTTCCTGGAGCATTTCAGCCCTTGGTAGTGCAACTGAAACAAACAATCAGTTATGGGTGGCAAGGCACTGTCAAAAGATCTCCGGGATTTATCAATGCCTAGAACAGTGAAGTCTATTATTAAGAAGTGGAAGGTATTTGGTACAACACAGACCCTCGCTGGATCAGGATGTCGTTCCAAACTGGATGAAAAAGCCAGGATGACACTGGTTTAATGACAAATTTATGACAAAGTGGTCATTGTGGTGCATGTGTGACAACAATACCACAAATTGTCCACAAATGTGGCTTGTATGGGAGGGTTGCAAGAAAAAGCCACTCCTCAAGAAAGGCCACATGATGTCATGACTGAGCTTTGCCAAAACCCACCTTGAAGATTCTGAGGCAGACTTAAATTGAATTATTCGTCCTCACCTCCAAACGATATGTCTGGCGGAAATCCAATACAGCTCACCTTCCAAATAACACCATTCCTACAGCAAAGCATGGAGGTGGTAATATACTATTATGGGGGTGAAAAAGGTGAATGTCTTGCATGGCCAAGTCAGAGCCAGTGAAAATCTGTGGAATGACTTGAAGACTGCAGTCCACAAACGGTCACCATCAAATTGAACTAAACTTGAGCAGTTCTGCAAAAAAAAGAGTAGGCAAATATTGCAGTCTAGATGTGCAAACAAACATATCCCAAGAGACTAAAGGCTGTCATTAAAGCAAAAGGTGTTTCAACAAAATACTGACACAAGGCAGTGATCCTTTTTTCCACCTCGCTGATTATTGTTGTTTATTTTTTACATTTTTTTTCTGACATGTTGGTGTTATATCTTTCACTGCAGCTGGATGAAACAAAAATGCATCCGTCATCTTTTTCAGTCTGCAAAGCAACAAAATGTGATTATTTTAAAGGGTTCTTTTCTCTTTTTTTACCCACTGTATGTCTCTCTCTGGCTCTCTCTCTCTCTCTGTCTGTCTATATATCTATCTATCTGTGTGTCTATTGTCTGTGTGTGTCTCTAGCTATCTCTCTGTCCATCCATCCATCCATCTCTATCGGACTGTCTATCTGACAGATAAATGGCTGTAACCAAGTTACAGCTCCACTGTACAGAACAAATTTATTGAATGTCGAATGGTTTATCACATTGAATTAGAGCGAGTGCAGTCAATCATGAGTAGAGGTTTAATTACACAGGCACTAGTAGAGGAACACGTGCCACTCTAATGAGTTCTGATCAGAGCCGAGAGGAACATATGAAGCATGCCAATGGCGAAATGGATGGAGCCAAAATGGCAGGCTTTGACGACAATGATTTCCCTGGAGGACGCATATTTAATATGAGCAGATTGGTAGCACATAACAACACACTGGCAGTGATATATCGTGTTAATTTTTATTTGATACATAATACTCACAAGTTATGAAATCGTTGTTTGATGAAGATTATGTAAGGCTGTTATTAACAATTGTAAGAAAGCATATTTTTTAAAACTAGACTGTGTCTTATAAAAGAAATGGATTTTTTAGTACTGGAGAGTAAAGTGCTGGAAACTTTCTTTCTATATGTAACTCCATAGAAACAGAGTGGAGTGGTGTCCTGCCCTTTCAGAAATCCTGGCTTAATAGACTGTGGCATTTACTGTCATTACCTGGTGTCACAGTGTCACATTGCGCTCTCAATGCATTATGTACACAGGGTTATTGCAGCAAAAGCAAAAATGGGATATACAAACACGGAGCATGCGAGAATATGAGCAGCACTTAATCTGCAGAGAATCTAATTTAATCTTCAGTCTCTGAACTCTGTTTAGGGTTAAGGCCTTTTCCTCACGAATTGTAGCGCTGCCATCTTTTTGATCACACTTGCATAAATGTGCTTCAACAAGCTGACTGTTTTTAAAGGAGGATTAATTTAGCGCTTCAGTTTAAGGATTATCTTCAGGCAGAGTCTGAGTTTTTATAGGACATTTAAAAAGGATTTGAGACGGCAGTCGAACTAGACAGTTATTTCGTAGTGTGATATACAGTAGAAAAAGCTTTTGAAATAATGAAAATTAAGCAGTCAGCTATCGATTTAACATTTACTACTGATGCAAAATGGTCAAATTCATTAATGGAGCACCCATATTTAATGGCAGGACCATTTACTCATTCTCATGTCATTCCAGACCTTCCTTCCTTCCTTCCTTCCTGGGGATAGTTTACCCAAAAATTAAAACTCTGTCATCATTTACTAATGAATCCTGAGAGGTTCTGTCCCTCTATTGAATGTTCAGGTAACCACAACTTAATAGATCCAAAAAGGCCATAAAGGCATCGTAAAATAAATCCATATGAATCAGTATATTCCAAACCTTGTGAATAGATGAGTTCACTTTATATGATGAAAAGATTTAATTTAGACTTTTATTCACATAAAAATACATGCATAGAGAGCATTGCATGTCGTAAACAAATCTCATTTGAGCTTCCATGTTTACCATGCTGTGTGCTATGTGTGTCCATCTTTGCTTGGATGAAACCAAATTCTAAAACAATCTGAAATGCATTCATTTTTCCACTGCCAAATAGAAGTAATTTCATCAGGACTTTTAGACCTCACTATCTTTCTAATGTGATTTTGCTGTGTGACAGAGTGCCGAGTGATGAAATCAACATCCTATGGGAAGATGGGGTCTTTAAACAGAAGCTCTCCTAGAAGTCTCGTCCTTTTCAGACACAGCAAGTCTCCTTCTGCATCAGGTAACATTCACATGTGCTTGTATATGCATGTTTTGCAACAGGAAATGCTTCTCTGATTAGTTTCCTTTGCTCTCGATTGAACACTTGTTAAAAAAAAAGTTAATAAATGTCTCACATCAGATAATAAACAAACTAATAGGAAGTCATGCATATGTGACAGCTCTCCGAGTAATAAAGCACCCCTCGGTGCCTGTGCACCCTTGGAGCGGAGTGTGTTTGCTCGCTTCTAGGTGCAATTGCGTTCAGATATAGCTGTCTGATTCACAAGGGCACATCCTGATGGAGAGGAGTCAAAGACGAGAGATACGAGATATTGAGGCATGGGGGAGGTAGGTAGATGGGGTGATGAGAGAGAGAAAAAGAGAGAGAGAGAGAGAGATGGAGGGGGTAGTGTGACTCAGTCTTGCAGATCCACATCAACTGTTGTGCAATGAATACTGTTGTGTGTGATCTGAATTATAGGCACTATGCACTCTGCTTTTGTACCAGTTTTATTGGTAATACTATGATGCCTTTGATATATGCCATTATTACCATGTTCATATTCCATACATGGTACTCCATATGCAAAACTAATGGCATAAGCATTATGGTAGGTGTCTGGATTAAATCCAGAGTTCAAATTGTTCTATCCGGTCGTCATGGAGACGCCTGCTAAGGGAACTGTGCCTTGGAGACAATAGAGTTGCCCATATATGGGCGTCCCTTCCTGTTTGGCAAGCTTAACGGAAGCAGGCTCAGAGAGTGCGGTTCATCACTTCTAGTGAGGTGGCTGGTTCTCAGCAGACACTCGCAGACGTGAACCAAAAAGCAAGAAAATCGCGTTTGCTTTCGAGTGCCCAGTCATTCATTTTCACCATTCAGCCCTTTAATCCTATAAGAAACCCTAGGGTGAGGGAGAATATGCCAGGTTGATTCATGTTTGCAAAGATTTCATTGCGCGGTCTGGTTTTAGGATTAATTTAATTAGGATTGAATCCCACTTATAACTATTGTCTAAGTTTTATATAATGTGCCGGTGTTAGTTAATGTTCTTAAACCTATAAAGCCTACTCTACATATTCAATATGGATATTACTAAAGCCTCTAAATTATCAATATAAATAACAAAACTTTGCTGAAAAAACACAATCTAAAACATGCCCTCTGATTGATAGTTCATACTTTTTAGCAAGAAAAAAAACTTTTAGTATGATTCTAAAAATGTCCACCTTTAGGTTGTGGTACAAGTAAATGTATTTAAATGGAATTAAGTGAATGTAATAATACATTTTGTACTTTAAGTAATATTTCAAGCCAGACATTTACTGGATTGAAGCAACTGAGGTTTACTTGATTATCCAAACATCATTTTTAGAATTTAAAATGTGAGTATCAATTATGATGCATCATTTGTTCTCTCAGTCATCAATGTATTGCATTGCATTATAAGTTTTGCCCCCCACAATGAAAACTATAAAGCTTTGTTCATCAAACTACGCATTTAAATATAATTTTACAAAGATATATTATTGTGAGATACAGAGTGACAACTGATATTTATGCATTTATGTCAATAGCCTGTTATACTATTTTATTACACGGCTCTGTGGATTTTGATTGGTCAGTCGCGACATTCCGAGGTATGTTATCACTGGATAACAACCTGTAAAAGCTGATAACACAGGCTCATCCGGGTGACAGCAGTTGACGCTGTACTCTTGCTTGAACTATTTTTGTTCTTGGTGGAAGCTTTCTGTTTGTTTAGCTAATAAAATATTAAAACTCGATTCAAAATGGTGTACAATTGTTTAATTATGTCATCCTGTTATCGTGGACTCGCTTTCGTTTCATATAAACCCAGCTGCTGCCGTTTTGCTACGATTGTTTTGTACGCTGTAATGGATTATAAGCGAACTAACAAACTGGTAAGGTTTTAAAACATTTTCGTCTTAACTCTTTTATTGCATTAATTATTTTGTGGTGAAATGTTGTGTAATATGTGGTTTGCCTGCACCGTTTCCCTTAAATGTCCATTTAGTTTGAATTTGCCGCTTGCTCGCAACTGCTGTCTTCACAGAAGCTTTGCGTTCAAATATTTCAACTCAAATCAATATAGCATCTAATTATTTACTTATGTGGCAAGTAGCCGTGTAATAAGCGGGATAATGTACATCCAGCTGGTTGGTCTCGCAGAATAAACCCCTTCAGGCTGATCAAGGCCTGTCCTGATCACCCTGTCGGGGTTTATTCTGTGAGAAGAACCGGCTGGATGTACATTATCCCTTACATAAAGATCTCATTGATTTACATTTCAAGCAAATTCATCTTACTTTTTGGCTAGATAAATATCAGCAACTGCATGTGTTTACTATAAAATTAGGTGTGTTTCCCTTCTTGAGCTCCACATTCTCTGACTATTTGCAATTCTATATCATATTGAGCAATAAAAAATAAATAAAATCACACTATTATTTTATATGTCAAGCTTGAGGATTCAAGGGATATATTACCCCAAAAGTTTTCATTTGTCGGGTCCAAACGTTCTTTTCCTTCTTCTATGGAACACAAAAGAAAAAAATTTTGAAGCATTTTGAAAGATTTTTTTTTTTTCCAAAGTCAGTGGGCAGTGTTGTTTTGTTCACTGTATTGAACAAAAACAGTTGGAACCAAACATTCTTCAAAAATACCTTCTTTTATGTTCCACAGAAGAAATTACATCATACAGGTTTGGAATGATATGAAGGTGAGAAAATTATGAATATTCATTTTAGGTATCTCTCTATGCAATGATCTATTTTTTATATAATAATTTAATTTATAATTATTCATTATTTTTTATTTCATGCAGTAATGTCAGTTAATGTTTTTAATGGAAATTATCATTAAGTGTGGATGAGAAAAACTTAACTTTTTTATTCTTGGGGTCCCAGGGTCGGTTGAGAGTCTGGGTTTGTGGTCCGTGGCTCTGTACAGTTTGAAATTGCCCTGCCTTACTTAAATTTTCAGTTATTTAATTTAGCCTCCACTAGAATCTAAAGCATACAAACACATGCCTTGTATCATCTTTATTTCTCGCTCTCCTACTAGGAGTCCCACACTGGCGTGGGCAGATGTATACATAGCGGAGGCGTCCTGTACTTTCTCAGCAATGCACAAACCAGTGGACAGATATGATTGCAATTGCAATTTTGTAGCTGTTGCATTGCGTTTTAGTTGTTGCTTCTTCTGGGTTGTAGTCAATGGCATTTTATTCACATCTACTGAAAAAGCTGACAGTCAATATAACCAAAAATTCCCATCATTGAAAGGATCAAACAGACTGGTTGATAAACAGACATCTGTCTTGTAATCTGTCAGACAGCGTAGGTCAAATGTGAGATATTTCTTGGGATGAATCAGATTAGCGATTTGCAGAAAGGTCTGTGCTTACTTTAGAGAAGCCACTCGCTATATGAGTGCTGTTTATATAATACACCCTGTCAGGCTAAGTATAGCACATTGATTTCTGGTTGAGAGTGGCCTGCACACCTTTAAACACACATGAACGCACTTTACCTGATGAATTTCTACACAAATGGCACTGATGTTCTGTTTGTGTACAGTTACGAGAAGCCTTTTGTTTTTTTAACACAACGAAAAACCGAAGCCAATGTCATCCTACGGATTATTCACAGTTTGAGCGGCGCAATCAAGTGTTGAGCTTGACAACACATTTCGAGTTGCTTTAACAAAAAGAAGACACAGTGAGACAGACATAACCAGCCCTCTCTCTGTCATATTTATTAACAGCTGTGTGGGCCGGCGGAGGAGATGTTGCTCATCTATGCCGTTCACATTACAGACTGCATCTGCATCCTTCTCTGCCTGTCCTATTTAGTGAAGGCATCCTTCCAATGGATTTCTGATCTATAATCTTAGGATGTTTGACTCACGAATTTCCTTTGAATTTGCACGGATGAGCTTGGCCTTGTAGTCGACCGAATTTTTCTCTGAGCAGTTTATCCAGAGAGTAATCTCTAATCAGCTCCAAACACCGCTGGCTCACTGTCCTCACGAAGTGCAGAGCTGCTCCTGTCACTCAAACCCAGAGACCTTGTTATTATTCTTACTGTGTAATTTCTGGCCAGTCGCACAGCTCGTTACTGACAAACCCACAAACAGCTCATTAACCCATTAGCATGTGCCCTACTGCAGGAAAACTGGATTTTGTTAATGCATGTTCCTGGTCTTAATTGGGTGTGATTCATCTGTGGACGCTATTCCACAGAAAAACAGTTAGTTAATCATTTTTATATGTTTAATCAAAATTGTATTAACTTCTTTCACCTGGTTCCAAGATATGAGTTTTAAATATTCAGTAATATTATCAATTTGACTGCACAAACACTATCGGACGAGAACAAAACTGGAATTGAATTCAGCTAAATGGATCAACTGTTTTCTGTAGAGCTGATTCATAGCTGAATTGAACATGATGATTTTTGCAACATCAACACTGATACTGAACTGTCCCAAGCTGAATAACAACACTGTCTTCTGTAGAGCTGCTTATAGCTGAATCTAAACTCATTTCATAATTGATGAACTTTACAGTTATTGAACTGAACCGAACCAACACTGATGTGACTTGAGCTGAATAATGACACTGCTGTCTTGTTAGAGCTACTTTTAGTGCAGAATTTAGATTTCTCATATTTAATGAAGTTTGCATCATTGATTGTTATTTTTCTGTTTATACGGTGAAGCTGATTTGAAACAATCTGTATGGTATAAAGCGCTATGTAAATAATGGTGACCTGACTCTTTTAATAAATATTAGCTAAACTCTAAAACAAAAGTTTATAAAAATAGGGTCCAACGTACTATGTCTTTATAAAGGAATTATAGTGCATTGATTTTTCATAGGTGTTTTATGGTTAAAGGAAATTTACGTTAACTTAACAGAAAAAAAATCCTACCAGTACCTTTTCTATTTCTCTATGGATTTTTTTTTCTCGGAGTGGAAGCTGCACACTGGTTACTATTTATACTTTTGGCATTTTTTAATCCAAAGTGACTTGTACTGCATTCAGTATTGCACACATTTTATCAGTTTATGCATTCCCTGGGAATTGAGCACCATTCTCTACTGTTTGAGCTACAGGAACATTTGAGGCTGTTGTCAGTAATGATTGTTTCTAGTCACTTTAGTTAGTATTCTAATTAAATGCTGCCTAACACCCACTTTCCAATCCTGTCAATTCCCTATGGATAAAAAGTCCAACCTCACATTTTTACTTTTTCTACAATAAATAACCTTTTGAACAATGGGAAGTTCATGGATGCTAAAGGTGCTAAAGGATCAATGCCAATACTTTTAAGAGTATATAATATTGTGAACCCTGATTTCAGCAGAAGCATGTAAATAGTAGATTAGAGCCCACAATAGGAATGCTATTTAAAAAGAAAAAGTCTAAACAATATAGATGTATAATATTGGCCATAACATAAAAATAATCTTTATCTACTTTATCTGTGTGTATCACTCTTTGCAATAAAAATGGTATGAAACGTCGTGTTCATTTGTCAGTGATGGAATAAATTTTTCATAGCCCTTATTGCACAGAGACTGATATTACTGTATCCTGGTCCACTCTATCTGGCTCTTCTCTGAAACCCTGTCGTGCATATCACATAGATGCACCGTAAATAGAAATTTCATTAAAAATGATATTCACTGTGAAACAGATGTGCTTGCTTGAATGTACTCTAAGCAGGCTGCTCTGCTCTCAGAATGGAGCTCTGAGCACCCCAGAGGACAAGCACAACCACAGTCTAGATGCTCCATATTTTGAATAATGCAGAAGTATATTTATATATAGTGTATTGCATAATATGTGTAAACATATAAAGTGTTCGTTTTTATTTTTTGCCAAGCACTCTATATACTTTATGTAATTCATTCCTGTAATTACAACTTTACTTTTTACATTTTCACTATCATTTCTTGTTATTCGAACATTTTGACTTAAAGGAATAATTCACCTCAAATTGAAAATTTGCTGAAAATTCACTCCTCTCAGGCCATCCAAGATATAGATGGGTTTGTTTCTTCATCTGAACAGATAAGTGGATTCTCTGCAGGGAATGGGTGCAAACAGCTGATAAAAACATCACAACAATCCACAAGTAATTCAAATGAGTTCATCCATTAATCTGTTGTGACATGAAAAACAGTTTATCTGTGGGAAACAAATCCATCAAGGCATTTCAACTTTAAACTGTTGCTTCTGGCCAAAATATGAGTCCATAATCCATAATAATACTTCCTTCAGTGAAAAAGACTCACATCAAAATCCAGCAACATATTTGTGACCCTGCCTGTGAAAAGTTTTTGAGATTTACTGTTTTCTACATAAAATCATCCTTCATAAAGATATAGAATATTCTGTGAAAATATAACCTTTATATCTTTAATATTGACTGAGTTAGGCCATGTCAAAGATTGAAATCATAGTAAAATTATTAGTTGAAATCAAACTTTGTTGCTTGTTATCTCATAATTAGATTTTGAGATTTTAGCCTGGATTTCACAGACAGGGTCACATTTGTTTAGGACTGTTTTAGACTGCTTTTGCTTGTAAACGGAGTTTGTTCTATACATATTTCACTCCTGATTCATACGAGATTACATTTTCACCGGAGAAAGCAATATTATAGATAGAGGACTCATTTGAAGTAAAATCATCTTAATCATGGATTTGTTTTTGCAAACACACATCTTTCTGCTTTGCAATGTAATAATTGATGGCAAAAAAGCCAAGTTTTTTTGTAATATCTATTCATTGATTTTCTCCTCTTTTAATTGTCTTTGGGGGCATTTTTTCTGCACATATTGATAGATATAATGAATTTAATTTACAAAAACTTGGATCGATTAACAGCCCTAAAAACATAATCATCTCTTTTGTGATGGATCATAAGTCATTCATATTCACACAGGAGTTATTTCTGCTCAGCTGTAGTGGGAGTGTTAGATCAGGACAGGGGTATATCAGGGGAGGACACTGTGCCTCTTTCACAGTCCATTTTGTATCATATCCTCATTTTGAATTATGGACAAAGGGTCATATGCAAACAGCGGACCAAATTGCACCTGGTGCGAAAAAGAGAGAAGTAAACAGCAGAAAGAGAGGAGGAGAGATGAGAGAGGTCACATCACTGGATCCATCCTCCCACAGCTGAGCATGTTACACAAGAGCAAACTCAGAGTCATTTCTATCTTTTTAGTGTCTAAATTTATATTTGTATTATAAACCATGCTGAACACATATCCCATACATAAAATATGGCCCTTTTACCAGTAGTCTCCTGTGGTGCTGTAACATGCTCTATAGCTGCAGTCATTTATGTTTGTGTATTTATGAAGGGAGTGGGGAATGCATTCAACCTCTGCTTTGGTTATGAACGTGATGTTCAATTACTTGCAGTCATGAAAATAGATGTATGTTTGAGCTTTCAAACCTTCTTATGCTCATCACAAAAACAATGTGAAGTTTTCACATGAACGGTGCTTGGCTAGTTTTGTCTGTAGCCGTGATGTGCTTTTCCCCCACAAAGAAATGTAAAAATAAATAAATAAATAAAAACATTATATTAATCATCATTAATAATCATTAAAATTTCAAGAGCAATAATCAACAATAATGATTTAGTCATGAGATTGCAGGTTTAGCCTTTAATGAGGTCCCGTTTTGCTAATTTATAACTTATTTACATTATGCAGTTTTTGTGTAAATACATGTACGTGAGCAGCATTAAACAGTTGGTGTAAATAAACATCAAAGCCATGTCAGATGCATCTTATGTTCCACCTTTGCTCAGTAAAAATGGCTTTTGTTGATGTTGAAAAATAAAGTTGAATGGTAACAGTCTATTAAATTATCACTAATAAAAGTAGCCGGTTAAAGTATTTGACAACAGATACATTTTTAAAAAAGTAATGATAAAGATTGCTCTTACAAAAATACAAATGCCCCTCAAAACCAATTCCAGGGGGCAAATATTGCTCCTTAATGGAAAAGTTTATTTCTGACCCTGGTTCCCAGTCCAGTTTTGAATATTCTGTCCTTGCTTTACATGTTCTGTAGTCTACCCCCCCACCCCCCAAAAAAAGGGGGGGTTAAATTTTGGATGTTTGTCTGAGTAGGTAGTTTTTTGCCATTTCTAAAAGGGGACTTTGAGAACATGTTTGAGAACTAACCCCAAAATAAAACAGTGATGAGTCTGTCTGTGAAGCATCACTTGCATCAAATTAATGAAGCACCACAGATGGTGCTAATGAGTGTACTTCATCCCCCTAGTCTGACACACACAAACACACACACACACACACACACACACACACACACACTAGTTTCATTTTAGTGAAGGCATCTCATAGATTAAGTGGTTTTTATATGGAGCTAAAAATGTAGCAAACCTCTTGATATTTAAAACAAATGATTTGGACGAGTGGAAGTCGTTTTTGGGCATGCTTACTTTATGTAGCTATGAGGAAAATGTTCGAGATTTTAACCTCACAAGTATAGCAAAACCTGTAAACACTTGCAAAACCACTCAATCATTTCAAAGAGAACTTAGCGAACCCCAAACACCCAAACTGAATCCCTCAGCTTTCTGTTTCTTGTTCTTCTTCTTCTAGATTTAGATTTAATCATGTTCAGTAATAATAGACTGAACGCTAAAAGTATTGACATCTAAAAAGCTATAATTGATCTTTGTCTGTTTCCTGTAAACACCACATCGATCACAAAGGTTCATGCTGACAAATTGCTTTTATTAAGAAGCGCTTTTTATAGGGTTAATGTTCACCTGCTTTCAGAAACCAAATAAATGAATAACTAAATAATTAAATAAATACCTGAGAACAAATAATACTTAACCGAATTAATGAATAAATAAATACCTGAGATCAAATAACGTTAGAGATCACATTTTAATTATTTATATAGCCTAAGTAAAATGGTCTTTTAAAATATATTTTAACTACACAAAAGGAGCGAGACCTTAGAAATCACTATCTCATGTTAAAATACGGTAGTGTTTATGTTTGTATCTGGCCGAGGTTCGAGTGCCATTAAAGGTCTGTCGGTGAGAAGATTCTGCGCGTTTCCACCATTACCTCAGCCCCGCGCGCTTCCCACTACCGTACAGCACTGCTCGGGCGCGCGTCACAGCTACGCAGGCAGACAGCGAGCCAATGGGCGAGCAGCGGCTCACGCTCTGTACTCCGCTCTGCTCTCCGCTGCTCCATTCATTGGAATCCGCGCTCAGCGAGTGCTGCTGCTTTCTGCCACCTGGAATAGCACTGTGTCTCAAGATGCTGCAATACGAAGGTAGGAGAGGCGGATTCGCTGCTCTTCTGCGGATACATGGTGGGAAGCTGGCTTTTATTTTTTATAACGGAGTTAAATAGTGATGTATATTCAGCTGGAATTGACGCCAGAAGGATTTTTATTTGAAGTGTATTTATATATCAGTCAGTCGGTTAATAATTTCAAATTTATTTAATCTTTATAGCAAAGACCGAGGAGTGTTGTAACACAGTTTGTTTAAACGTCTTTAACTGGTTTTTTTTTTTTTTTTTTTTTTTTTTACGCTTTGTGTCTCAAACATTCCCATGTTTGTCTGCTACAAAATAAAATAGTTTAGAAATGATCACTAGTCTGTGTAAAATGAATGAACTAGTATGGGTTGCAATTAAATTATTGTGGTAATTAAATTCAGTTCTCCAAAATAATTTTTCTGTTATTCCTCATATAATCTTAAGCATTTTAACAGCAAGAAACATGATTGTGTGTGTGTATGCACCTTTGGGGGTCTGTAATGTACTAATAGTGTTACAACTTATTAATATTATATTATTTTTTACAGTAGCTTTTGTCAGTTAGCTTTTGACATAATTAGTTTGGCCCAGTTCATATTTAATATTTAATCATTCTATGCATTTAAAAACTCATTGCAGTCATAGAACACATTGGTTGATTTCTGTTCTATAACTTCACTACAAGCTTTGACCTTTCCATTTATTCTTAAGCTAATAGCTGCTGCTTTTATTCCATTTCAAGAGTGAATTAGAATGGAAATGATGCAGTTAAAAATATACTTATTTTTGCTTCTTATTTAAATTTTGTTGTTCTGTTTAAATCAGCATTTTGGCGATGGTAACATATGAGAGTGTGTAAAACTGGCAAGGGATAATTCCTAATCTGTATCAGCAAAAAGAGGCAGTCGCCTGTGAATATGAATCACTTCAGAGAGTTCAGATCTTCTCAGTGGTGTTTAGTGCAGTCTTTCCATGACTGATGGGCCTTGGAAGATGTGAGGTTGTAGAAATGGAGGGATTTGTGCCACTGGGTGTGTGGCGCTCTATCCGAAGAGGATTTGTTTAGGGATGTGAGTGTGGGAAGCAGGAGCAGCTGTGTGGGCGATTTCTTCTCTTCCTACTTGCAGACAGGCTTTTGAAAAGCTCACTCTTTGAATATAAGAGCACTGGCAGCCTCCTAGGGACTCTTGAAATATTTGCTGAGCTTCATTCACAAACTTTGTACACTTTTTTTGTGTGTGTGTGAACATTTTTCCACTTTTTCTTTGTAGTGAATGGGACCCTAGCCAGTCAGCTGTCCACACCCCATTCTGCAAAATCACCCAGTCCATCTCCCACCAGCCCAGGGAGCTTGAAGAAACGCAGGGTAAGACCTTCTCTTCACAATCACCCTAATGCACACACACACGCCATGTTTTTACACTAGCTCTGCCCACCTGCCCAAACATAATCTTCTCCACCTGGTGCATTTGATATAATCTATCATCTAAACCCAGTTCTACTGTGTCAAAATGTGTCCTTTATGTGTCTACACTATGGAGTTTATCCAGTATATTGTTTGATTTGAGTGTCCAGATCCTTCTCTACTTAGGACATTCTTTTGCCCTCCTCCACCATCTCAGGCTCTATATAACACGCTCCTTCTATGTTCTCAGGAAATGGACAAGGCCAACATTGACAGCACAGCTTAACTTCCCACTTCTTCAAAGTGGCGCTAAGATCCACAATCAATCCTTAGTCTGGGCCATTACTTTTGGAAACATTCTGTCTCTCAGGTTTCATCATCAGAGTTAAGCATGAAAGTCCACTAGCATCAGTCATGGAAAATGATGAATTCTGCTTGTAGTAGAGCAGCAATCTTGAAGTTACACTGAAACCGAGGTCCAGAATTAACATTTGCCATTAATCTGCCAGTGGCGAGTATTTGAGAGAATAAATACCAAAACTTTCTTTACCTGCCATGAAGCTGTATTTTTCATGTTTTGTGAACAAGATTTTTTTTTTTTGCCTTTTTTTTTTTGTTGATATATACCACATTGAGTTCTGAAGACTTCTAGATTTTTCCAAGGTTTTTCACTGAAGTACAAGTCATCTGAAGATATGACTTTATTTTTTTATAGACAGTTCATATACGTTTAAATTGAATCGCTCACATCACTTACATCAGTGAGGATGACTATATATGTCTATACATATAAATCATTTATTGTTACACAATATTATACAGTTTCTAATAATATTACCTGCAAATGAGCAAATAATGTTTTTTTTACTCACCAAAACCAATTTTTACTCCCATATGGCGTTTGGCGAATGCTAATTTTGGACCCTGATTGAGGCAGCATGGAGAAAGAAAATGACATAATACATGCTGTTGAAGGAGCATGCAACTCACCAGGAAATATTTATTTATTCACATTTTTTTTCCAAGAAACGCATTACTATTTGGTTTCTAAGGAAAGTTTGTGTATGATTGTGAGGAGTTTGTGTGCATCTGACCCAGTCAATCAGTCTAATCCTGCAGTTGATAGACTAACGCAAAGAGGTTTAATGCAGTAGAAACTTCTCCATCCCAGTCCAAAGTTTATCTCCGGTTATAATATGAGCCTTAACCCTAGTGACTCTTTCTCTTAAGAATCAAGAGTCTCTCTGTGTTTAGAACAGAGTGTTTGTCTATTCCTCTTTACTAGTTCTGCGTGACTAAAATGCACTAGAGCATTCAGTCATTGAGGATATTGCACTCCATTCCAAATGTTCAAAATGTTGAGCCTTTGGGACACATCAGATCCAGCTGCAGTGCTGTTTTACAGCCAGCAAGAACACGTGCTGATATTGAGCCAAACTAGATTAATCAGAAACTGTTGGCCACTGCCAAACTGGAGTTTTACTTACCTTAAATCGGTTCATAGTGAAACAACTAGTTAATGCTCTCAACATGTTCTCACTGCTTTTTTATTAGTTAATGCCTTTCTCCTAAAAGTGCACTCTTATTATTGTTAACCCCTAAAAGAAGAACTAATTACTACAATTATATCTGACACCAAGATAAAAGATATTAGTATAATCAAAATGATTTTACATGGTTTGCCATATGGGGGCCACCATGTAAAGATCACATGACCAGCTATTTTTTTTTTTTTTTTTGGTAACCCCTCTGAATAATTTCACTCACAGAATAAATTAATGGTTGACTGCAAATATGGCACTTCTTCAATAGCATTGCAACTGAACATTTTTGCGTTTATATGACGTAATTGACATAAATTGTGACCCTGGACCACAAAACCAGTCTTAAGTCACTGGGGTATATTTTTAGCAATAGCCATAAAAAAAAAACATTGTATGGGGCAAAATTATTGATTTTTCTTTTATGCCAAAAATCATTAGGATATTAAGTAAGGATCATGTTCCATGAAGATATTTTGTAAATTCCCTACTGTAAATATATCAAAACCTAATTTTTGATTAGTAATATGCATTGCTAAGAAATTAATTTAGACAACTTTAAAAGGTGATTTTATCAGTATTTAGATTTTTTTTTTTTTTTGCACCCTCAGATTCCAGATTTCCAAATAGTTGTGTCTTGGCCAAATATTTTCCTATTCTAACAAATTCCATACATCAATGGAAAGCTTATTTATTCAGCATTCAGATGATGTATAAATCTCAGTTTCGAGAAATTGACCCATATGACTGGTTTTGTGGTCCAAGGGTCATAATTGTTCCAAATTGCATTAGAAGTGGCTAAACTTCCTCTTGAGGAAGAGTCTGACTTTTAATGATTCTAAATGCGATTCAGTCAATGTGCCGGCTGAGAGACAGAGATGCCAAGCACTTTGTGTTTGCCCTCCACCCACTAGCAAAGACTCTCAGATTCTCGTCATACTTTCACTTATCTTGCACCGCAGCCTAAGCTCTTGATGTTGGATGATCTCTCTGCAGTTTGATTCTGTCAGATGGCTTTGCTCTCAGCTCATTGCTGTTGCAGAATGAGAATTTGGGACAGTCAAATCTGCCCAAAGCAGAGACACATCTCAACGTCTTCACAACCATCTCCTGCATAAGTGGGTCAGGCTTTGAAAACTCCCCAGTGGAGTTCTGTGAATGAAGGAAGGAGAAAAAACATTTGCATAAATATGATACAAATGCAAAAGAACTGAATGTTCTCTCCAAATGTTTCCGAAGAAGCAGGCACTTCTTTATCTGGCTTATGAATTTATATCTCTGAATGTCTCTGAATATTGTTATTGCTTCTCTGTGGCTTGGTTAGTCAATTAGTTGGCAGTGTGCATTAATACATTGCTAATGTACTGTATGTGATTACAGCAGTACTCTGCTAGAAATCCGTTCCAAAGATTACCCATTATGAACCATCTCTGATAGTTTATACTGCAGTTTTAAATGGCCTTACTCCTTCCAAGAGAACAATTTAAGCACAGATCATTACTAGTGATTTATTATTAATTAGCTTTACCGCTCGAGCCTGGGCTGTGAAATGCATTCAACACATGACCCACTTTCAGAAGCGAGCCACGCAAGAGTGCTGGATCTATACTGGGAATATATAAGTGTGTGTGTGGGGGGGGGGCTCTGTGTCCTCAGGCATATCCCCTCCATCATCTCTCTTTCTTTCCACAATATTTCTGTTCCTCTGGGGGAAATATGGGACACAAACGCATTTGATGCTATGGCGGCAAATACATTTTTAATCCGTGTCAAAACACATGAAATAGGAGTGTCGGGACTTGTTTCCAAGTCTGCTAATCCTTCTCAATCTGGCTAAACAAGGATGAATCGAGGTAAATGAGGTCACGATTTTATTCGTATCATCAGAATTGTGAGATTAAATGCAGTTTTTTCCAGTTGTTTTGATGGATGGTTAACTAGGTAGAATGAGTGTTTTGTGTGTTGCCTAACATGAAAAGTGAGGCCATCGAGTTCAGCATCACACCTGTCTCTATCTGAGCTGTTTAGGATTGAATTGATAATGCACATGATTGATTCCTGAGTCTTAGTTGCATTTAAAGTAGCAGATCTGCTCTTATTTTGTTGTTTTGATGGACAACGTAATTTCTCTTCCTGTCATGGCAGTTCAACATCCTGTGGTTATTTCTTCTCAAGTTTAATTAAAATTTTCATAAAAACACATTCTTCATCATCTCCATTAAATGATGTCCCTCAAACTGTCTGCTGGGTTGCATGCTCTTCACATTTTCCTTTGGTGTTTTCCCACCTGTATATTTTCTGTTTAAATGACATTGTGTTTGTGTGCATGTATGTTTTCATTCATTCCATGAACATTGATTTAAAAATTAATATTAGCATTTTCCTAGTATGATATCATCACACGTGGATGTTTAAAAGGAAGCTGGATTTTTGCATGTACTTGTGTATCTGTTTCTTGTACATGAGCTAAATAATGATGTTCTTAAGCTCTAATGTTCTTAAAGGGATAGTTCACCCATAAATGAAAAATCTGTCGTAGTTTACTCACCCTCATGTCATTCCAAACCTATTCTTTTGTGGAACAGAAAAAGAGCTATTTTGAAAAACGTGCTACAGACATGTTGCGTGGAGTGTTTCATTTCTGAGTGAGCTTCATATTCATTCAAAAAATAGACAACTTGTATTCTGTATGATACTTTGTCTCCACAGTAGTTTTCAGTTCCATTGGTTTTCATTGTTTTGCTTTTTTCACCTTTTCCTTTTGGACTCTGCTCAGTTATATTGTCCTGTATATCTTTGCTTTCAAGCCACTGTCAATCATGTAGTTATTTTTGTTTTTTTGTATTAGTTTTGTATCATAATCTATCATTTTTAGTTGTTTTAATGTATAAAAAGAAAAGATTGTGTCATTGTCTGGTCATTATTTTGAATGCATTATTTTAGAATTATGTTTATTTGCCAAAAGGATGTCATGAAATGATTCCAGCATGTACGTATAATTAAAGATACATTAAACAGTAAGTCCCTATATCTAGTACGAGCTCAACTGGGTGTTCTTTACTAAATCTTTTGGGTCCTCTTCTGTTTATTTGGGACAGTTTGGCTCAGAGCTCCTTTAATCACATTTTATTTTTCCCAGACTTTGCGGATGTTTATTTTGTACTGCACAAACATTAGTGTTAATGACAGCCCTGCGTTTCCAAAACAGATTAATGCAGTCAGTCATGGAATTAGATTATAGGTGTAATTACCAAATGTCCTGAAGTGACTCTTATGAGATTTTCTCACATTGGTCTTAATGGAGTTGCAACTAAATGGTCTAGCATCTCTACAGCTATTCCCCAAAACCTCTGAGTAACAGTGATCCTGATGAGAACAGCGGTATCCTGTCTGGCCTTTGGATTAAATTTCCCCATGGCATCCCCATCTCCACAAAATAAAATCATCTCAGGCATTAAATCAGTCATTCAAGCCATTATGCAATTAGTCTGCAACAAAATCACAAGTTATCTTAAAATGTAATAATGCGGCATTGTTGTTGATACTGAGCCTGTTAATTGTTTTATTTCTAGAGAATGATTTGATAGAGTGTTCCTGCGACACTACTTTAGGGATCATTGAGGTAAATTTGCGTTCAGAATCATAATTGCATCAGAATCATAATTGCACAGATGCTGAATAACAGACTGTTATGCAACTGAGTACTTACATTTTCATGTGCACACATGGATTTAACATGATGTACTACTGATCAGTGGAAAAAAAATCAAAAGAATAAATACTTACTGCATGGTTTATACTGTTTCTTTCCGGTCCTGAGAAAAAGCACAGAAATTCAGCCTGTTTGGTGTGATTTGACCTAGCATTCAGCCAGGAAACAGGAAGATGCCTTATACGGGCTTGTCTCCGGCTGCTTCCTGTCTCGCAGAGGGAAAATATTATTAGTACACTTCAACAGTTTCCATGGTAACAAGAGTTTTGATAGCGCCAGGACAAACTGTGATCTGAATGAAATAGAAAAAGGATGCAGAAACACACACACACACACACACACTCTTGAGTCAAAACTGTTTCTGATGACACTTAAACAACCCTACCTTGGCCGTCTCGTATGCATCCACTCAAACTGCCATTATCAGACAGTGAGTGTAGGAGTGCTGACCCTCCATGACCCAGCCACTGGTTCGTCTCGGCAGATTTGCGCTTCGTTCTCGCCATTAGCAGCCCCTCTGAGGTGCATCCAGGGCCGTTGTCGCATGCTGCTACAGTCCAATCAAATCCATTTGAGTTCTCCCAGCAGTCGGGAGAGCGCAGTGCTCCTGGAGACATTATTCCAATTACTCTCCGCGCGGACCTGAAAGGGTCCCTGCACCCTGACTGGCGGCAACCGGGAGCGAAAACCAATTTACAGCACAGCCAGTAACTTCGCTCACACTTGCTGCTGCTATGGCAACCAGCAAAGAAACACCGATAACTGTCTTTGTCCTAACACTGTGCTGTGTTTAAAAGTGAGAATGAGGATTGTGTCCCGAGCGTGCCGACCGTCCTGGTGGGAGTAGTAGACGGGGCAGCTTGAGGATATCCAGCACAGGAAAGACAGAATACCCCAGTGAGCTGCTTCTCAGTGTCGGTATTTTTGAAGTTAGGTGGTTGTCGGTGGTTTTTGGAGTTATATTTTTCATACACACTGGCCGTGTACTGCTATGTAGTTAGTTTCTGGTTTAATTGGATCTTTTCTTCCTCACAGGGATCCCAGAACAGCGGTTCCTCTCTGTCTCTGACCTCTACCAAAGTCTGCAGTATGGATGAGGAGGAAGGGCCTGTGAGTGATGGTAAGAAATCAAGCAAAACCATTAAAACCATTTCAGGCTGGTTTAGACAGTGTTTTCATATGGTATTATTTAATATTTTGAATCAGCTTTTTTATTTTCAGTTTTCATTAAAATTTTGGTTTAATTATTTTATGTCCTTTTGTCATTTTATTTATTTATTTATTTGTATTTATTATGCAAAGGCAACGTTTATATTTTCCTTTTTTTGAGTTTAAAATTTTCATCTAATATTTATGTTTTCATCTTTATTCAATTACAATTTTCAATTTCAATTACAAACTACAAGACACGCCACACTGAGGTGAATCAACAACTTGAATGAGTTTTACTGAGGATTTGAAACTCCCGGTCTCTCACCACACACCCGTTCTTAACCATCTCTCTACACAAACATTAACACCTCCATCAACTCCCCTCCCCTCCTGCACTTCGGATCAGTGAAGATGATATGTGTCAGATCTTCAGGAAACAAAACTGAAGGAAAGCACCAGGCCCAGACGGTGTTTCACCAGCCTGTCTAAAAACCTGTGCTGGCCCACATCTTTTCACAGATCTTCAACAGATCACTGGAGCTGTGTGAAGTCCCTGCCTGCTTCAAACGCTCCACCATCATTCCCATTCCAAGGAAACCAAAAATCACAGGACTGAATGACTACAGAGCTGTTGCCTTAACATCTGACAGTTTAGACTGCTGAAAGGATTATTGGTGCTCCCCTGCTCACCCTTCAAGAACTATATACATCCAGAGTGAGGAAAAGGGCTCAGAAAATCATTCTCTTCACATCCAAGCCATTTTCTTTTTTGAACTTTTGCCTTCTGGTCAGTGCTACAGAGCACCGAACACCGGGACATTCAAGCACAAGAAAAGTTTCAACCCCCAGACAATCTATTTCATGAACAGTTAAATGCTCTCCCCATTGTGCAATAAAATGTGCAACACCACTTATATTTATTTGATACCACCCACATCTTATTCCATCTTATTCTATTCTATTCTATCTATAGCACACCAGTACATACAATTTTTGTCCGTTTTTGTTTATTTATATATATATATATATATATATATATATATATATATATATGTGTGTGTGTGTGTGTGTGTGTATTTTATTCACATATCTTTATTTTTTATTATCTTTGTTTTTGTTGTTGTTGTCTCTGTGTACTGGAAGCCTCTGTCACCAAAACAAATCCCTTGTATGTGCAAACATACTTGGCAATAAAGCTCTTTCTGACTTCTGAATTCTGACTTACTGAATTTTTATATATATATATATATAGTTTTAGTTAATAAAAACAACACGGAAGTAACTTGACCTTTTCTAAATCCATGCTTTATAATTGCATTCAGACTTTCTTACAGAGTGCTCTGTGACTCTCTGATTTTATGCAGATATGGGAGGTTTTGAATTAATGAATGAGAAGGCACTTTATTAATCAAAGAACCTTTATAGTTGTTCAGTGCTGAACAAGATGTTTATCTCAAGAGTGTCTGCAGTGGAGGTCATCCACAAATGCTTCATTTAAAAATTGTATAACTTCATTTGTGTTATACAATCATTTCCACTTCAGTGCACACACTGTAGCTGACTGTAAAGCACTAATGAAAGAATCCATGAAGTGTAAACCAAATGTCTTGTTTTTTTGTGCTGCATTCAAAGAGATTCTGAATGTTGGTTGAGAATCAAATTTTTCCACTGCCTACAGAGATTTCAGTCATAAAAACAGATTCTGAATGAGGCCCACTCAGTCTTGCTTTAATTTTCTTCCTTACCGTCTGCAGCCGAGCCCTTGGAGGAGACGCCGATACCCACAGTCCCGAGCTCCATTTCAGATCGGTACAAATTGGGCCGAATGATCGGAGATGGGAACTTTGCGGTGGTCCACGAGTGCGTGGAGCACTCGACTGGCAGGGCGTATGCTCTGAAGATCATCAACAAGGGCAAATGCAGAGGAAAGGTGAGATGGATGCATTATGATGTTGTCAATAAAATGCTTATTTTTTTATAACAATCTGAACAATACATTTTTATTCTGAATCTTTTTCTCTTGCACAGGAGCATATGATCCAGAATGAGGTGGCTATCCTCAGAAGAGTGAAACACCCAAACATTGTGTTGCTGATTGAGGAAATGGACACTTACAGTGAACTCTACCTGGTCATGGAGCTTGTTAAGGTGTGTACTACAGCTTACGCAAGCTGTCATTTTAATGCACCCGTTCATACCTGAGGTGAAAACAAATGCAGATCGATAGACAGAAAGATTCATGAAAATCCAGTCACAGCTGGTTTTATACGTCTTGTGGAGATCTGGATGAATTTTAGCTCTTGGTGGCTCCGTGTAATGGCTTCCCTGTGCAGTTGTGCTGGCTCTGTTGAAATGAGCGTTATTTTAAGCTGCTGTTCCACTTACTCGACTCTTTGAGGGGATTTCTGCCATGTGAACAGCAAACCAGGCCACCATGAACTTTCTGCCTGCTTTATACAAACAACTTGATCTCAAGAAAACTTGTGATGAATTTTGTGTACATGCAAATACCACCTTCTTTGGAAAGAATTCAGATAAGTGTCAGAACTGGATCCATGCATTAGGTCATAAAGTGACAGCAGCCTAATATACTTGCTGTTAAACAGCAATAAACAACAAAAAAGAGAGAGAATCACTTAGTGTTCTTGGTTGAACAACTTTAGTAGCTTTAATAAGAATCAATGTATTTTAATTCATACAGTGAAGTCGATAATTATATTTCTAAATTGAATGCTACTGTTAAATAGAGCTTCTGTAATTGAAGCATATATGTTTTTAATTCATACAGTGAAGGTGATAATTATATTTCTTACTGTTAAATAGACCTGTTTATTTCATTTGTACAGTATCTTTATTATATTGAATCTGTCCTATTTTTTGTAATTTGCATCTTCATTCTTATTTTTAGGGAGGAGATCTTTTTGATGCCATCACCTCTGCCAACAGATACACTGAGCGGGATGCCAGCGGCATGCTGTACAACCTGGCCAATGCTATCAAGTACTTACACAGCCTTAACATCGTCCACATGGACATCAAGCCAGAGAACCTTTTGGTAAGATATCAACACGCCATCCTTCTTTCCATCTTTCCTTCCTTTCAAAAACGTACTTCTGAGAAAGTCATCCTGACATGTCTAACACATGTCACAGGTACAAGCGCAACAGTTATCACATCCTACAGTGGCACTGTTTGTTCACCAGCCTCCACAGCCGTGTGTTCCTGTGTGTACATGCAGAGGAAAGGAACGGATGAAACTCATAGGTCTTGTGGGCTGGGACTATATAAATGTGTTTGGAGAAAGAGAGATGATATCTGCAAGCTCTTTGACTGAGTCTAGACCAGCCACCTACTGAGTGAGTGTATACGTGTGATATCACTTCTGCAGCGGAAGAACTGAGATGTGACTCACACATTGCCAGTTCACAGACTGTACTGTTCTCCAAGGCTGCTTTTATGAATCAATGGCTTATACATGTCCCCTTCCTCTGCTGATACAGGACAGAAATGTTGTTTATGAAACCCTGTTTATGAACTGGGGAATTTGTCTAGAAAAGCTGTAGGTCTTACAATTGAAAATGAGACCCGCTTACAGTGAATAAAACCATCTGTTTCTCAAACACACTCCAGTGAGCTAGAAAGAACCATGCACTGGCTCACATATGCGCTTGCTCGCTCTCTCCGCGTCTCAAAGATAATCGCTTGTGGCTGGAAGCATGCGTGTAAAATGCACCTTGCAATGCAGAATGAGGCTTTTTCAAAACACATCACTTTACATATTATATAACGCCGAACACAAAGCCTGCCAAGCTTAGGATCCTGTTCCTTTTTAGCATCAATGGATTTTAGGTTAAAGACATTAAATGCACAAATATCCATTTATTTGAAGCCAGTGCATATTTTTGACACTGATCTGCACATGTTCACCTTGGGAATTGAGATCCAGATATGTCATTTTCATAGATTGCTTTGAAGAGACATGGTTGTTTTTGGTCTAATGTTATTCTTGGCTTCGGTTCACAGGTGTATGAGCATCAAGATGGAAGCAAATCCCTGAAGCTGGGCGACTTTGGCTTGGCCACCGTCGTAGACGGACCTCTGTACACTGTCTGTGGAACACCCACATATGTAGCACCAGAGATTATCGCAGAGACCGGGTGAATATTTTAACATGTTTGCACAAATGGAATGTGCAATTTCAATTTTTTTTCTTCTTCATGGACTCGTGTGATGTTAAGCATAGTGTTGTGATTGTTATGATCATATTATGTAGAGTTTAAAGATAAAATCTAATAAGACCAACAATACTAAAACACCTTTTGTTTGCTGTTAGGTATGGCCTTAAGGTAGATATCTGGGCCGCTGGAGTCATCACATATATTCTTCTCTGTGGATTTCCTCCATTTCGTGGGGTAAGTTGTGTATATGTCAAACATGAAGAAAATTCATTCTTAAAAACATTCTAGGTGTGTATGGAGTGCAGCTTTGAGTAATGTAATCAAAGCTGTAAGGTTATGTAAGCTGTTACTGCGCCACCCCATGGCTATTTGTGGTACTATCAATGAACACAAGGAAACGAGCTCCCCCTGTTGATATATATTTGAAGTTGCACTCTTTGTTGCAGGAGCACTGATGATCAAGAAGCTCTGTTTGACCAGATTCTGCTGGGACAGTTAGAATTCCCTCTTCCATACTGGGACAATGTATCAGACTCAGCCAAAGTAAGTGAAATATGTGTGGATTAAAATAATAAATATGTGGGATAATAAAAAAAAAAAAAAAACAATATGATAATTTTTTTAAAGAAATATGATAATATGTTTTTTTAAAGCAAAATAGTATGATAATAAATAATATTTGGGCTTTTTAAAATAAAAATAATATGATTAATATGTGTGATTTTAAAATCAAAATAACACGATTATACTAATAATATGATTATTTCATAATTTGTCTATAGTGATGCATTATTTCCTGACTAGAAAATAATGCATCACTATAGACAATTTAGAATGTTTAAAATCATATTGAGTTTTGGTTTTAACTACATATTATTATTATTATTATTATTATTATTATTATTATTATTATTATTATTATAAAATAGTAATAATTTTTATTACTAGTGTTTATTTTTAACTTTTTGTTTACTGTAAGTCATTGTGTTTACCAATTCAAGGTCATGATTGTCATTAGGGTTTGCCACTAACTCTCTCTGTCCTGTCTGTCTCCTCAGGAGCTGATAGTGTCTATGCTGCAGGTGGAAGTGGATCAGAGATACACAGCGCTGCAGGTGCTGGAACATCCCTGGGTCACTGTGAGTAATTCAGCCCGCATCCATTACAATATACTGTGTACAGGACTTTATTTGCTAAATTATAGGACTGACTCAGTCGTAATACTTTTTAGTCTTCTTGTTTAATAACTATTGTAGCTGATGGGCTTCGTTTCAATGGCTGTTTCAGAATGACGGTCTGTCAGAAAACGAGCACCAGCTGTCAGTGGCGGGAAAGATCAAGAAGCACTTTAACACTGGGCCCAAGCCCAGCAACAACACCCCGGGAATGTCTGTGATGACGGTAAGCCCACACTTGACTGTCAAAGCCTGAAGTTAACAATCAAGACGCTAAATAAACATTAAAGACCCAGTGAATTGAGTACCAGACACCATGTGTGATGGACAGCTTTTATGGGAGGCAAAAGAGTTCAAACACTACAATACTTTGAAATGATTTTCTGTACTAACAGTTAAAATGGATTTACAGCTGATGATTTGAGTATATCCGTAATGTTTTCTGAGCGCTGTCCACTGAGCTTCACTGATTTCTCTTCGCTTAGCTCGACCATGACTTTTCCATCCAGAGATCAGGGTCGTTGGATTTCTATCAGAACCCGAGCATGTTTTGGATAAGGTAACGCCATGTGTCCTCTGCAGCATGCCAGCCCCTGTCTTGTTGAACCCCAGTGTAGGCACTGAAACCTGCTCATGTCATGATCAAAGATGACTGCTGTGGTCATTCAGCCTGTGTGTGTGGAAGTTTTCAGTCCAGGTGGAGAGAATGAGCATGATTTGCTTCAGCATCATGGCAATTGGCATATTTTTATGTGCTTTTCCCTCAGTGTGCTGCTTGTGTCACTGTCCTGCTTCTAACCAGCTTCTCGTGAGCTTCAACCTTGTGCAGAAATAAAATGCTCAGCAGTCCCCAATGCTATGCTATGTTGTCCCCAATGTTTTTTTTTTTAATACAAACTCATTTTTAATAAAGAAACAAATATATTTATTAGTAAAAGTACACTACAAATCACAAGTTTGGGGTCAGTAAAGATTTTTTGTTTGGAAATAAATACTTTTATTCAGCAAGGATGCAAATGAATACTGAAAAATGCATAATGGTTTTAAAAAAAAATTATAAAAGCAACTGTTTTCAACATTGATAATAATAATAAAAAAATCTAAAGCACCAAATCAGCATACTACTGTAGAATGATTTCCGAAGGATCTTCTGATCTGTGACATCAAACTTTTGAAATGAAGTGTATTTTTTCTTTTTTTTAATTTTAATTTAACTTTTTAAACACTTTTCTAAAAATAATTTTAATTTAAAGGGATAGTTCACCCAAAATGTATTTTGGAGGGAGTGACTTTATTAGGAGTATTTTATTTTGCTCTCATGTACTGTCACATGACTAAAATTCTATATTCCTCCATCAGACCACCGCTCTTGATAAGGAGAGGCAGATTCTCTGACGAGGATGCCACCAGAATGTGAGCGCAGCTCCCTGGACCACCCAGCCAACCTGTAGCCTCCACATCCCAGCCTTTACTCCCAGTCTGTGCCCCGGTCTGCACCTCGACCCCCTGTCCCAACCACCCAGAGGACTTCCTGCTCTAGCCCCCATCCCCAGTCCATGTCCCTCTACCACCACCACCACCACCACCACCACGCCCGAGTCTGAAGACTTTTCCGCCTGCTCCACAGAGACTGTTCACTCCCTCTTCTCCCCTTTCTAACATTGAAAGGGAAGGGAACGAGTGGAAAGGGCACTAAAAGAGAAGAAGGGTTTATGAGGATTCGGAACGCGGCCGAGTGGACCGATGAACTGAACCATTTTGTAATCTGATCACATAAAAACGGTGCAGGGAACATGATGACCGTCAAGAAGGGGGTTTCTTGTTTATTTATGGTCATTATAATAACTTTATTTATACATAATAAATACATTTTGTTTTTTATTCAAGTTCAAAAATGTCTTTTTCTGTTGAAGCACCTTAGAAATGTGATGTTTTTATGGGTCCGGAATTGTTCAGATGTTCCAGAAGGAAACTGTAAGGTTATTTAGAAAAAATGGTTTCCTGGTAATTAGTACCCAGTGTTCCCCAAAACGTTTCTAAGCAGACTGAAAACTATTTGAATTGCTGATACCTCTTCAGAGATAAACACGTATGCGGATTTCCTTTCTATTGTGGTTGCACAGAACTTGTTCATACGTGAGATGGGGACCTTTTTTTGTAATCAGTGTAAATAATATAATTTCAATTATTTTGATATTGACAATATATTTCTTTATCTTAACTAGAAAATGTAAGTGACATTTTACCATTTTTGCAGTTTTTAGGTATATGGAACATAAGCACAAATGCATTGTGGGAAAGACATAAGCAACATTCCTTAATACAGGGTCAGCTCTTGAAAATACAGATGCCAACGGTTCAGTCTGATTAATTCCATTTCATTAATGCAGGACATTGATTCAGTGGTACCTCTGTGTAATTAGTATCAGGAGGTCAGATTAGGGTTGAGTGTTTCAGTAAGAGGTGTTCTAGTAACTCATAGCCCTGCTTACTGTGTCATTGTATTCTCTCATTAGTGCATGGAATACAGAGTGGCTCTTACATTATAATTTGAGACATTATCTTATTAAAAAATATATTATAACCCCATTTTGTTGTTTACTGATGCTGACTGACCCAGGCTTTATCACTCTATCATTTTATTGATCACCTCACCGCAGGCAAGCTGCTATTCAATAATAATCGACAGGTTCATTCAAAATCTAGTAATCAGTATATTCTCCCAGAGACAAATACAATAGAAAACTAACAATAGAAAACTATAGCATAGGGAAAAATCACTAATACCAAGAAACGGCCAACACTGAAATCGTTTATGTTGACTTGTGGCAATGAATAATAAAAAATGGAGGGCAAACATTTTAAAAGCTATTAGCATAATAGTCAGCACTAGTTTGATAAGAGACAAAACACGATAATTTGATAAAAATTAAACAATAAAAATGTTCCAGCAAATACAGTAATCAGTGATACAAGCCAGGCTTTCATAATTCTTTTCTCATGATGCGTTAAATACGTGTTGTCTGCGTGTAAAAAATCAGCGAGTTAAATATGCTCAAACAACACAAATATTCTATTTTATACTCTACACAAAAGGATCCTTAGCAAGTTATATGCATTTTGGTGGCAAAGGAGGTGTAGGAGTGGAAGGCGAGTGAGCGTGATTTCACCAAGTACAACATGTTCCTGGATCAACATCCTTATTTATCCTGGAACAACATTCCAATCAACCAATCAGAAAAGAGATATAACTTTTCAGGAAATATCTGTTTTAGGCTTACAAGGAGTTAGCCCCACCCATGTGCATGCTTCCTCGGGGGATTTCACACAAAGACACCCCAAAACTTTGGTGTTTCAGGACCCTTCAGAAATCCACACATTTCTGCAGTGTTCAGAGATTTCTTTGGTGAGCACACTATTCTGTCTAATAAGAGGTAAATGTATTGTTTTTTTGTTTATGAACAAATAGTACTTTATCATTTTATATAATTTTCCTTTAAATGTAAAAATTAGTTTTATTAGCTTGCACACAAAGCTAATCTCAAGGTCAAACAAACCATTAGCCTTACTGAAAGACAGACTACCAACAAAGTGTTTTTTAATTCATTTTATATCAAGTTACAAATAAATGCACCATGAATTATGTAGAGCATATTATTTTAATGAATTAACTTTTTAAAGATGGGCTTAAATGTTATAGTACCACAAAACACATGCAAACTATAGCCAACACAAGCTCACCTTGAATGAAAAAATTAACATTTCTTAATGTGGGTACAATGAAAATGACTAGGATGCATAGTCCACATTATATTTAAGTTCCATGCATGTTTTTGTAAACATATCTTACATTTTTAAATGAAAACATTGTCTTTTTGTTCACCATTACTCCCTGTGTTTAAGCTCATTTTATGTGTTTTAATATTCACTGTGAAACCATTTAAGCCCACTTAATGTTTTCAATTAGGAATCCCTCTAATTACAAACTTTGATACATTTTCAGAGTGAAAGTGTTTAATAACAGTTTTTGTGTGTTTTTACCTTACGAATCTTTTACCTTAACTTACTTATTATGGAGAAGCCTACAAATCACACAGTGTTAAGCACCATTATATCATTTGATTGAAGATATTGAGGGAAGGTTTATCCTTTGCAGGGCAAACCTAGAGGGTCCTGGCCCTTTTTACCTGAAAAAGGAAGTAGAGAACCTCTACAAACAGAAACTTAAAACACTGAAATCAGCTCAGTAACCAAAGTAACAAAACAGTAATTATTGCAAAAGGTTGCATTCTTTGTTCAGTAAATATTCTGCTTTGCATACCGTATGCTTTTCGTGTTAAATGTTATTGGTACAGGTGATTAGCGCTAGCAAACATTAGTAAAAAAAAATTTATTTAAATACTTCACTCTCACTGAATAAATATATTTATGTTTTACTTCTTTAAAATCAATACATTTTAATATTTTTGTGAATCAGTCATGATGTGGGCTTATTTGACACAAGCGGGCTTAAATGGTGCCGAAGTACGTCTGAAGCCATGTCACTTAATGTTAATACTGGGTGAATACCAAATGACTTTTTTGCGCCCTTGAACAAGGGGATATCATATGTAGGGAAGTTCCAAATGAAAGTGAACAACTGAATCAATTCATTAATGAAGGTTGCTTGAAGTAGTTTGTTGGAGGGGGCATGCGATGGTCACTTCACGGAAGTGATTTCCGTTTGTGATCATGTGATCTTCGGTCAGGAGATCTCGCGATGCTTTTTAAAGCAAAGCTGGGGTTGATTTCTACTTCACATTTTTCGTCATTGATAGAAATTATTTAAGACGGTATGTAATGTAGTTTAGTTTGAAAAAGTTTATTAGTAGGCTAAATAAGACACAATTAGGCAATATTTGAATAAATTAAAAGGCTAATAATAATAAGAAATATTTATTTGCAACACTGATGGAGTGCTGAATGCTGCTTGCACACTCAGCGTTGTCAAAGTAACATTTGGTCAGGTCATTCCCTTCTTCAAGGGAGTTCCAAACGCTTATATGAGACAGTAATGCCCTGCACCCTTCAAAGAACACACTTCAAAGGCTATGCTCTTCGAAGGGATTTGGGCATAGGGATGCTTACTTCCATTTGAAATTCGCCCACTGCCTCTCAGGGACCTTCGTCAAGGGATTCAGTTGTTCCCTTCCCGAAGTGCCCTTCAAGGCCGCAAAAAAGTCGTTTACAATTTGACCTATGGTTTGATTCATGTTCTGAATCCAAATCAAAACAAAGCCTGCATAAAAGCCTCGAAGCTTCTCGATTTCAAACGCTTCCATCATTACACGGCTCTGTGAAATACTTGATTCTGATTGGTCAGTCGCAACATTCTGAGGTGTGTTATCACTGGATAACAACCTGTAAAAGCTGATAACACAGGCTCATCCGGGTAACAGCAGTCGGCGCTGTACTCTTGCTTGAACTATTTTTTTTTGTTTTTGGTGGAAGCTTTGCGTTTGTTTAGCTAATAAAATATTAAAACTTGATTCAAAATGGTGTACAATTGTTGTTTTAATAATGTCATCCTGTTATCGCGGACACGCTTCCGTTTCATACAAATGCAGCTGCTGCCATTTTGCTACGATTGTTTTGTACGCTGTAATGGATTATAAGAGAACTAACAAACTGTTAAGGGTTTAAAACACTTTCGTCTTAACTCTTTTATTGCATTAATTACTTTGTGGTGAAATGTTGTGTAATACGTGGTTTGCCTGCACCGTTTCCCTTAAATGTCCATTTAGTTTGAATTTGCCGCTTGCTCGCAACTGCTGTCTTCACAGAAGCTTTGCATTCAAATATTTCAACTCAAATCAATATTTCGCGTCTAATTATTTACTTATGTGGCAAGTAGCCGTGTAATAAGCGGGATAATGCACATCCAGGCGGTTGTTCTCGCAGAATAAACCCCGACGCGAAGCAGACATTATCCCTTACTTAACTGACCTCATTCAATTCAGGACATTCAGAATTAAGTTAGTTAAAAAAAAAGAAAGAAAAAACAACACACGAGTACCTCAAAAAGATGTTTTGGCTTGTTTTATTGTAAATACGACAAAAAGGAAACAATTTTATTTTACAGTTATTGATCTATATATTGGCATGAATTTTAAACATTTTAAGAGACACCAGTGAGATTCTGGCTTATTCAAGTTGCAGCAAATGCATGAAACAGCAGGTGGGGACTGAATTTAAAAATTACATCTGAATCTAAATAAATCATCCATTATCTACTTCCTGCCATCAACTATTCCTCTCCTCTCCACAAATGATGCAGATATAAAATAAAATAAATTAAAACAATATGCAATCATGATCAGATACACCTTGCAAAATAAATGAACAAAAGTTATTTAGTAAATGTACAAATCAAATCAAATATACAGTACTGACCACTCACCTACACAGACAGACCTGCACTTTGTGTGCGCACTGCTGTCTCATGTATAATTCACATCCAATGGCCAATGAAAAGGCAGAGCAACAAATTACTTGCATAATTTATTCATGTTTTCATTTCTGAACTCAGTCTTAACTTCCAGCTGACTAGTAATTACACCTCTGCAGTAAAACGACTATATTTCAGTATCAGTGTTGTTGATTGAAAAATGTCCTTCTCACTCTTTTCTCTCACACTTTTTAAAGAGGGGGATGGAAAAAAATATCTCAGTATTCGTGTGTGTGGATTTCAAACATCTCAATCCACGTATTAAACCGCATTTCTGCAGTCACTCTCGGCTACAAGGATATTGCTTACTGTGGCTGTGGTTGTACAATGTAATCATCACATATGATTAAAATATTAATTCTTTAAATACAACAAACATCAATGCACAAATTATACAATGGAGAATGGGCCTAAAATGTAGTAGGAGACAAAAAATCAAATAAAAAAAATACTTATACGCTGAAAAAATATGGGATGTTAATGGTGCTTTTTTATGTAGTAGGAGACAAAAAATCAAATAAAAAAAATACTTATACGCTGAAAAAAAATGTGTGAGTGAAGGAGGGTTTCTTTTTATTTTTTTGTTGCTTTTTTTCTCCTCTTTTTTTATGGCCCGCTTACATGCCTGGCTTTCCTAACCATCACAATATTTACATATTTGACAAAACAATTACCAAATGTACAAAGAGGAAAGAGAAGCTTGATTCCTGTCTGAGCAGTTCACTTCCTCCCTGTGAATCCGCAGGCCTTCATCTATAATTGTCCAAATCATCATTATTTCGTTGGAACTACACAATATCTTACAGCAAGTCATTAATAAATTAAAGGAGTATGGGATCTTCCATAATGGAGAGCGAGCGGGAAGTATGATTTTTATCCCCCTATAGTGACGAACTGCACCATTGGAGTTTGTATTTACAAAGACTAAGTTCACCGCTGCATCTTAATCCCACACCAGACCCCTTCCTTCCCTCCCACAACCCTCCCAGAAACTGTTTTGTTAGTGGTTTATCTCTAAGCCTCTTCTGCTGGGAACTGCAGTACAGTCCATCCAGTCCTGCCGTCGATCTTATACGATGATCTTCGCAGACAAAAGGACATTAGGCAACTCATCATAGTATGTGGGGAGTGAAGGACAACCCTAAGGGTCTAAGTAACGTTGGCGATATGTCTTGTGATTTCTTCCAGGTTTAACTCCACCCTGAACTTTGAGGGGCACCATCATCTGTCAAGCAGGAAAGGAACTTCACTTTTCTCACTGCCTCAACTGCAGGCCCTAAACAAGGTCCCTCTCTCTACTCCTGTGTCTGTCTCTCTTTGTTCTGTCTTAGTATCTGTTCTGATGTTCGTAGTGCCAACGATTGAAATCAATGTTAAACGCCACAATGCTGCCCGATGCCATCCCAGTGATCAAAGTCCTGCAAATATATAGAAAAAAATAATACATTCATATGGAAAATGTCCATAGTATCTTATATATGCACTTATACCTCTATATGAACTTGTTTTTACATGACTTATTGTACTGTATATGACTAGTAATATGTAATATGACTGTGTGTGTGTGTGTGTGTGTGTGTGTGTGTGTGTGTGTGTGTGTATATATATATATAGTTACTGTGTATTAAAAAAAAATTTTTTTTACATGCCGTAGAACTATATATATATATATATCACACACAATAATAGATTTGTTTTTACTTGACTTACTATAGTAATCACATATAGTAATGTACTTGATATATATAATATATATTACAATGTAATTATATAATTATATATGTAATTTTAGAGACACTTTTCTTTCAGTTTAATATAAATATAAGTGAAATAAATATTAAAATATGTCCTATGTATGTGATATCTTACTGCTGTTAAAAAGTTTGGGCTCAATAAGTTTTTTTTTAAAGAATATAATACCTTAATTCATCAAGGACACATTGAATTGATATATATATATATATATATATATATATATATATATACAGCCCACACACACACACACACACACACACACACCCACACACACACAACCAGTCATATCCAATCATATCGCGATGGAGGCATTGCCTCCTCTCACGTGACTTTCCCCCATTCATTCTCAATTCTCAATTACCCCCCACCAAACTCACTGCAGGCTTTTGGTGGTCTGTTAAAACTCAATGAGCTCAGGGGAGGTGAGAGACACACGGAAAAATGAGTGATTTATAGACTTTTTAATGTTATATTTTGTAATAGTGGTATTGTTTTAATTTGTACTACAATATTTTAAGGAGACACTGCCTCCCTTGCCTACTTGTATATATTATGTACTAAACTATTATTTTTATTTAATAAAACAACTTTATTATATTTTACTATATTATTATTTTTAGGTTTTTAGCTCAGGTGTGCTCACCTCTGGTCATGGGATAAGTCCATAGCCCTGATGCCTGCATCACAGCCAGGGTAAATATACAGCTGCTTAAAATCACAGGCCTGCCAGACTTCAACAACACCGTTATCACCTCCTGTAACCAAGTTCTGACCGTCGCTGCTCAACAGTATGGCCTGGGGGAAAACAAAATAAGATAAAACATAGAGACTATTTTGGGTTAATGTGTAATTCTGTTCTACTATATCTCTTACACGTGTGGAGTCATTGATCTCCATCTGTGCCAGGAGTTTGCCATTAATGCTGAAGTTACAGAAGTGTCCTCTCTCATAGTAGATGATGCAGTGACCCTCACTGGACACAGAGATCAGACGAGGCTGGAGACAGTTCTCAGGGCCCTCCAGGGCCCGCAGTAAATCTCCTGTGATGGTATGCACCAAACATGGCCCCTCTGTAAAACAAGACAACAGCAAGAACCTCTCAATTCTGTCATTACACAGCAAGAATTTAAAATGGAGAAATAAGAAAATAATAATAATCACTATTTTTTAAAATAAACATCTTTAAGACATATTTAATTCCTTAACTGTAATGGTTTTATTTCTATAAGTTCTATAAGCTCTCATGGAAACCAATACTAGTATGAAAAGAGTTAATTTATGATATGCTAATTTTCAGATTGCTTCCTCTCAGACTGACCTTTGGCCCCACTGATGACAAGTCCCAGTTCAGCACATACTGACACACACACCACCTCATGGTCATGGCCTGTCAGAACCGCTCTAGGTGCTGGATAATCACCTACAAAACAACAAAAGGTCGACTTCTGGAATCCTACAAATCTCAATCAATCATTTTTTTCTACATAATACGCATTACCACACAAAAATAAAAATGAAAAAGAAGATATGTTAGGAATGAGATGAAGTTAGGTAAGCAGGCAATAAATAAAGGAATTAATTTAATATATTCACAAAGAATTTCAGAGACCATTTTTCTCTCAGTGTGATATCAATATAAATTAAATAAATGTCCTACGTATGTGATATCTTTCACACTACTTTTCAAAAGTTTGGGGTCAGTAAAATATGTATTTTTAAGAAAATAATACTTCTATTCAGCAAGGAGGTCATGTGCTCACTGTTGTTGGGATTGTCTCCAATGATGTGGTGTCGTCCGCTCCAGTACCACAGCAGAAGGGTTGCATCTCGTGAGCCAGAGACAATGTAGCAATCACCTCCAATGTAGGACTCGGATCGCGCAAGACAGGTCACCACATCCCAGTGACCAAACACAATCTGAGTGAGTTTCCCTGAATGAAGAGTGAGCAGATGAGCGCATGTGCATTTTAGAAACATACACTTCACATTTTATTTGTAGTTTTATATGTTCAAGCTGGCATATAAATGGCATAAAATCACAAAAGACACAAGCACCTGTCTCAGTGGAGTAAACACGGAAACTCTTGTCCCAGAAACCACATGCCAGGATGTAGCGGTTGTCAGCTGTCACCACAAAGCAGTGCGTGTTGATCTGAATGCTTTGATCCACCAAATCTGTGATCTGCCTTTTACTAATGCCAGAGTTATTGGCTGGGAAAGAAAACAGACCAGGTGAGAATGTCTGAAGACACAAGTTTCATCCATTTTTTAAAGGATAATCCACACAAAAGTGAAAATTCTCTCAGAATTGACATTTTTGGGTGAACTATCCCTTAACTGAAGGAATTTCAGGCCTGCCCCCAGTGACGTGACAAGTTACATGGTCACATGATTTGAAGAACTCACCAATCAGAGAGTCCATCTCAATAGGAAGGTGATGAGCCTGTTCTAATGAATATCCTGGAGCACCTCTGAGACCTAAACAAAACAATGCTAACATTGTAAATAAACTTGCACCAAACATTAAAAAAAGGTGGTTTGAAAACCTCTGATTTCTTTAACTGTTGTCTAAGAAAGTTGCAAATGGTCGTGCTCACCGACTGTGTTGTGCCAGCGGTTGACGGCGAACAGTCGGCTGCATGTGACCGTGACCGCAGCAGGAATGCTGAGGTGAGGCAGTGTGTTGGCCGCCACGTGCGTGACCGGAGAGTTGGAGGGGAATTTGAGCACCATGATTACATCTTGCTGCATCTGGTCCTTGAACATCAGAGGACTCTGCGGAAGGAAACACTAATGAGCAGAAGAGAGAAAGAGGAGGACGAAGAGGAAAAAAAAGGGAGGTGAAAGGAGAAAGGAAGGGACAAGGAATTAGAAAGGTAAATTACAATGGAACAAACAAGGTGAAAATCACAGGGCAGGATTCTGGGTAAGGATATAGTTTAGGGTCAGTTTTGGGATGGTTTGGACTGTCAGGAGGGGGAGGTTGGATGATATGTGTAACACCCGACCCTATACAGCCTTGCTACTGTAGGTGTAAATCAGTGTCCGAACCAGGCGTGATGTCATAAATCACATCTATTACATCTAAATCTAAATTTTATGTACTACCGGCCTGTCATTTTGTCACTTTGTGGCACCATTTTGCATTTATGAGGATAGACAAATTACAAAATTTGGTCCATCGCAACTAGTGAGGATAAAGTGTAATACTGAGCTACATAAAATGAATGTAATAAAGAAAAATCGTGATAAAATATGTAATAAATCAAATAACAAGGGACAATATTGATCTATTTAAAAGAGATCTAATATAGATAACTGATAAAAAAAAAAGTAATATAGATCACAATAAAAAGAGGTGTCTTGAAAAAGACAGTAAAAGAGATATAATAAAGTCTCACCAGATGCATGGCGGAGCTGCGTGGAGGGTGAGGCTCTATTAGCAGCTGTGATGGAGCCTGTCCAAATGACTGAATCTGAGCCTCCATGGACTAAAGAGATGACAAAGAGACAAAACAAGCCGTTACATTTTTAGTTGACAGACCCCTGAGCTGCCTCACATCTGACAGACATTTACAGGCATGGAAAGACAAGCGGAACACTGCATCATAGTTCACTCATTTTGGACAGAGGACAGAAAGATATTGACAGGAGACAATAAACACTAATGATTGAGACTATCAAATAAGATTTTATTATTATTGGTTCTATTATCAAGTCTACTGATAAATAACAAAAGCACTGCACTGTTGTGTGTTAAACAGGAAACAATAGTGTTCACAGGAAAATGTATTCATATCAAATGTATATATTTTAATAATGATTACAATAATATAATACTTTAATTTAATTTGTGTAAGTTGTTTTTAATTGTTTTTCATACTATGGAAGTCAATGGGGACCAGCAACTGAAGGTGAACTATCCCTTTAAGACATTAAGTATTTTATCAATAATACTTAATAACAATAATAATTGATCTTAATTATTGACATTAAGCATTTTAATATTATGAAATAAAATGTTTCACATCAAGATTATTTATGATTAATTATTTAATTCGTTTAAGATTAGTATTGACATTAAGCATTTTGAGATGATTATTACTACAGTATTAAATATTAATTCATCATTTTGTTTTAGTTTTTCTAAAATAAAATAAAAATCAGTTCTGCATTTCATTCTGCATATTTTATTGAGACATATAAAGATGTCAATAAATAAATATACTGAAAAAATCAGTATCATAAAAAACAATACTGGACAATGTGTAATAGAAAGCCATCCAAAAAACACTTTAACTTGATTCACAAAAGTAGGACAAGTTCCTAGATCAATATCCTCCTTTGAATCAATACTCACTGACCTCTCTGGCGAGGGGTCTTACCTCTCTGAGCTGGGGGTCGGTGATGGTGTCCAAGTTCAAAGATCCCTCGTAAGACAGGTAATGGAAAACATTGAGAGCCCTAATGGCCTCCGGTCCTCTCTGCTTGTAGCCAAAGATGAGATCGATCCACTGGTGCAACTGACAGGACACAAATTCACTCTCCAGCGCCTGAGACAGGAAGAGGACAACAGGGTTAATACAAGGGCCAATCAGGGCTTCTAAAAGAAATTACTAGCCATGTAAAGACTGTGTGAGGTTCAAAGTTTATTTCTTTTCTCTACAAACTAGAGCTGCTCCATTCAGGGAACTGGCCTTGTCTTATTTTGATTCTTGACACACTGGCTGAATTGGAGTATTAATCCTAATGGCAGCTGAAATTGCGCAATAATGTGGAGCGAACAAAGGTGCTTAGATGCACACATAATCAATCTTTCCATCCCTCACCATCCTGTTGATGCGAACAAAGTCCTCTGGTTTTTTGGCCCAGACTGGTAGTTCCACGTCACACACAGCTGTCCTGTCCTCTCTCACCCCCAGGTCATATCCGCTGCTGTTCACGAACATTTCAGGGAGGTAGTAGAACTCAGGGATCAACTCCTGTCATACAAACAAACACGCTGACGTCACAGCACAGAAATAAAATCAGTCACAGCATTGTTTTACCTCACAAGACTTCGCTCACCCTAACATCAGATGTGTCCCTCTGGCAACTTCGCCAAGAGCGCGCAATGCCAGAAAATGTCCGGTCGGGATGGTCGAACTTGTTGTCATTACAATTCAAGAAAAACCATGGTGAAGGGTTCCTGTGTGGGATTGAGGAAGTGGCACACAATATCAGATTAAAACAACTTTCATTAGCTTTTCATAAAAAGAGAGTTAAGATTGAGATTTTTAAGTTCTAATAGAATATAAATGGACTTCAGTGAAGACTCACTATCCTGACAAGCCAGAAGAGAGTGGATGCTGCAGTGGAGTACAGTGATGTGTAATGATGGGGTGGAGTTCCGTCATCCTCCCATGTCTCATAGCGTTCGGCATAGAACACGGCTCGCTTTGGATTCAGGGCTCCGATTGGCTACATTACAAACAGGAAGGAGTTAAAATAATTTGAGTTATTATACTAACCAAAGGACAAATTAATTTTTTTAACTATAGCTCACTTTTGATTCAAGGCTCTGAAAGCTAAGTATTATTATTATTATATTTAAATTATATTCAGAAAGTATGCTTTAATTTGATTAAAAGTAACAGTAAAGTCATCTACATGTAAAAAAAAAAAATCTTTTCAAAACAAATGCTGTTGTTTTGAATTCCTCAGAATTAATTTATTTTCTATTCCTCAAAGAATCCTGAAAAAAAATGTATCACAGTTTCCACAAAAACACAAAGCAGCACAACCGTGCATTGATGATAAATGTTTCTTGAGCAACAAATCAGCATATCAGAAAGATTTTTGAAGGATCATGTGACACTGAAGACTGGAGTAATGGCTGCAGAAATAATCAGGTATTAATTACATTTATGGAAAAAGACTTTCAGGAGTTGCATACCTTTGAGAGATCCCGGAAATTCCCAGGCAAGGTAAGATCCAGGTCCTCGGACTCATAGTTAGTCAGGACCCAAGGGAAGACAGGATATTGGTTCAGATCATTATAGGTCCTACCTGCAAACAAATATCAACAGACAATGTTGTGTGTGAGCATGTTACTTACATACTGCATATCACAATCCGATTAGTGATAAAACTATTAGTTGCAAAGTAGGAAAGTTATTTTTGTGCAGAAAAGAATCTTACCTGCAATTGTGTTGAGGAACATGAGGTACTCGAAATTTGAAATCTCCCTCCGCTGCCATCTCTGAGTCATATTAGACGACTTAAAGAGCTGCCTTGGTGTTGCCAGAGATATCCGTCTATGGGAGGAACAGCAAAATAACAGACAATCAATTAGCGTTGGCTAATGACACATTTAGTATTAATTAACAGTTAAATGTTTAGTCATATAACAACCACTCCTAAACTGATCTCATATGACTGAACCAGTTTCAATATTAGAAAGCCAACACCAAAGACCTTACCTTGCCTGAGGGAGGCCATAGCTGGTGCCAACACCGACCCGGGGTAAACTGTACACTACCTTCTTTACTGTGGCCTGATCCGGAAAGTTAAACATGACGGATGCTGTGGAGATGATGATAAAAATAGTGCAATTAAAAACCTTAAATTAAACAACATTTTGACATTGTTGTTTGGAGTGTTGGCATCTTACTCCTGTTGGCCATGAAGACCTCTAATCCAGTGTTTTGGAGCAGGTAGCGTCTGGAAAAGACTGCTCTGATCTCACTGAACATCCATTTCCCGTGCAGACCTTCAGTATACGCCAACACCTGACAAACACAAAAACAAAGCATTTAATACAATCAGAGGAATGGTAGTTCTCTGCATTTTGAACTCTGGGACAATAGCATTGCAAACGCATGATCCTAAATTCTGACTGGATGATATTTAGTAATTCCCCCAAGGCTATAACTCATAGAGTGACATCAGTTGCACATACAGCACCTTTGAATCAGTCTTTTTGAAAGTTGGATCATCCTCGTCCACCTCGAAATAGATCTCTGTTGTGGTGATTGACAACGTTCCTCTAGCAACGATCACAGGAGCAACGAGCTGGGCCGGTGTGCTCAAAACCACCGGACCTGAAAGAAACCATGCCACAGAATGAGAAACGTAACATATAAAAGTCCTGAATCCTGGATTAGTGAACAAATCAAGTGATTGTGTGAACTTGGGATTTCAAGACCAGTACTGGAGAATTAAATAATCTTTTTGAAAATCTAACATTTAATACATTTAAAATCTACCTCGTCTGGTCCTAAAAAGCATCTTTCACCATTACCAATCCTTAAAAATGATAATTTTTAGTGGTGACATTAGCTGATTGCTGTTATTATCAGGATGTTACTTTACCAAGGCTCAGTGATTTGTCACATAGCATTTATAGCTCAGGTTTTTGAAAACAAAGCATGAACAAATGATCAAAAGCATCAGATTTCAAACGACACTGAGATGATCAAACATAGACCTCTTTGACTAAGAAAGTATTTTGGAAAAAAACGAAATTCTGAGGAAATAACAAGCCAATTAGTTTAATTAAATACTGATTAAATAGCCAAAATGTGTTAAATACAGTCAGTGACTCATTAGGATAATGATTAAGTGGCTACTTTGATAAGCGTTAATTAGTTAATTTAGTGATTTAGAGATTCAATATCAAAATCAGAGGTAGCACTTAAGCTCATAATCACACTCTTGTGCAGATTCAGTTGAGATTTGTATCAAAAGGCACAAGGGCTGGAGCTCGTTCTGGGCTAATAAGCTAATTAGCATACTCGTTTACTGAAGGACCAAACTTGCCTCTTGAGATAAATACCCTCGGACGAAAAGCCACTGGGAATAAAGTACAGTTGCATACATTAGCACATGCATCAACAAGACATCAAAGAACCACCACACTAATGATTTCTACACGAGCGGCTAGAGTGGCACTCTTGGTGCAGGCTGGCATTTAAGACTAATTTGTTTAATAGTGCCATGGCAGTCGTACAATGGGATCTGAGGAGGCTGCTCGAGAATAATAGCCTACTGAGTGCAGTAAAGATGATGAATACCTGCAAGGTTGTCAATCTCTTTCTCCTGCAGCAGACTGATGGCATCATCATCTCCTTCCAGCATCAGGTCCGTCTCAGGGTTCTGATTGACCACCGAATGACTACGGAACGATTTCTTTGACTTCATGCCCTCTTCTTCCTCAGAGCCTGCCCATACAAAAAAATATAGATATTTACAATAATTACTCTAAATAGTCCATGCAAAAATTAAACCGTATTTTTATTATTTATTTTTCCTGATAAAAATAATGTGTATTTGCATATGTATTATGTATGGACACACATCACTTTAATATAATATGTCTCTGAGACATATTTGTGCACTGTAAATCAGACTGAGGTGGTATGGATGTGTTGTGGCTGACCATATTCTTCTAGAGATTTGAGAGCAACATCCAAGTGGGTGGAGCCATAGGCATTGCGTACGAATCTCCGCCTCCTGCGCAAGTCATCCTCCCAGTAGTCCAAACGCCAATAATCAGGCAGCTGACTGAGGTGGAAAGAGGAGAATGAAGAGGCGATGAATGGCCAGGAAACTAGCAACAGAATTCCAGTAGCAAAGGTTGAGTATAAACTGTGAGATTGTAACCTCTGTGACATGGTTCCCCATGCTCCATGCTTATTGGTCAAAATGTTGAGGATCTTCTGTTTCAGCTGGTTTGCCGTCACGTGATCTCTGTGTTTGGCGGCACTGATGAGATGATCACACATCTTTTCCTCTTCTCTCCTGTCTGCTGCGTACTGGGCACAGTTTGACTATGAAAAGAAAGAGCAAATGATCTTGACATCATTCCTTATGTATGATAAACAATTAAACCGTGAACACATGACAATGATCCACACAGACTGACCAACCTCAAACTCAGCATGTTTGTGGACATCTTCTGCTCTCTGCCTGTGAGGATGAACTCAGCCTCATTGGCGACACGGACAATGTGATCCTTCATGGCATGACACAGAAGCCTGAAACAAAAACACAGTGAAATATGTAAAAGAGAACAGTCTGCATTTTAGCAGCATTAACTTGAAATTACTACTTAATTTTGCATAATGAGCAACCTCCTTTCAATATATTGCACCAGATCTCACAAAAAAAAAAACAGGAACTGTACATTGTATTTGGTATGAAATATCACTTTGAAAAATTTTACTTAATGCCAGCCGAGAAGGAACTTTAATGAGAATGCAACGTACCTTCCCTCATTAATAAGTTCGATGAATGCAAGTCCTGCATTCTTTTGTATGGAATTCTGCCACTCCTGAAAGCACACAAAACAACCGTTATGGACCTTAATAAATGCCATAATTTAAACATTTTAATGTGCCGAAGATAAATGCATTAGTGAAATGATGAATTTGTGAAGTGTAAAATGCTAAAATGTTTTTGTTGCATGCATATTGTTCTGATAATAAATACATTTTTCTGTCTATTTTTAGTGTGGATGGTAAAGGCGCCTGATATGGTTGCTGAAGAGATGCACTGATGATCTTTTCTGATTGGCTCTTTGCCACATAACCGAGAGTGATTTTTGAGAAAGAGAGGGAGAATGCACTTAGCATCCACTGCAGATGCTTCTAGAAGGACACATCACAGGCAGCTCCCATTACCTTCTGCTTCCTGCCAATCAATATTTAGGGTACGGTTTCGTCCCCTGAGCCACTAATGGAGGGCCTGGAGCTTCAGTAATATTATATGTGCTGATGGAGCGATGACGGGAAATAGAGGGAGGAGGGGAGAGGAGGATGAGAGGGCATCAAACACTGGATGGGCCACTGCTACACCCCAAAGCTCCTAATCTTCACTCCAACTCTGAAGGCAGAGGAAGCCTGCTGAGATGCGGTAGTCTGAAATCTTAATCATTCAGAAGAGTTCAAAGAGGTTTAGTGGGGTTCCCAGTATAAGATACTGACACCCAGATCCAAATGTATGATAATTCTGCTTTGAAATGTTTGATTAGTGGTGAGAAAAGTACATTTCCCTCATGAGGACTGATGGCAAAGCATAGGAGCACAGGATTTTCAATGAGCGTCTTATAGGTAAGTAAAAATTCTTCACCTTTAAACACTAAATGATTTAAGACAATGTTGATTAATCAATTCTACAAAAAGACTGTGAAAAACAACAGGAATACTTTCTGAATGTGAAGTTTAGAGGCGTTACTGGAAGCTAAAGCAGCATTACTGCAGCTCAAACAGTTGAGCATGGTGCTACCAAAGGTCTTGGGTTTGATTCCAATGGAATGCATGAACTGATAAAATGTGAATGTATTTTGCTTTGGATAAAAGCGTCTGCCATATGCATGAATATAAATGTAAGCTAAAGTGTCTAGTTCCGAAGTATCCAGTGATACTTTCTGATACCCACACTGGCCTTGGCGTAAAGTAGGGTGGGTCTGAAATTGGATCCTGTTTAGGTCAAGCACAAAGAGGCTGAAAAATATTGAAGAAATGTTGCCACATTGCAGCACTGTGACCTTTTCCAAGATTTTAAGCTGTTTAAAAGCTGTTTCATTGCAGTTTATTTGGGGTTTATGAAACCTGAAATGTAAGTTGTGCGTTGATAGAAAATACTGAAACTTGGTGAATGACAAAATGAAGTCAAAATGAATTATTCAAAATAAATTATTAGAGAATAAAGGAAGAAATCTCACCTGTGAGCACAAGAGCATCACAAGCTCCACAACCGATGTGCTGGACTTCATGCAAACCAAGCCTGTAGCAGTACATTGACAGAAAACAGATTTTAGCATGCGCATGTCTGAGAAATGAAAATAAATCTCAGTGGGTTCCAAAAGACTGACAACAATAGTGAAAATGTTCAGATTCAGAATCTTAAATATGAACTTTCCTTAAGTGTATTTCCAAGTTTATATCGCATTTGAAATCCCATATATTCAGTGTAAGACTTTTGGACCCCACTGTACATGCGTGTTACATAAAATTACCTAACGTAACTGGCTCAAAACTTTAAAGTGATAGATCTGATCTATTTTTAATGTACACACAGTTCTGCTTTAATTAAACAACAAAAACAGACAAACATTAAACTATGCGGAGGTCAAGACAAGGTGAGAGCACAGACATTAAAGCCTGACAGGACAACAGGGATGGGAGGGAGAGGATTCAATAAAGAGGGTGGAGAAAGAGGAAGGGAAATATAAGGAGACAAAAGACAGTGGTGGAACAAGAAGCAAAAGTGATTCCTCTAGATCTGGCCCAGTGTGAGCAAGTTTTGGGTCATTTGATGGAACTGTCACTTGCCATACCAGCTATTGCTGCAAATTATTTGTTTTATACAGTTTTTATTTTCTTTCTGGTAAAGAAAAAGTTTCATAAAATATATTTTGTCTGATAATGTATTTTTAATCAAATTAATTTAATTTAACTAGAAATTTAATTTCATTACTTATACATATTTTAATTCAAAAATGCATTTGTTTTTGTTGTGAGGACAGTGAAAATAATTAGAATTATTAAAAATAATTAGAACATGTACACCACTACACTTATATCTATTACATTTCAATTATTTATGCATATTTTATTACAAAAATGAATTTGTCTGTGTTGTGAGGCCAATGAAAATATATCAGCTAGGTATATATATGACTAGGCCTAAAAGGGAGGAAAATCCTTATTGTTGAGCAGTTTTTTTTTTGACATCCTTTGGCGTCCCATAAATCACTTCCTTAATGTTTAGCTTGCAATTAATCCATCAGTTCCTTCAGGTGTAGTACATCTAAATTTTTTAAACATCCTTTCATCCTAAAGCAGTTCTGTTATTCTCATACCTGCTCTGGGTCCATGTACTCGCACAGTTGTGTGTGTATGAGGCAGCCAGTGGACACACACACAGCAGACAGTGAGGGACTCCACAGAGACACCAGGTAGAGAGGAAAAGGAGCACTATACAGCACCTGTACCTTCTATGAGCAACTCCTGCCCATGACTGCCCAGCAGAGTCCGCGAAAGGAAGGGGGCGAAATCCACAAATCCCCTCAGCAAGGGGGCCACTTTCTCTAAGGCACGCTCCAATTTAGTTGTGATACTACGGGTGGAAAATGAAAGACAGACATAGACAGAAATATTCCAGTTAGTTCCAAAGTACAGAGACCTGTTCAAAAATTACACTTGCTTTCAATTCCAGCTGGTTAGTACGTGACAAAGTCTATGGCATTACTGCTGGGTTAAAGCCAACCTACAGTAATTCAACCACAGGGAGGCAGAGAGAGCAAATGCTTAACGATCACCCTGTTATATTGCACACATCACCCTTAAGTGCCACTGCGCTTAGCTACAAGCTGAGTTAACCTGCACTAAGACTACAACTTCAGCGCCAGGGATGCAAATGACACCAAACAAGGGCAAGTGTGAAAGGTTTCATGAGGAAAAGAAATCAGTGATACAAGTCTGAGGACATCCAATGTGGTGCAAACAAGAAATGACTTGACATTGAAGAATGACAATGTCTCTAATGAAACGGTAAGCTAGCAGGGTTGATTCTGTCAAGTTCTTGGTAAATGTAACTGTTGATTAGGAAGGTGCATGCTTTTTGTGGACTATCAATGTGTTTGTTAGGCATTTTGCAGAATTTCAGTTAAAAGCACTAGCTAATGTCACTGATACTAAATCCTAACCAGGTCTGATGCAAAGAAATACTGGAAATCACAGCCAAACATAGCATATTTGATCTCTATGTTGCATTCACATCACATTTGCATACTAAGTAGGTAGCTAGTAAAAAATCTTTCCTTTCTTTGTTGAAATTGTCATGTCATTTAAAAACAAAGACAACAGCTTCATCAGTTAAGGTGCTTGATATGCCATTTTATTACAGACATTATTTTGCGGCGCTCTTTCTTAGTTCAGTTTATATAGGTCAACCTTAGTCATATTTAGTCTGTGGCTGTGAATGGCTCAAAAGTAAAATCTCTTCTTGTCATCTTGTAATTACAGTAAATGAATATGATGTGAAGGCAGCATAAAAATACAAAGAAGTGGACCAATGAGATTTCAAAGCGGGCAGGGCTTCCCAGAATAATGCAATGGAAATAGAAACCAGCGACTGGCAAAATGTTTAGCACATCGACTAAAACTTTTAAAAAGATGTTTTTGCAAACTAAAATAAAGCTGAAATAAAATAAAATACAAATATTAGATTACAATCTTAAAAAAAAATAGAAATAGAAATATTGCCTTGGCAACTAATTGAAATAAGTTTAAGTTGCAGCACCAAAATGACTAAAACTAAAACAGAAAAAAAATTAAATAAAGTGAAGAAATGACAAAAAAATGACATTTATCGCATCATGCCTGGTTTGGACTATATACATAGAGACAGAATCAAATGTAGCAGAACCGTTACAAATCAAAGCAGCAGTGGTGGTGTAGCTGGCCAGCTTGAAAACTCACAGCCACCAGGAAAGACGGGAAAAAAGAGGCAGAAAAAGAGAGAATGAAAATAGAAAGACACAGAGAAAGAAGGGAAAAGAATGTTAAGCTGGTAGCAGTGGGTAAGGGGGGCCAGTTCAAGCTTCCTTGCCTAAGAAACTGTCCTGCATCTCTGGGTGCTGTTTGGAATCCTGTCAGCGAACTAAAGGATTTGAGTTCAGGAGGCGTCAGCCTGGTTCGCAGTGGACACTGGTCCACTTCACAAAAGGCACTGCAATACAAATGGGCACAAACAGACAGTAATGACTGTACAGGCATTCATTGCAGCTCTTAGTCTAAAGTGTGACGTAATCCCTGTGTGTTGATCTGTGCCAAATCAAAGGATGATTGAGCCCCAAAGCTTCCGTGTCGTACATGCAAAGAGACAAAAATGAAGAAAATCAATTCTGTTGCATTCAAATTAGAACAGATGTACCCATGTTTTTGCAGGAAATACACTTCAGACTATCAGTACCTCAAAGTGCATCTTTAAAAATGCACAGAGACCTCAGTATGTGTTTCTGAGGGAATCTGTGGCTGTGGTGCGTGCTGTGGTTACAAAGATATACAGATCGGGAAGTGTAGAAAGGAGACAGATGTAAAGTGGAGAAACTAATGGATTATGGGAATCAAATGAAGAAGACTGACAAAAAAAAAAAGAGGATGAGCACAGGAAGTGAGAATGGATGATTTAAGGTTTTAAGCATGTGAATAACTGGATAAAGTGAGGAAAAGCACGGGGTGGAGGATTAAAAGATGTGTGTGTGTGTACCTCATGTTTTCCACTGTGTCTTCAGGCATTGGTGCAACGGTCTGCACCGCTGGGAGGTTTTTACTTGTGGCACCATTCACAAAACTTGATGAAGAAGAGGATGAGGAAGAGGCAGAGTCAGTGGCACCTGTGAGATATAATGGATGAGACACATTAGAACAGATTAAGCACAATGAATGTTGACAAGGAACTGTTTATAGTGCTACAAAGCATGCTTAAATGTCTAAAACGGTTACTATGACTAGAAAAGAGTCTAAACTTATGAAAGCCAATGACAACCCCAAATAGAAAAAAAAAAAAAACAAGCTTTTTCCATCCAAATTAAAGTGATATGCACCAATCAAATGCACATAGTGTATAGACCAACAAACTGCATATGCTCATGGGATGGTAAGATGATGGATATATTCAGGACGACTCGCCTGTTGTGTTGATCATGCTTTTAGGTGTTGCCGTGGCAGCAGCAAAGATATTGGGGGTACTTCCTGAAGAGGGCACACCACTGGTGGTGGGAGTTCCTACTGTGTTCACAGCCAGGCTTCCTGGAGGGGGCTTCTTAACAGGCACCACCACACTCCTGTGAATGTACACACACACACACACACACACACACACACACACACACACACACACACACACACACACACACACACAAAACAAACAACATATTGAATTTATTCAATAATTAATCCCTATACACATCTTCATATCAAAATACTTTAATTAATTCAAACTAAACAAAGCCTTTTAATAAAAAAATATTAAATTAAATATATATATTTGAAATCTTAATATTAACAATAAATTATATGTAAATACACTTTTTTGAAAAAAGTTTTTTAAGCTTACCAAGACTGCATTTTTTAAAATAAATACAGTAAAAATACAGTAGAATTATTGTGAAAAATGATTACAATTTAAAAGACCAGTTTCTGTTTGAGCACATAAAATATTCACCTGTCCTACTGAATTATTAACACACTCAAGAAGCCTGTGAATGATTAACAGCATAATCTTATGTATAATTTATTCATCAGGTTTTCTTAATGGGAAGAACAAAGAGGATTGATGTTCAGAGAGGCTTTAGTTTGTATTGTAGAGTATCAGTGGATCCTACACGCTAAGCCAGTCAGTCTCTTGAGCCCTGAGCACACTATTGCACAGAGCTAGTGGCATTTTTGCAGACGCCTGTGCAGTAATGAGGAGCTAGACACAGAAAAATGGACTGCATTTAAAACAAAAGGAAGGCCTTGTGCTTGCGTATGCGTAATTAAGGTGTTCTTTAATTTCAATTGTTCTCAAAAAGTCTTGACGTACCACATGTAAGTGTAATCGCATTGATTCATGAATGATTTATTGGTTCAGTCATTCTGTTCCAAAATGTAATTTTAGCATTTTAAAGCATTTTAAGACACCAAAAAGCGCACACCTGAAGCAAAAGCTATTCCAAAAGGCATGCAGCATTAGATATTTCATTTTGCTCAACTTAACTTTATATAATTAATTAAAAATTATATGTAGAATTAAATTATATTCGATTTAGATTTTATAGATTTTTTTTATTAATTACAATGAAAGGCATATCATTGTTTATTAACCTCAGTGCATTGTGGGTCTGTACTAAAAGGTTTACATTATTAAATGTTAACCTAAGTAAAATTATGTCTATATTTTAAGTATAAAATATTAATTATATAATATTATAAATTATTATATCATATATTTAACCTTGATATGGATCTTGGGGTTTAATACTTTTAATTATTTGAATGATTATTTGAATAATATTGTCTGTTAATAAGGTTGGTCTGAAACAGAACAGCACATATACATGACAGAAAAGCATAATGTATCTTGGCTTATTTTGATGTGCTAGACACTTCACCCTAGAGCTGCCCACCTGTCAAATGAGTGGAACTGCATGGGCAGCATAGCAGCAGCTTCTCTCTTCAGGGCAGGGTCAGGGTGGTACGGCTGGGGTTCAGGCCCTGCCTCCCCCCCCTCCATTGGTGCTGCCACTAAACTCTTCAGGATTTCCTTCACATTGATTCCCTTGTTGGCCTGGCTGATGCTGGAGATTGATGCGGCCGGTTTCAGAACCTCCACGCCAGGAGGCGACTCCAGCAGGGACTCGCGGGACTTCCTCACCTCTGATGAAAGTGTGCACAACAACTCGCTCATGGCATCCGGGCCTCCAGAGTTCCCACTCAATCCGCTGGAGTCTGCGCCCAGTTCAGAGCCATTGAAAGCACTGGTGACTTGCTCCTCCCCGATGCCGGAGTCAGTGTGAGGCAGTGAGCCCTCCAGGGGAAGATCGTCCAGAGGGTTGGCGGCCTGTCGTTCTCCACGTACACCATCTGTGAAGGAGGATGGGTTTTCTGCAATTTGCACACACATACAATAGGGGTCAAAAGTTTGAAGGAAGACTTTTTAATGTTTTTAAAAGAAGTTTCTTATGCTCACCAAGCCTGCATTTATTTTACCAGAAATACAGTAAAACCAGTAATATTGTAAAATATTATTACACCTTAAAATAACTGTTTTATGATTTATCGATATATTTCATAAGTAAAATTTTCAGCAGCCATTACTCCAGTCTTCAGTGTTGCATGATCCCTTAGAAATCTTTCTTACATGCTGATTTGTTATTATCAGTTATTGTTGGTGTTCAATATTAATATTATTATTTATTATTATTATTATTATCAATGTTTTTGCTGCTTAATATTTTTGTGGAAACTGTGTTTTTTTTTTCAGGATTCTTTGATGAATAGAAAGTTCAAAAGAACAGCATTTATGTGACAGAAATATTTTGTAACATTATAAATGTATTTATAAGTCCTTGCTGAATAAAAGTATTATTTTTTTTTATTTTAATTTCTTAAAAGTTAGTATATTGCGTTTTCTACAAAATATTGAGCAGCAAAAACTGTTTTTCACATTTATATTAAATGTTTCTTGACCACCAGATCAGCATATTAGAATGATTTCTGAAAGATCATGTGAGACTGAAGACTTGAGTAATGATGCTTAAAAAATTCAGCTTTGTCATCAAAGGAATAATTCCACAATATTACTATTTTAACTTTATTTAACAAATAGATGAAACCTTGGTGAGAATGAGTTTCAGAGATAAGAGCAGAGATTCAGAAGCATTTCAGAGATGTTTCCTGTGCAGCCTATGCCAAGAAGTTCTTTTCCACCCGAGTATTAATTTAATATTGCCACTCGGATAAAGCTTTGCAATAATGCGTTGCACACTTAAACTGATGAAATCCTCCCTCTGGGGAGTAATTGGATGACTATATACAGTAGCAGAGATAATCAGAGACAGTTAACAAATGTCTGAGTGGAAGATGTCTGATTGGTGTTTAAACACTTATTAGCCTTTGTTGGTGTTTAAGTGTTCAATGACTAAAGATACACGTCTACTGAGTGCAATCAAAGTCTCACAATGACACTGCAGATGCTATGTTCACCTGTGCTGGTGGGTGAATTAATCTCTTGTCGGATGCTTCTCCCCGATAGGCTGCTGGACCTGCCGATCTCCGTTGGGGCTCCAGAATGTCCCGATATTTAGACACCATAAGGACAGAGATAAAGTAGACCACAGCCAGAGCCAGGAACTGAGCCTGTTTACTGTCATCCTATTGAACACGCAGTATGGTTAACAATCATACTGTTCATGTTAACATACATGTTTTGTTTCAGCTCAGGTAAGTGAGTGTCTCACCACGTCTCTGAAAACGACAGCTCGGAGACGATTGATGTCCACGTCCTGCAGCAGTCTGTCTGGGTCTTTGATGGGAGAAAGGTTACGCGGGACATTCTGTATGACGGTCTGTGGCAGGGAGGATGAGAGAATCATTACACACGCACGCACACACACCATAGACAATGCACACACACACACACACACACACACACACACCACACACACAGGTTTTATTATGTACTATATGCATTACAAGAAGTTTTATAGCAAAAATGCATTGCTTTTTTGTGCATGTGCCTTTGATGTGTTTTCAGAAACTCCTTAGTATGTGTTTGTTGTATAGATTGCATTTTTGCATGCGCAGATGTGTTTGTTCTCTTGTATTTGTGTGCAGGTGTGTTGAGTGTCTAACTTTGCTGGCGGACGCTGCAGTCTGTAGGTTCTCCTGGGTCTTGCTGATTGGCAGTGAGGTTTTGCTGCCTCTGTCTCTCTGCCGCCCTGCCTGCATTCCAAAGTCCAGTTCCTCACTGCTACACAACACACTGAAAGGAGACAAAGAGTTTTACTAGAACGTCTGCCTTGATATTCACAGCACAACACCACAGGCACATAACTACACTACCGTTCAAACATTTTGGGTCAGTATGGTTTTTTTTAAAATGTTTTTGAAAAGACGTCTCCTTCTGCCTCACCAAAGCTGCATTTATTTGATCAAAATATAGTAAAAACAGCAATATGTGAACAATTATTATAATTTTTTAAATTATTTAAAATAACCTTTAAACTATATATATATATATATAATATATATATATATATATATATATATATATATATATATATATATATAGATAATATATAGATATATATATGATTTTAAAAGATGTATTCCTGTGATGGCAAAGCGAATTTTTCAGCAGCCATTACACCTGTTTTCAGTGTCACATGATCCCTCAGAAATCATTTTAATACTCTGATTTGGTGAAAACAGTTGTACTATCTAAAATGTTTCTGGAAACCATGATACATTTTTTTTTATGATTCTTTTAAGAATAGAAAAAAAATCAAAAAGAATAACAATTATTTGAATTTTTTTTTTTTTTTTTTGTAACCATGTAAAGGGTCTTTCCTAAAATTGAATGCATCATTGCCGGCATAAAAAAAAAAAAAAAAAAACTTTTGAACGGTAATGTACATACTGAGATGCACATCACGGCTTTTGCCTTATGGTTTGAAACCACTGTAAAGGTGAAGTGTGTTCTTTATTAATGTCTAAATACTTTTTCCTATCCCATCTTAATGGAGAGAAAAAATAAGTGAACCCTTCTATCAGTGTAAACAATGCAGGTCTGTTTGTTTGATGGCCTCATATATCAAATTCTTTTAAACTACTTTTTGTAGCAGCATTCATTCTATTTTGTTGCAAAAAAAAAAAAAAAAAAAAAAAAAATCTATATATATATATAATATATATATATATAATATCTATATATATATATATAATATATATATATATTCAGTACTTCACCCTTAAGGTACAAAAACCTTACACTTAAACTACTTTATACAGTCAAGGCATACAGTATATATAAAAAAAATTCAATATTTGAAATAGTTACATGGGTAAAATACATCACACATACCTAATCGTAGACACTGGCGCATTAGTCCCCCAGACGACATGTTCTTTTCAGCCTCAATTAAAAAAAATTGAGAGAACTGGCGAACACGAGCACATCCACCATGGCCATCAGCCGGCTCAGAAATGTGGGACTGCCGTTTCTGACGACATGCCTGGGTCGCCGCTCCCCATTCTCAAGCTCCGTCTGGGACACCACACACATACACATAAACCGAAGTCCAGAAGGTTTAGAAAAATTTCGAAAAGCCAAACACCACACACACAGAACTAAAACCAGAGTAATGCTCACACCTACAGAGTATTATACTGCTGACAAAAGGTGCTGACAAACAAACAAATGTGTGAGTAGCAGCAAATCAATATGCCAGGCAACTTCACATGAAACATGCCTCTCGAAAACATTTAGTTGGGGGAGGAAGGTGGCTTGGAAAACCTCACACCCACTAGAAGGAAGTTCAAACCAGTGTGACAACCATTTGAGTGTGAACAGGTAGTGCATGTGTGCGCTTAATCTTGCAGTGGTCAGGACCCCATCGCAATTTTGCAACCTCCAATAGCAAGAGTTCAACATACATTAAATTGTTTGTTTACCAAGGAAAAAACGTTTTTGTCAGGCAAAAAAGTGACAAGTAACATACCCACTGTGCTTTTAAAAAGTCGTGGAGCCTTTCACGCAGAGGGCAAATATGCTTTAACTTCTCTAAAAAGCCTCTTTGTGAAAAATACAGTGGTGCAGTAGGAGATTGAAATGCTATCTGAACAACCCCACAGCTGCGTACAGGAAAATAAAAAAATTGATGTTGCAAACTGGGACACATGCTTGTTGCTAGGATGACAAAATATGTGGCGGGAATAAGGAGGTCAGGACAAGTGGTGCACTGTGGGTATGTACAGGAGCTTCTTAGATAGGACCCCAACCTCTGCACTGTGCTAGAGCTTTCCTGGCAGGCTATTAAATCAATTGCTTTTTGTACCTTTCTGTAAGCAAGAATACTCCTTGTGTCTTATAACCAACACCGAGGGGAAACAAATGAAGTGGACATTTACTAACGAGCTTATCAAATGCCACACATATACACGGCGGGGGGGGGTTGTGGTGGATCATCCCAGCACCATGGCCCTGTGTGCTAATGTATTTAAATGCAATTTAATATCCGTATCTGTATCGCTTTTGAAGGTTTCAAGTGGAATAACAGCTGCTCTGATGAAGAAGGTCTGATAAGATGCTTTATCAGATAGGACCACTTTAACTGATCATAATAAAAGGAATCATGCTAATAAGTTTGCATTTTTTTATACATCATAATCTACATTTAAAGGTGCACTCAGGTTGTTTTACTAATTAAAAGGAGTTTCTACACAGGAAGAAAAAAATAGTACTTCTGAAACATATATTTAAAATCCTTATTTCATCCACTATTTACATGGGAAGGGCCTGCTTTTGGAAATCATAGGATCAGTCAGAGTAATGACTTACTGGACCCTTTTATGATGACTGTAAATGAATGCGTGGCTGACTGCAAATAGAATATTTGTTTATAGAAACCTGAAAAACTAATGCATGTGATGATGCAGTTATAATACCCTCTATACCCCGCCCAAGCATGACTGGAATATTGATCAGCTTAACATAAAAATGAGATTACTGGAGTTGCTAAACCCCTAACCTTGCGGCATTCCAGTATTTCATAAATCTTTTATGATCAAAATCGCAATGAAAGGCAGTACCTTAGGCTGAGTGGAAAAAGACAGAAAAGTGGAAATGGATCTGAAAATGATTCATAACATTCTGAACGGTGTGAGTATTAGTGATATTAAAATGGAACATAAAAACAAAACAAGACGCAACTGTTAGAGGGAAGAATATAATTAAAACTGAAACTTACAGGGTTTGAACTAACCGGTGAACTCTGTACATGCAAAAGATACAAAAAAAGAGACAAAGAGACCGAGAAGAGAATTCGCGGGAAGGTGAAAAAGGAATGAAGAGGCAATACAGACAACAAAGAATAAAAGGAAAAAAAAATGCTGAGTAGTCAGAGAGACCATTTCAGCAGGAAACCCCAGCTCTAAGGAATGTTTGCCCGAATAAAAAGGGTAGCTCGGCAGGGAAAAAATGCCCAAGAAAAAACAGGACAAAACAAGCAGCAAAAATTAGGGATTGTGTTCATATTCAAATATCTCAGGGTAAAAAAAGCTGAAAGGATGACATTGACGTCAGCCAGCACTCAAGGAGTTTCTATGGTGGTAAAAAATATGCTGACTGGTTTAGCACTCTTTACTCTTGAACTCAGTATCAGATGAGACAATGTATTGTGTTTCAGCAAACCATTTTGCGGACAAATACAAACCTTCATTTGATATTCAGGGTGACTAGAAACAACTTTTTTTTTCTTTCTAAATCAATTACAGCCCTTCCAAACAAACAAGAAAACTCAGGCCACTAAAAAAAGTAGTTTTTATAATTCAGGGATGTTGTACTGATGTGAATAACCACTAGGGGGCGCTCAGGTGCCAACTTACAGATGGGGAGGTGGCAGCCAGAGAGCAGGGGAAGGATCCCGCCGCAGCAGCTATAATGATGTATCACCATCTGGAGAAATGAGGTGGATGGTGGTTGGGACAAAATATAATGGTCATCGGTACTGTTTAACGAAGTCATGACCGATTTTGTAGAGTGACTGAGAGAAAAAGAACAAAAAGAAGACAGTAGTGAAGCAAAGACCATGCAAAAGCATATAACGTTAATCTTTTTCAGAGTTTACTGTCAAATAACACAAAAAGAGGTTACAGAGAACTAGACTTTAAATAACATCTTGTTGTTAGTCGTGGATCAACTAAATCAGATGTTACAGACAGGGCAAGGAGTATGGTTAGGATTTCAAGGAAAGTTTTTTAGGGACAACACAAGACGTTCACATCCAGGAAAATGGCTTAGCTGGTCATTTCTGAAGGCCCAAAAACTCTCTATACCTCCTCCACATGTGTACATCACTTTCCAGGGCAAACAACAGGTCAGTGAGAAGGCGTTGATGCATGGGTGGAACCATTTGAATTCTGGGATACGGAACATGGTAGTTCGAGGGGCCAGGGCTGAACTGCGGCGCTTCTGTTCCCTCTGTCATACAGGCATACCCCTGAAGCCCAGATCCACACGGAGGTCCCTCTCCATCTGACCACTCCGTACAATACGACCATGAAGAGCCTACACGGAAAGGCACCCATTCAATCATTTTCAATCCAAGCCATTGGCCTATTGATATGGCTTGTTAGTTCCATTATGGCAGTTCATTTGTCTAACCTTAATTTTTTCTGGTTGTTTACCCAGATTGAGACGCAACTTATTTAAAGGGTTTAGTTTACCCATATAACAGTATTATCCTTGGTGGAATACAAAAAAGAGATATTTTTTAAAGACTGGCAACTTCTTTCGTTACTACCTTTTTTTTTTACAATCCTTCTAAATATTCTTCTTGGTCACAAATTTACAAAATCTCATTTTGTCCAATGTATATTCGCAAGATGTCCAATCCTGCTCCTAGAGGGGCCACTTCCAGCGGAGTTTAGCTCCAGCCCAAATTAAACACACCTGATCCAGCTAATCAAGGTGTCCAGACTTCACTAGAAACTCATTGGAAAAGCAGCAGCATGAACATTATTCCTAACATGTCTTTTTGTATTCACGAAAATAAAGAAAGTCATAACAGGTTGTGGCACAACATGAGGGTGAGTAAACCTTTTCCAAGAGTTTACCATCGGTGGGCAAAAACAACAAATAAAAAAAAATCTAATAAAGATTAATGAGTGGATTCGCACCTTGCGTGCGTGGCTGTAAGTCTGAATCTTCTTCATTTCTTTGTTCCTTTAACCTCTCGGATCTCTCCGTGTCGGAAGTGGTGCTGGCTGCATCTCCCTCCGCTTCATTTCCTGCCCTGGCCTCACCAAACTCTTGCCTCTCCAAGCCACAACTGCTGGTCCTGGCTGCAGGCCTGGGCCTACGGCTTCATGCCAGCTGTGCTGATGTCCCGCCAAGGAGCTCTGCAAACTTATTAAACCCATCAATCTTCTGTTTAGGGGCCACTTGGGGTTTGAACCGCAGATCTGAACAACCAAGAAGTCATGGGGCGGCCAGCAGGCTGATGGTATGTTCACTGGCCGCTTGAAGTGTGTGGAGTTGTTGGACCAACGTGGGGCTGTTTCAGGCCTGGGGCAGAAACAGGTGGGCTCCGTCGACGCCAGTGAGGGAAGCAGCTTCGCTCATTTTGCACACCTTGGGGAAACAGGAAGCCAATTGTTGCTGGGGGAACGCTGTCCTTTTCATCTGCCAGTGTGATTAGAGGACCGTCAGGTTCCCACTGGCTCAGTCAAACCCACCATCGACGCTTTTCCTCCTCTTTCGGGGACAAGACTCCCATTGAGCTTGTGAACTGCTGGCACATTAGTCGCTGTTAAACAGCGAGTCTACTTCCACCCAAGGACCATTCTCTCCATGCCACCGTCTCCGCCCAAGAACCTCTGGGTACAGATCCATACTCCGGTCTAATTTAACCTCTGTAAGAGCTCCACCTTCTCTCAGCTTTGATGTCCACGATGAAGTCATGGACTTCCACACGACCCCTTGCGGCCCGTCCGTGTCGGCTTCCGCCCCCTCCTGGACCTTTGGGTCTCGGCCAGCATGTTTCTGAGACGGTCCTGCGTTTTCTCCATAGTCGGGCCTCAGCTCACCTCTGTGTTGTTTGCCGTCTGAGGATGTGTCATCAATCTCGCGGATCTCCAGGTTTTTTTCCGTTGACCATTGGGGGTTGGGCGGAAAGTCCCGGAAATTGGTGCTGACAGAACCTTTTCTTTCGCTTTCTTGATGGTCTCCTCCTCTTGTCGTTGGTGACTCTCTCCGGTAATCTTTGCCAGGTACTTCTTTTGTGCGCTCTCATAGGTCCCACCTGAAAGAGGTTGGTAGTGTAGTTGTAAAGTCTACCTTCGTGTTTAGTCACTATTTCCAAGCAGATTTTTATTCGATCTTCCACCATTAGATGGATACAAATGGATCACTGCAACACTTTATTCCCCAATTAGGAAAAAAAACGACTTAATCATGTTGAACTAAAAATCAAATACAATTACCTGTTAGTTATGACCAAAAGACAAGGCCATAGGAGTGGAGACGTAAAATATACTTGGTACATCTTTCAAACAACTGACATAAGAAATACATTAAAACCATTAGATATTGATTTTAATGAAAACTAATATATCAAGAAAAGGGCATGGAGATTGGCCTTGCTCTAGTAACTTGGATGCGTGGGCAATGGAAAGTGTGTCCACCCACACGCGGCCAAGTCCTGGTCCCCACTCATTACTTGATGGCATGGTAAAGCAGGATACGGAATTGTTGTAACGCATTTCGGGTGATTCTTCGGCTCCTCCGGGTTTCTTGGATTAATGTAGGCCCAGAGAGAACTATCCAGTCCTGCCACACTGAACACTGCAAGCAGACACCTAAACACTTACAAATGACCCATGATGCAACTTTAGATAGAATGGACTAATACTTACTCAAGCAGAATGTATAACTGATGTAAAAGCGCTGGCACTAAAGTTTACGGCCACCGTGTTTTTTTAACAGGGTATAGTACACTAATGGAAAAACTATGGTTTCGCAAGCTACTGACATTGTGCATACTCATATTCCTCTATTTTTTACATTTAAAATTACCTTTGAGTCATCTAATGCTCAATTGAAGTTAATCTTCCAAAACATCTAGTGCTTTGAATAACACTGTTAAATGTAACAGTTTTAACATTTAGAAATCCAAGCATATCCATATCTTTTTTTTTTATACATCAAAATTAAATGCTATGATTTTATATGTATACCTTTTTTTTAATAGTGTGTGGAATAATGCAAATTATGCTCTGATAAATCGTTTAAACAGTCCTAAGCTATATTATAGTCGCAGGGACCCAAATAATACCCCATGTTAATAATTAGTTCCATGTAATGGGAAACCTGGAAACCTTCAACTTCAACTGTAATCAGAACTAAATCAGAATTCTAAACTTAAAGAATCAAAAGCTGAAACGCATCTAGAACCACATAAAGACAACGGGCTAAGCAAAGTAGTAAGGAGAGAGCGATTATGATTGCTGGAACTTGCTGGAAATACCCTTCCCTCTTGTCATCTCAGATTCCAGTGACCAACGTCTGCACTCACTTCAGAATGCAGGGCTTGTTATGGACATACAGAAACAAAGCAGTCCCACTTCACCACTCGCTTAAATATGCATGGTGATTTTGGTTATGCAGTTGTAACCATGGCAGGCAGATGACTGAGTCGGCCTGGATGCATGGTGGCGCCATGGGCTTATTTAGGATAGAGGTGTTGCAGATACACACATACAAACTCTCTCTCTCTTCATGTACTAAACATTATTAATGAGCAAATAAGGCTAACCTGAAGTCAACAGGGACGTCAGGCTTAGCCTCCGCAGGAAGCCATGAAACGAAACAATGCAGAGAGAGTGCCACTACCAAATCTTCATTTCCTCGCAATAGTAATATGACAGTTAATTTGATTTAATAGGTAGGGAGATCTTCAATGAGAGGGAGACGCTAATGCTTCTGATGTTTGCATAAGCTGCTTTTTGTGTAAAAATATTGTTAGATGTCTGACATATGTCTCTGGGTTTCTGTGGGCATGTTTGTATGTAAGAGGGGATTTGTTATGGTGTGTGATTCATCGTTTTGAAAATTCTTTTTTGTATGTTTAAACAACAAAAACATATATAAAATACTAGGTTTGTTTGTATATGTGTCTTTTGGTGTTTTCTCAGAGAGGGATCTAAGAGAGGAAGTGTCTTTTCACGTTAACAGTAAAAAGTTATAGAATTGTTTGCTCATTGATAGTCAATGCTAAATTCAATGCTATACATGAAAAAAACTGTACACTGATATGACTAGAACATGAATTTACGTTAAGACAACAAAAACCTAAACACACAGATTTAGTAGTGTGCATAAAAGCGGCTTACAGCATGTTCTCTTGCTATGTACAGACGAGTTTGATCATGTCGGACCCAGGTGGGACGAGGCGTCGTACGCCTCATCCTCAGCGCTGGGAGGGAACTTTTAAGCAGCGTAGCCACAACCTTCAGACTCACTTAGAAAATCAAAACGAAAAAGGAGAGAGAGAAAGGGAAAAAAAAGGAATGATGAGCAGGACATGATCTGATGTGTGTTATTGAAATTGATATGATAAAATAACTAGAAATGCAACAGAGAATTACGGGGGTTTTGGTACATCTTTGGCCACATGTGAATCGGGTCTCTGGGGGAGGATGTTAGCACCACCTGAGTGCACACCTGATCTGTTAAGATATACGTTAGGACAAATTCAGTTTGATTAGACCAGGAACAGTTCATTCAAATACACATTCTCATCATTCTTATACATATATTGAAGATAAGGGTGTCAGAAAGAAACGCTGTCAAAGGAAGACTTAAATATTGTATACAAATATATCGAACATAAATAATAATAATTAATCATATTTTTGCGAAAACAACTTATTTAATATTATTCTATTTTAATACACCTATATTCCTAAATTGCCCAGAACTTGGATATTATCATTTAATTAAACAAATTTATCATAAAGCTGCTCAGACACTTGTCATGCCTAAAAAAGCTTTTCTACTCTTGGTAAAATTACTGCATGCTGGCTCATTGTTTTAAACAAACTGTGGTAATAAATATTAGTATTCTAGATATAAGTGATTGCAACATTGCACCCATAGAATTGATTAAAATGCATTGAAGTGTATTTTCCCCTTGTTTTACACAGACATTAATATTCTTTGTTATTGGACACTTGTGCTTCTAGTAAAAATTTATCATGGTAGTTAAAATCATATAACAATATAGAGAATTTCTACAATGGATTCTCCATTTGTGACAGCTGCCATGTCACAGAGAGCAAAACATACTGAGGAGGACCTTTAGAAATACCTTTTATAATGACAGTTAATATAGAAAGTGTTTAACCTAGAACCGTTTTGCAGACCAAGTGGTTAGCCTCGTAGGAGCGTGTTGTAGGTGGTGCGATGGTCACAGTGCTGGTGTGCATCATTAGTCGCTCTCCGGAGCAGCAGTTGAAGAGGCCTGTGTGTGTGCATGATCTCCCACCTTCGGTCCTCCTGCACACCAGACCACACACACACACACAACACACACACAGAGCACAGGGGGAAATTGAGATAAGAGGCACATGTGTCATGTTGTTTGCAGTGAAATTGACAATGTGACAAAGGCAGGTATCACCCTCACTCACCTGGTTCAAATTTTACCCCACACAGCCTTCCCACCCTTAAGATCAATGAGGAGGTGCATGCAACTGGCACACTGATGCCGATTAGAAGTGACACCGGCACTCCTCAAGGGCACACACCACACACACACACACATCACACACAACTACAACACACAGCTGTCAAGGGGCCCTCTTACAGCCCTTTCGTGTTCCACGAGCACGTCAGTTAGGGGAGGGGTACATGATCAGCATCATTTAAGTTCCACTCACCGACAAGGCTGAAGATGCCATATGATAAATGAAATACGCAAATTCATGACACACAGTTCTCTCATGTGGGCATTGTCTAACATAAAGGACATTCCTAACTATTAGTTTCATAAACATAAATAAACAAAATGGGATCCTTAAACAAGATTTTTTGTGTATCTATTCTATTTGTAAGGATATTAACAAGTGTTATTTTTTTTTTTTATATATAGATATATAATCTGATTTTTATATTTAACGCAGGAAAGTGATGGGATGTCCTGAATTATGATGGAATAACCTTAATTACATGTAAGAAAAAAAAAAAAAAAAGATAGACTCGTTCGTTGTCACAGTTTGTAAATAAAATGAAGATTATTTCGTCTCATATATATTATGCCGGATTTAAGTCTATCTACTTCCAGATTCACATTAATTTGAATTTGTTCTTGAGCATTTCAAAGTAATAATTGTGTACTACTAGCCAATTTCTGTGCCGTGTCGGACGTGAAGGTCACCGGGAGTGGGCCGACATGTGCCCACAGAGCCAAATTGTATTTTCTTTGTGGAGCATATGGTGTCTCTGCCTTGCTGGACACATGAATCTGTCAGGCACAAATATTCCACAGTTGGTTGCTCATTTCGCGTTTAACACGAAGTCCTGTCAGCTACAGAACAGTAACATTAGGCTCTAAATTTGTTTCTCTTCCCGTCCTGATAAGGGCAGGTACACCTATCTGGCCGGTCCTTTTGTCCATGTGGTACTTGTGAACTCCTAAAACTCTCCGGCTGTGTTTGTAATTGAAGGGGACTATTTCTATATATAAGCATGTATAATGTATGAAGACTTACTAGCTCAAGACCTGGAAATGAAGACAAGACTTAACATGACTATTAACCGCAAGCTAACCGCACAGTTAGGTAATAATCCCAATTCCCGTTACGTTATCTTGTGTTTCTTAACACACGTGACACATATCAGGGACTTTGTATGCCTCATATACAGGTCTTTACACAAATGTTTGTGGGACATCATTAATACTCAGCTTGTGTCCCAGGATGTGTTCAGGACAGGTAGCCACGAGAAACTTAAGAGCTTGGACTCGTAATTACTCTCTCTTTTTGGACAGGCGCCAGGACTTTGTAGTGAAACTCTGAAAAGTAAATAACGGAGATAACATAAATTGTGGGAAAGGCTGGTTATCATTATTGAATTAAGGGCAGATTTTGCATCCTCCTGTTTTAAAATGCTGTGCAGTTTGAAAAATATAGATGTGAATGAAAGGAGGTAAACAAATGGGTTAATAGTGGGGTTGTTTTTTGAATGGACTAAAAACATATGGAACAAAACTAGTGTAAAATATTCATGAGAAACAATCTGTGATTACATAGTTGGGAATCGATTGCCCAGCAGCTTAGAGTAATAAAATGTCATAATAAAGATACCCAGAGGGTTTTGTGAATTCATAGGGAGGGCAGTTCAAATCAAGCACTAAAGGGACCCCTTGACATATGGGGTGTGAGGCCGAGGTCAGGAGAATGTGATGAGTGCAGCTGTGAAAGCACAAATGCATGATAGGTACTTAACCGGACTATGCAAGAAGCCGTTTGGTCCGCCAGCCATCTACCGTATTCCCCATTTCTTTTGCTCTGGTCGCAGGAAGGTATCATGGAGGCGGTGTTGCTCAGCACACCATGAGCAGGACCAAGAGCTGGACACCATCATGATGTTTCATCATGCCGGAGAGAAAAAGTGACCAAACAGACGAGGGTTAACAAAAAAACAGTAGCCTGGTAACGAGTCCCCCAAGACATACCCCTTAAAATGTTGTGGGTGTTCTATAAACGTGCCCTAACTAGCAGTTTTTCAGGATCCATGTGGTTGTTTTAATGTCAAACGGGTCTCAGACGATGGTGCTTCACTGCAATTTTCATGGGACTGCAATCGAAGCATTAATGCAGCGTTCAGGATGATATTACCCTTCCTGATGGACTGGCAATATCTGCTGCCTCTTCTTCGGACCCGAAGTGTGACCATTTTCAGGCTTACAGAAAAGATAAAGGGCAGCTTGTTTTCTTCTACAGATCATCGTAACAAGGTTTGTTTAAAGAAAGGCTAAAGAAAATTAGACCCACAACGACCCTTTGCTTCGTTTTACCTCATGCATGGTTAGAAGTTAGTTTTCAATATAGCTCTGCTACTCATCTTCCTTTACGGCCCCCCGGTCCCTAAAAGACAAAAGGAAAGCACACAAAAAGTACATATATGCAGGCCCACATTATTAACTTGGTCCTAATTTTTTTTTGTAGATCTAAGAATTTTACACAAGTTTATTTTTAAACTTTTGAATAAACTTTTCTTTTAAATGGTTGTCCCAGTCGTGTCATTTCTTTTTTTTCCAGTTCCATTTAACCTAAAATGGCATGAAACCACGCCAGACAAAAATATATATCTATATTTTTTTTTTAATTTTTTTTTTTCCAGTATATAGTTATTATATATTTTTGTATGATGACCTTGATTAAGGTTTTTTAAGGAACCTTATCAAAGGTCTTGCAATGTATTTCTTACATGCTATGGACATCGGCTGGGAAAAATCATCTATGTATTTGACTTCTTGAGAAATCCTTTGATACTCTATATAATTGGACACTTAATTGATACGTAATAAGTCTGGGTTTTTTCAAGGTTCTTAATGAACTAGAAACATTGATGTGATGCTGCTTGGTATCCTGCATTACCATTTGTCAGCGTGAGTCTCAAATGTCTTTGTTGGGGTAAGTGAAGGGCTTTCTTGATGGATTGGGGCAATCTTACAAAGCCGCTTCACAAAGCTCATAAACTGCGACGGGGACACGCGAGGGAAAATGTGGAGAGGCGCTAGAAGTAATAAAGTAACAAAACAAAAATGGTTTCTTTATTTGAGGTCTAAATGTCAAACAAAAAACAAACCAAACCAAACTTTCTGCGTGGCAAACCACATCTGCGTCTCAAAACAGGAGATAGCGTGAACACACGTGACACACCTTGTTTGTGTCAAGTGATGATCAATAATGCAATTCTCTCCGGTTTTGGCCTCATCACGCCATCTGTATTGTGTTTTGAAACAAAGGCAAATTACACAAATTTTCTGCACTGACTGCCTTTCAAACTGGATCAAATTGAGCGGAAAAATTAGGAATAAATTGGTGTTATTTTAACAAAACAGAGTGTCCTTCTCGCAGTCACTGCTTGGGAAACTAATGCATTTTAAAACCCAGGCGGCCTGAATCATTGCAAAGGGACATGTCAAAAAAATCAGTTTTTGAAGAACAAAGAGGCTGATGCACAGGACAAGGCAGAGCATAAATGACATGGAATATGTTACCCACATGTTTGAAAGATAGTTTTATTATAAAGTCTAACTCTAAACATATTCTGTCAGGGATATTTCTGTTTCCTGTATATGACACATTACACTTACATATTATATATATAAAAATATGACAAAATATTATTAAAAACAAAATATAATGAATTTTGTACGGTCTCACCTTTGAGAATGCCGCTGTTGTGAGAAAAGGAGCATGAACCGCTCCGCACATGATGATATCATCTCCTTCTGAGAGGAGCCTGTGGACCATCTGTAAGAAAACACAGTGACGTACACGCGATTACATTGGTTTGCAACAGGATCTAAACTCTTAATAAACCGGACCATGCGTATATGGTGTTTTATTATATGTATTGACCGCTCTTAATATACGCTATGTATCATCATCACTGAACCGAAAAATTAACAATACCTTATGCCATTTTGATTCCTAATTCACGGTTTAAGCCTTGTTGGATAAAAACATTTATATGGGGCGACTTTAGTAAAATATATCACTCTTTTTGAATATTTCACAAAACCAACAGGCATGAAAATTAACATATGATCTCATCTATAATGAATCAAATTAAAACATTTTCAGGGACAAGGTGCAAAAGCTCAGCTCAAAGCTGCAGTTTCCTTGCAATGGGTTCGAACAGAATTCAGTACAGCGACCAAACAAAAACACACAGAAAAACAAAAGTAGCACTTAAGACTTGGCAGCTTAAGGGAATATAAAAATGCCCTAAACACAACACCGCCAATCCCATTTCCAAACTACCACAACCACCGATTTCCTCCTCTTTTCAATTCTCGCACTATCTTTCTCAAAAGAGAACACGAGCACTTCTCGTTATGGAACGGCAGAGCCAGACCGTTACAAAGTTGCATGAAAAATGAAATCACTTCTGTAGGGAAGCCAAAGTGGGTAGCAGAAATCAGTGATGTGTGGGATGTAATGAAGAAGTCAGAGTTCCTCCCGATTTCAAGCCATGTTCATCCCGCATCCGGTGGGTGGGCGCTGTTGTCCTTGCACTGCAGTTCAGCACTCCTGTGTGTAGTTACACACATTCGTACGCTGTGAACGTGGTCAAGGTCTATTTGTAGCCAGGTACATCCCTTGACCTTTCCCAGCTGCAATGATTTGGCGCAGTGAGAGAACTGATGATCGGCTGTAGACTGTGCGCTCTGCTTGAGATCTGGAGAAGGGTCGTATATGTGTGTCCCATAATATTTAATAGGATGACCACTTTACAGCATCCCAAAGGTCAAAGCACGGCCAGTTGGGACAATCAATCAGAGCCTGTTAAACATAACAGATCTGCTGCATACTTAAGAATATAACAAAATATTTGTCATTGACTGTTCTGTGTGAAAATGTGCTTACAGATATGCAATGAATGCTTAGTGAAATGCTATTAGAATTAGATTATCACTGTATTTGTTGGCCAAAAGTTTGTCAATTTAAAGATTTAAATCATTTGAGTTTTAAAATCCAATTAAGACTAAACATAAATTAAAACAAGTCTAAATTAATGCTACGCTGCACAGAAACAAACACACTCACTCTACAATGCGACAGACCCATGCAACATCATGGGAAGGGCAACAGGGTTGCCATGGTGACGGGAACTGCATCTAACAGAGATAATCAGCCACAAGTCTCAGTGTTATCTGAAGTACACAGAGAAGGGAAGAACCTAATGCAACTACAGGCTTGTCTAAATGGGCCAGTACATCTACTATATAATATAATATAATGGACAACATCTAAAAACTGAAGTACATGCACAGCTTTTACCCACCCAGATCAAAAGAAATACAAATTACTCTTTGCTCTCGCCTTTTATGCTCACTCTAAATATTAATCTTTAAACACATTGCAATCCTTGGTAATTTCAAAATGAATAAGAGTTCATTTCTTTAATTTATAATGATGCATACATTCATTTGTAGCATTTACAAAATTATTTTTAAGTTGATTATATATAGTTTTTAATGAATCTTATTGGGCCATTTCGATGGCAATGAACTAAAAGGATTCTGAAGACTTCACAGCCTCTGTTACAATTAGAAATTCCATTGAAAATGTTCTGATTTGGGAAAATCCCTTGAAAAAGTACCAGCCTGCACACCTACATTTCCAAATGGAAGCATAATCAAATAATTTGAAAATATTTTGAGCACCAGTATCAGCCATATTTAGAATGATTTCCCTGAAGGATCATGTGACACTGAAAAAAGTTCTAGTAATATCTACTGTTTATTCACTATCAGCCAGAACACAAGAATAATTAATCCGGGCTATTTGTAGTGGCACACCCTTATGTCAAGTAGCTTGTATATTGACAACACACATTTAATGATGTGCTGTACCATCATCACAATATCATGACTGTATATTTACTGCCACATCGATTATACTGCTTCCTTTAAATAGATTCATTGTTTACTTAAATGTCACTTTGTACACTTAAACAAATATGATTTGAGTGGAAAATGCCAAGAATCATAGTTGATCAGCTGTTTAGGGGCTTAACGTTATAAGAGTGCAAGCCGACTTCAAAAATACTCATCAGCCATGAAAGAGAAGTTGCTGACGCCAGCAAACGACTCCATTTTATTCTTGAAAGCATTTCTGATGAAAGATCCGCCAGGATTTTGCATGTAAAATTTGGGAAAACAGTGAGAAGGAAAGAGAAAAAAACCTACAACAGACAAGAGAATGAGAAAAAGAAGTGGAAAGAGAATGAGTAATATGGGAAAGTGGAAACACACTGAAGAAGCAAGGGCAGAGAGAAAGTAAACTTGAGGAGGAAACCCGGATTTAGGAGTTCAGAAGATGAGCAACAACGCACACAAGGGCCCAGGATACTAAATAAGAACGAGAAAGATGGCAAAAGGAAGGGGCAGTGTTTCAAACTTCATTCATGCCTAATACATTGCTGGGCTGTCTTATCGATAGAACACTTCTCCACCCTGCCACAACATACCGGTACGGTGTTGGAGGACTTATGAACTGCTCCAGCCGCCTCCCAGAACATGTTCTATTCTCCCCAGTACTTTTTTGTTTGGCTTGCCCAAAACCATAATGACCATGAGGATCATCCACCATCCAGGGGATTCTACCGAGGTCAGCACTTCTGCTCCACCGCGCCTGTAGCAAATGTGTGTAACTATCCCTGTATTGATATGACGTAAAGCGTAACAGAGTCCTGTGGAGGTTGCAGTCACTCTTAAACAGATACCTAAATTGAGGATCCACCTGTACCCTGTAGGGGTCGATAGCATTACATTTCCAGGGGGCCATTTGCCCAGTAGAGAAGCGTACTTGAGGGTGTGCAATATTTGCATGGACAAAGTCTAATTCCCACGCGGATAAAAAAGCCGTATGGTGGCGGTTGCCACTGACCATCTACCGAAGAGTATTTGGTGTCGGAGGGAGCGTGAACCTGAGAAATGGAAAACACCCATACAGGTGGAATTCTATGATTTAAAATGGGCCTTAAACGGGTTCTAACCCAGATTCTGATTGGCCAATCAACTACCGAGTCAACGCCATGCAAAATAGCGTAAGCGCGTCATCGCCATGTCATCCCTTACGATCTTCCGAGGATACAACCCTGTGGCCCTTCTAATTCGGCGTGTTCACCTCTTCCGCGACCTACCCTATAAAAGGGTGATTTTTTGGCAAACTCTCGAAACTAAACATAGCAGCTACACTGACTCTGCGGGGCGGGGTACAGGGTCACTGGTAACACCTCATAGGCCGCTTAGACACTTCAAGTTTACCCGTTGTAAAGCGGGAGTTGGTTAATACAGCAGATCAAAATCCTTGGTAGATCATCGACGGTACGAAATTACGGTAGAATTCCGCGCCGCGATCATAGGTGTAGACACGTGTAGTTATTGGCATCGAGGATCTATTTTCCGAGCGAAGGATGAGGGCCTTTTTTATGTAATGCTTAAGAATAACATACTTTGGTTATAAACAAACATTTTTAATGAAACTTGTATCTTCAATATTTACAATATAATCTTGAAAATATCACAATATAAATTTTTGCATTAAGAAGTCTTAATATATTCATATGATATATCTACTGATATCTTAGATATCCACCGATCCTTCAGAAATCCTTCCACTTAATTAGGCTCAAATCGAAACCTGTGACTGTAAACACTATGAATGTCTCTTTCTGTCACTTTTGAGCAAATAAACACAAATCCCTTTGCCAAATAAAATAATTACTGTAGCTTAAACAACTTCCTCTCACCTCAGACCTTATGAGCAATTACGATTATATATACACTACTGTTCCTTTGGCTGAAGCAACTGACAGTCCTTTCACGAGTCAGTAAATAAATATGAAAAGCACAGTTATTAGATTTCTTCCGCTTTTTTTCTCACAATTATGTTCCTGTGAAGAAAATTTTCCCTGTGTTTTATGTGATAAAAGAGCTTTATCGTCCGCTCCTGAAGCTGACCCCTCACACACACCACAACGGAACAGTTTTATCCCACAGGTACACACAGCCGTTGCTTACATCTGCTCAACATGGACAACTGGCTACTTAGGCTACAGGCTTAATGAGCAGCTTGCTGCTGGAAAACCAACTTTTTATCATTGTGTTTAATTCCCCTTTCCCATTTTGTTTTGATTCCGAGCCTGCTAGCTTTCAGGTCACGTCTCATGGGGACATTCCCCCCTAAGCTCAATTTACACGCTTCTATACGCAAGCAGTTTCAAAGATAAAGCAAGAAAACCAGGACCCTCACAATGGATCAAGATGCCTGCCACGTAGGCTTTTTACCATTTCTTATGAAAATTGTAAGCCAGTGCCTGTCAGCAAAGTTTCACCTACCTATGTGTCTGCTAAGGGTGTTATCGAGGTGTTATTTTTTCACAATTCCCTTTTCACATCACATCAGATAGAACACTGAAAAGTGTGAAATCTGCTGCCGCACAGACTGAAAAGAGAGCTGATCTATCGCTGTGAGCGTTTTTTTTTCTCCACTAGCTGTAAATATTTCACATATCTGCCTTCCTGCACTTCAAGCCATAACTGTATCCTCTCTATTGTTTCCATTCCCTCTGGATGTTTCTTAATTCTCCTATCTATCATAAAGGGCTGTAGTCACTGCAGGATATTCACTCCTCTGCGTTGGACGGGTTAGGGAACAAAAGCCGACGCCCATTTCTTCCTGCGGTCCATGTTTCCGGAGGTCATTATCTAATAACTGAGCGCTCTCTGCTTGTTGCAGAGGATCAGAGGAATTGGCACTTATTTGCACCCTCCGGATTTGTGGATCAGGTGCCTTGAATGCAAAAGCTTATGGCCACAACACTTCTCGGGATGCATGCTATATCGGCCACCATATCGATATCGGCTGCTAAATATCAATTTTTCTGTTCTCATTATCAAAACCGATTAAGCGAATTTGACAATATCTTAGAGCTGAGAAATAATACATTATTTCATCGCGTGGAACACTTCTAGATGCGCAATGTTCACCATGATGGTTTTTTATTGCTTGTGAAATATCATTGGAAACACTTCGAACGGCAAATCCCCCCCCAGTGAACTTGCAACATGTGCAGGGCAAGTCTGTCATATTATAATGAGATTATAGTACTGGTGAAATTAAGGTACCAGCAACTTTGTTAGCCGTGTTTTCGCACTTTGTTAAGAGAAGAGGCATCCACAACGAATCTCCAATATGTGGTGATATCTAACTGGTTTTACTGTATTTGTTTCGTGTTTTCCTTGTGGCCCAAACATAGTGAAAAGAATGATGAAGCAGACGTATTTAGTTGTTCAACGGGTTGTGTTTGGAAAATGGTGCCTAACATAACGCTGCTCCGTTGCTCATTGATAAACTGTTACTGGAACGTGTAACAATTTGATTAGGCTATTAGGCATATAATTCATTGTAGGGTATTAATAGAACCTGTTTAAAAGTAATTTTTTTTTTTAACACAATTTCATGTGAGGCGTAGACTAAGCTAATAGCCTAAGTTTTTTATTTTTTCCTCACAGGATGCGAGTAATAATAATAGCCAGAAAATCACAGGCCGACATTAATTGGAAAATGCCAATAACCTCTGATAATGACAGTATTTAATGATCTTGGGACAATATTCTGGGGGGGGGGCCTATCGTCACTTACATGATGGTCCTCTTGCAACACAATACATCGTTCTGGCTCCTCGAGGCACCCCGATCCGTTCGCACGCCTATAGTGGGGGTTACATGTTGGATACCGATTTTAGGTATTTATTTATTTTTGTACATGCAAAGTAATGTGTTCAGTCACTTGTTTCCATTATTGACGCCATTATGTTATTTTATTTGTAAGGTTTTAGTTTGATTTAGGGTGAAAGGTTTAATGCTGAGACTTTTTTGGTAATCAGGCTCTCAAACCTTCTGTAAAAAATGTGGGATTTAGCTTTATCGGCCAACATAGTCAGGATGATAGGCTTTGTATTTAAGTGAATTATCAGTTTATCGTATCGGGCGCCTACATTTCGTATAGATGCATCTCCCCTACCACAGTTCACACCACCTATACATGTGGACGGATAAACATATTCTGAGCAAGCATATGCTTTGTGAATCATGCGAAACAACAAGTGCATAATGCATAATGTAAGCTGACTTGCTGGGTTTAGAAATTCATTAACACCTTAACCTCTTATAAAAGGTTGCCCTTTGCGTGGTGGTTCCATGGGGCAACTATCTACTGACATATAATTCAGTGTATCTTACTGAAATCAATGGACAAAAATACAATGAGACTTGATTGAAAAGATCAATACCAGTGTGCAAATTCTCGTATAACTTTCCTGGGAGCACATATAGAGCACCTTGAAAAGCTAGTGTAAAATAACTAAATTACAATATCTTGAAATACTGTTTTTTAGGTTTTCTTTGACCTCTTGCGTTTTGTGTGGGCCGAGGCTCACATTAGCTGGTGTCTCGATCAAGATGGCAAGCAATTTAAACAAGACCGTGATCACATCAGCTGCATGCAGTCAGAGAGCTCCGAACCCCGTGAGGTCAACCCATCTCGATAATTGGCAAAATGACAGAGAAAATGACTCCACAACGGCCCTTAGTGATGTGCAACCCGACGAAGACTAATAAACCTTGCGAGAGAGAGAGAGAGAGGACAAGGGTTCAGACCAGAGGAAAGTGCGAGAAGAGACACAGCATAGAGCGAGCCATCTTGCCATTTCTATTAACAGGAAAACGCAGATAGGGGACAAAAATGTTGCGGTTTTCGGATATAGGGCCCACTATGCGAGACTGGATTCACTTATCCTACATCTTACCCACCCCCCCTCTGCAACATAGCTGCTGCAGCTCAGTGGTGGTCTAGTAGAGCATGTGTGTTACCCACTAAACCATGGCTCCTGCTGATCTCACGCTATTGCAATTAAGATATTATTGCTTAAACATGATAAAATAGTCATCGTCTGCAACCTTGGATCATGTGAATCTGCCACAAGTTGGACCAAGACAACTTATAATTCTGATTAAACTGCACTTTTATTAATAAAAAAAAAAATAATACTGGATGACTCCTCTCTTACTTCTCCAGTGGTAAGTAAATAGCCAATAACCAGGAAGCCGTTTCACCCAACATTGGCTCTTGCATGGCTACTGAACTCTTCAACAACTCACTAGACAAAGCAAGGAGAGTGGCACTGCAAGCACAAAAAAAAAAACAAAAGTAAAAAAAAAATTGTTGTGGTAGCATGTCGTTGTGAGAGTCAGAATGGGATCAGGATACAATGTGTAAGGGTTTAATAAACCAAAATAAAGGTCCCCAAATGAGGGTTTCATAAAATAAACATTTTTGCTTCCCCACTGAAAACTTTCAGTAATCATTTCTTCAAAGAAACATTTGTTCTCAGAGTAGTAAAGAACATTTTAAAAATCTCAAGAATTGTTTATCAAGGTTACATGGATGTTAAAGGTTCTTCAACGGAAACCATCAATGCCAATAAAGAACCTTTATTTTTAAGAATGCACATTTATAGTAGCCAAATGTTTAAGGACACCTCAAGGGCAAGATAATTATTATCCCCAAATTGAGCAGGATTAGAGGCCTACGTACCAAAAATGTACACACACATTTTCAACGACTCACACACACAACATTACAATGATTGGTTTCACCTTCCTAGCAAGCAATATCGTCATTCTAGCAAACACAAATTGTATCTTAGTTTCTAAATGACATTCGCAGTTGAGACAGTGCGATGCCCGATTGAACTCCTCAGGGTCTCTGTCAATTTCTAAACCTGCCATAAGCTGACGGATGGGCGGTGAACCTCACCCATCTCCCCCACAGACAGTAAATCCCAGCGGGGAACATTACCACGGATCGATATCCCCACAGATTTTCTGCTCTCCTGAGTATGCCTGGCCAGCTCACTGCTGATCGCTACTCTACTCGCCCTGCCATGCCTGCAAGCTCAATGAGCAGTTTTTTTATGTTTTCGAAAGAAATCTCTTATGCTCACCGAGGTTGCATTTATTAGATAAAAATACAGTATACAGTAATATTGTGAAATATTATTTAAATTTAAAATAACCATTTTCTATTTTTATATATTTTAAACTTTCTTTTCTTTCCTGTGATACGCAAAGCTGACTTTTTCAGCAGCATTACTTACGTTTCAGTGTCCCATGATCCTTCGCAATCATTCTAAATATGCTGATTTGGTGTCAGGAAACATTTATTTCTTCATATCAATGTTGAATGAACCGTTGTGTGCTGCTAAAAATTTTTGTGGGGAACCTGTGATGTATTTTCTTTTGCAGGATTCTTTATGAATAGGAAAGTTCCAAAAGAACAGCATTCAAATTGAAACTTTGTTGTACCATTATAAATAGCTTACTGTTTACCTTTGGACAAATTTAATGTATTCACTGCTGAAGAAAATCTAAAATTTCTTTTAAAACAAAAAAAGAACTTACCTCTGCCTGGTAGTCGTCTCTGTAGATTAACCCTTGGATAGACATCATGTAGTGTAGAAAAAAAAAGGTAGGAATATCCTCTTTACCAGATATAAATGGAATATGATAACGCTCAAAGTTCTGTAAGACTCCTCGACATCGCCAAACCCTACATCAGTTCAAGTGGTAAGTGCTCGTGCTGCAGTCTGTATGGTCAATTACTCACAGCCACGGTCGTCTCCCAGGGCCTGTCATTTGGTGTTGTGCAGGTGTAGTCCAAGCGTGTGTGGTGAAGAACTGAGTGCGGGACGGCGAACTTGGATCTCACTCCAATTAGCTGGCGCCGATGGCTGCTGTGATGGAACGTGCGTGACGAGGGCCTTCACATCCTGCATACACACACGACAAAAAAAAATGCACACTTGCTTTAGAAGAGACTTTCATAGTAGGTCATAATGCCATCATATAATACCGTTATACAATTATCGCTAATCATGTGTGTTGCTATGATGATATATAAGCATTGCCGTCGCTGTTGCCTTCAGTCCCTACACTTATCGTGCTTATATTTTTCTTTTACAACCATGCTACTTCATCAACGTCCTCACTCTTACTATAACGATATTAACTTGGGATTTTTAGATTTTTAGATCAAGTAGGGTAAATGAAAACCAAAAAAAAAAACTGCAAATGTGGGATTATAAGAAGAATAGGATTCTTTCTAATATTTCACAAAACACACTTGTGTTCACAGTTTAACAAAAAAAAGCACCGAAACCCGCCCCCCCCAAAAAAACCTTTATAGTAAACTAATATTGACACACTTTGTGATTGAACATGTTTCAACTAATTAATCCAAAAACGCATTTCTCTCTACATAAACATTTTGGTTCAGTTGCCCATAGCCATGTTGGCTTCGTTCACCCCGCCCCCACCACCCAGTACTCAAGAATCATCATACAGCAGAGATAAACATGATATGGTGTGTTGCCCTCGAGGAGAGTAAAAAGCGACCTGCCTAGACATCGACGTGGCATTGTGGCGAGTGCAACATATAGCACGCGGTTTTCGTCGGGCCGAGGACTCCAGGCCACTAGCTGATTGGCGTCGTTTAGCGTTAGCGTTGTGTAGGGTGAAGGCAATGCTGATGGCCAACTTACATCATATGTCCTACAGAACTGTTATGGTGTTGCAGCTAGGTGGATTGTCGCGTTCCGACTTGAACTTAACAGCGTGCATCTGTAAAGACATAGCCAAAACACCAAATAAATGAAGAGAACAAATCTGTCAAAATGAAGTTTCTCCTCACATTTTCAGTCTCTCTTGGCAGCAGACTCTGCAGGATCGTGGAAAGCACCAGGGACTGGGCCACATCACAGAGGAATGATACTAATAATATGATAATAATAATAATAATAATAATAATAATAACAAAGCCGGTAATTAATAGAACTAGGACGCAGAGCAGAGCAGCCCCAGACACACCAGGCGTACATTATGTTAATGAAGCTCTGGCCTGCAGAAATATGCCATTTCACTAATGGTGGTAAACATTAGTATGAGCGTGTATGTGTGTGTAAATGTGCATGTATCTGCAAAAAACTACTCTCTCATGTAAAGCACTTTGTGCCACTACTGATCTACTCAGAAGCCTGAGGGAGAGTGAGTGATGAGGGACTTGCGTTAAGATCATGCAGAATTCCTGACCATGCATGGACAGGACTTTAAACTTACCATTTGATTTGCTTTTGTGTATAGAGATATATCTACTATTATATACAGATTTTGTATCCCTTACCAATATGGAGTATGATCAGACAAGAATTCTACTCAGTATTTTAACACATGCCCCGTGTAGACCCTGCATTTGTGTTGTTTTAGACAAAATACATGGGTTATTTTAGAATGTAAACATCAATGTGAATTTTAGGAAAAATGTAGGATGCAATACAAAACATCCATCCAATCCTATGTTTTTACTTATGTAGGGTCATGGGAATGAGCTGGCCCAATTTAAAGATAGATAACATCGACGAAAATGACACCATTTACCCCCATTATAGCTGATATCTAGTCTTATGTATGCTAGTCAACAGTGTTACAATAAAATAAAACACTAAGTAAATACAAAAAGACATAATACATCCCATGAGTCTACAGCAGCACTTCTGAGCAGAAAGGACAGACGCATTAGAAATGAGAGCAGCATAAACATAGTCACACACACTTAGCAGTTTTTAAAAATGGTAAGATGCAAATAAACCGTTGCACTGGCACTGTGATTTCACTGCAGTTTTCTCAGGCCTGCTGCCAATGTGTCCACTTAGCAACACACTGACTGGCACTGAACCGCGCAGCATCAAAAACTTGATCTACCAGACTCTGTTCACGCACACACCTGCCTCACCCCCGCACTCCCAAGACCAAAATAACACCACAACAAACACAATTAGCTTAAGTTTAACTCAGCTCACGAAACAGGAACATATCCTATCTTCTATAATTTATGAACATTCTTAAGAACAGCACAAGAGGGTTTATCTAACAGCTAAAGCACAGCATTGCAATCAGCACACTAAAAATAAGCATCAAAACTAAAAATAGATATACAAATGTAAAACAACAATAATGATAACTAAAATATACCTAAATTAAGTAATGAAATATAAATATGTAAATAAATATTAATAAACTTTACAAAATAATAAAACTATAATCCCAAATTATAATAAAACTAAAATAAACTATACAACGATAATAATAACAATATCTATTTACATTTATGCATTTTGCCGCAGCATGTTTTTTTTTTATTCCAAAGTAGCTTACAAAAGAGGACCAAAAAGCCAATTTGTCAAATAGCCAACAAAATTTGTAATAAAACTTTACAAACAAACAATTAAATAAATGTTTCATGAAAATATACTTATGTTTTTTCTCAAATACAACTTGCTTTGCTGAAGTTGAGACCAAGGCATTGTAAATGGGGAAAATATATAATCAATAATCAATCTTAATCTCTATAATAAAATCCAATAAATGCCCATCTAAAGCACAGCATACTGTTACCACACTAATAATTAAAGCCTCATCAAAACTAAAAAAAAAAAATGATAAATTTAAAAAAAAAAACAAATCAGTATCTAAAGGTACAAAAACTATGTACACAACACATTATACAACAAACAGTATAAAATGAGTATATAGACAACTCAAACTGACTATATGACTAGCTAGTTGTTTTATGACCATCAAATCCACCAACATAATTCGTCTCTATTATTGACCAACTGAGAATCACCAAACACTATGCAAAAGGAGATAGAGACCATTAAACAATGGTCATGCAGTCAGTCGGCAGTGAGCACAAATATGTAATCTGGCCCAGTGGTTCCGGCCAACATTCATGTGGCATTCATCTTCTCTGTACAGAGGGCACAGGAGCACCGGTCAAACTCAAGCAGCTGTCTGGGAAAACGGGTCACTGCTTCGACACAGCCTATGGGCTCATAGCCCATGCTGTGAAGCTAGCACACTTTTTCCCTTGCTGTCTCTCTCTCTTTTGCTCCTCGCAAATCCCATGAGAGGGACAGCTGCACCAGCAGCAGTGACAGAGACAAACAGCACTGGAATTAAGCAGAGCTTTCACTGCACTCTGGTGATCTATATAACTTATAAAACACACACACACACAAAGTCACCGGTCCAGACGGCTCTCTTTTTGACAACGCCAAGTGCCCCATACCTCACATGCCTAATTACCACGGCAACGCACAGCCAGGCGGCGAGCAGCGCTGTTGGCTGTCACATGCTGACCAGACATCTGGACTTCCGTTCTGGTACAGGGACCACAGCAGCCAACCTACACTGACACCCAGACTTACACAGACAAACAGACAGATAAGGACACAAATGAGTTACGAACACATGGCATGTAAAAATTGGCTCCATATGACTCTGCATGGCATGCTATCGTTCTATTTATACTAGTTTTGTATTATGCAATATGTGTACTATGTCTGCATTCAGTATGTGTACTATGTTTGCACCTGTACATTTTATGTATGCATGAATGCTAAATGCTCCCTGCTACATTTGCAGAAATGTGCAATACTGTATAAATGCAATATAAACTCAGAATACTCTACACTAAATCCCCGAAGGCAATGTGCTGCGCTACACGTGATCTTTTATTTCAAGTGTGACCCAAGCAAATAATTCCTACCATCTGCCAAACTACATTCTGCATACTTTTAATATTACTGTTCAGGACCGTTTAATAATTTAATTAAAACAAGGATGCATTTAAATTGATCCAAAAGTGACAGTAAAAAGACATTTATAAGCTCCAAAGCCAGCATATTAGAACGATTTCTGAAAACTGGTTTAATGATGCTACAAAAAAATCAGCTTTGCATCCCAACAAAAAATTACATTTTTAAAATAGAAAACAATTATAAATATTATATTAAATTCTAATAATATTTCACAACAATAATGTTTTACTATATTTTAATCAAATAAATGCAGCTTCGGTGCATTTGCATGTTTTCAATATGGTGACAGCAGGAGGAACGGCTGATGCAAGGTTAGCTTGTACTAGTGACTAGTAAAAAATAAAGCAGTGGCTTAACAAGACCTGTAAATGATGATTACATTAAAAATCCACATCAAGTTTATATCAATAATGTAAAAACATTCATTGCATACATTAGGTCTCATCAGAGCATCACTGACTCATCAGACAAAACACACACAGCCCATGAATAATCCACTCTTTCTTTCTTCTATTTTTCTTTTATAGCTGGAGTGAGCTGCAATCAGGCGCAGAGGAACTTTTAGTCATGTGGGTACATGGATTAATAATAAAAAAATCCCTCAATAATCCAGATGAGGTTAACTCTTTGTGCCAAAAGAGAGAGAAACAGAGAGCTTGTTTGGCTCATAATCACAATCTTGTTAACAACCTGACTATCCTAAAAGGCTGCATGTCTAAATTATAAATATTTAAAAATATCTAGAGAAAATTTAAAACAGAAATAAAATACAGTTTTTCATACACAAACTTTACCAAATAAAAACCCACTATGATATATATCATGTTGCCTAATTTTAAATCAACGGCAAAATCATGATAAATACATTGTGAATGTTAGATATATCATCCAGTCTTATAGAGCAGCAGCCTAAACAAGCTGTGCTTTGCCTGATGCAAAGACAATACAGAGATCAGCACTGAGAGTTGGGGTTAATCATCTGTCTATTTAGCTGTAATGTACCACAACATCATCTGACTCAAGTACACAAAAGCTGCCCTGTCCGCATGCTTCCTGAGAGCTTTAACTTTAATAAGGGAGTCTCGCGCTTGGCTGGAGAGAAAAATTCTGCGGCTGATTTTTTTTTTTTAGTTAAGGGAGAAAAATCAAACTTGACGGCTTGGATTTCCCCTCAACGCTCCTCTCTGAACCAGCCATTAATTGGTCAACCAGAAAGACAAGACAGCGATTAACATCACCCATCTATCCTTCCTCTTCCAGTTTTTGGACTGAGAAGGGATTTTTTAAGTGCTGCTTTGCCATAAACACTTAGCCCATGAAGCAGAAAAGCAGCAATCAGCCCCACATGCGTACAGATCCGAGAGACGGGCCTGTCTGAGAGGTGAGAGTCTGGTTAATGAACGAGAAAGAGAGAAGAGGGAAGAACATCAGGCATTATTAACAGATCTGTCAGGGAAATGTAGAGCCGGTGTAATGAGAAAGTACTTCAGCATAGCCCATGTTTCAGGAAGGGTTGTCTCAGCCTTAGATACGGACCCGCCCAATCTCCATTTACTCCAACTACTCACAGAGAGCTGAAACACAACACAACAGTCAGCGTGTACCGGTTTTTTTATCAGTCCATCTGGAAGCTAAAACACATTCACTCTCTAGTTCATACTCCTGACAGCTTTTCTAAAGGTTTGGCAACAGATTACAATCACAAAGAGTAATTTCTATTCAAAGAAATAAAAATATGAGCATAACTAGAAAAACTTTCATGAAGTTTCCATGGCCTTTGAAAATTTGACAGATTTCCAGTACTTTTCTAGGCATGGAAATCACACTGAAAATAGCATTGCATGTATCCTTTGCAGATAAAGCATTCCCAGAATGCACTGCGTCAAACAAAACATCCAGGAAGGGGAACAAATTCAAAGCACAACATTTATATTAACCCTCATACTGCATTCAATACTGACAGTTAACAGTATATAACAGCTCCATCATTTTTTTTTATTTTTTTTTATTAATTTTTGCAGCATATTACATCATTAGTTTAGCAATATGGGCAAATGCCAAACTCTACTGAATCATCCCAGTTTTATTTTTGTATTATTACATTTACTATAATAGTAATTTATTAATATCTTTAATTAGCTATTATTTTTTATATATTTTTTAGTTTAAGTAATTTTGTCATGTGCTTCTGTCAGTTTTATTATGACCTTTTTTATATTTCTATTTAGCTTAAAACATTTTTTTTTTTTTAAGTTTTAATTTTAGTAATTTTGGTGCTTCAACTTCAAACTTATTTTTATATTCAGTTAATTGCCAAAGGCAAACATTTCTAGCAAGTTTTTCATCTAATATTCATGTTTTATTTCATTTCAGCTTTACTTCAGGTAACAAAACCAATTTGAATAGTTTTAGTTGCAGTTAACAATAACAACACTAAATCATCGTCTTCATCTGAGACGCCACATTCAAGTGGTGTATTCAAATCCCTTTAAGAGGTTTAATTTTAATATGCACACTACCGTAGAGAGTAAGTGTCTGTGTAGATGGCAAACAGTGAGGTAGAGTTTAGGAAGAGAGTTTTTATGTGTTTCAGAAACTAATCCACCTGAATGTTCTCAGCACTGAGTGTTCAGTCAAACACAAAATGCTAACTCTGTACTTCAACAATCGAGCAGCAAAGGTGGAGGAATATCCCACAGCTGCACAGCACCCAACCTGTACAACCAATGACCATTCAGACTCTCTCAAAAGTGATCTCAGGGTTTATACCTTATACCCAGGCCCGAGCTGATGAATGGCAAAGATCTGTGCAGGGTTCAGCGCCTCACTGAAGACGTAGACAGCTCCGAGCTGCCCACAGAACACCCGGTTAGCATCCGCAGTCTCTGAAGAGCCCAGGAAACATTTATCATAACTCTGCAGGAAGGGAGAGAGGAAGAGGAGATCATCAAGATAAAGAAAGAAAAGAAAAAAAAAACAAGAAGAAAGATACCAAAAGTGGAGCTTTTTATCAGTTCTACGGCTTGAGAGTTTTCTGAAAAAGCCCTCTGGAGCTGTTTACTTGCTATCTTCTGGTCATCTTGTTCTGAATTGTTTTAGCTAGTTTATACGCAATTACTATAAAGGTTCGCCTAAGGGAAAAAGATGTACTGTGGCTAATCTATATCCTTTTGATCTACAGAGACAAGTGCTTATCTAATTGCATATCATTTGGACCCAACAGGTGCAATGTTTTTCAAAGTTGAAGAAAAAAAGTTGATTTTGGCAATGCTGAGATGATCGTGTGCTTCCTGGGGCTGTGTATGAAAAAGAATGAGAATGTTAAAGCACAGGAAAGATTGGGAAAGCTGCTAGCAGCACAAACACTTACATCATTGGTGTTGACGTGCCATGCCATGTCACCGTAGGAAACCAGCTGGCCGTTGACATAGCAACGGATCTCACTATTCCTCCAACGGTTGTAGATGTGGACTATGCTGATCATGTACCACTGTAGAAGAGGACAGGAAGTAGAAACAGGCATTCAGTATTCACGCCGCTCACTCAGCCAAGCATATGTAAAAGTCTTAAAGATGCAGTAGCAAAAAGTTGTTTATGGAAACCCATTTCTACCATAGAAAAAAAAATTGCGACATTTTAATCTCACAATTCTGACTTGATTATTTTAGACACTATGTTTTAATCTCACAATTCTGACTTTTTTTTTGCAATTATGAGTTTATCTCACAATTTAGAGTTACCATCTTATAATTTGGGACCATTTTTTCCCAAAATTGCAAATTTATAGCACACAATTCTAGCTTTATTTCTTGTAGTTATGAGTTTGTCTTGCAAATTTAAGATAACATCACGTCATTTGGACATTTTTTTCTCAGAATTTCATGGATGAAAGGATCAGTCTGCATCATGAAAAACTCTTGTTTTGGAACATTTCATTTTGTATGCACATAAATACACAAAACCATGTATTTTATAATTTAGACAGACCATTTCGTCCACAGAATTATGCAGGTGACTAGGTTCGGATTGGTTATCAGGAGTATTGGGAGAAATTCCATTGAACTAGCAACTCATTGGCCTTCTGCTCCTTCTTATTTTTATTTATTTATTATTAGTTTATGTTCTTATTGCCTGCCTGAAGCAACCAAGTGATTTTTTCCAAAAATTAAATTTTCTAAATTCGGCATTTAGTTTTAAATTGATAATAAATTATCCACTAGTCTTGACTTGACAGCATCAATTACCACAAAATCAAATTATTTGCAAAAACAAGCAAATTAAATACAAAGCACTTTAACAAAAGAAAAACCCTCAGTGTAATGCCTTGTCTCATTGATGTCCACTTCATTATTGTTAACGCAATGGAACGAGGGAATTTATTTTTTGTGGTAACTGATGGCATGCTACATATAGGGTTTAAATTATACTGAACCAATCTTTCAAGCTTTGGACCAAGAAAATTCTGCGGAAATGACCCGGCCCCAAAATTAAAATGGTTCAATTTTTAGATCAAGCGCATAAAACATGATCTCATTACATGCTTCTAAACCAAGAGCTAAATTTACTGAAACAGACTCATTCTGTTTGATGGCAGCAATGCTAAAAGCTGTTTTGGCATATGAATTAAAGATCAGAGCCCTGACGTTTGAAAGCACTCCAGTGAGGAATACGACAACACGGATCACGTAAAAGTGTCAACCATGTATCCGCAATTCAAGCAAATAACTGAACTCTAGTAGGGTGGAGTCCATATGGATGAGCTCTGGAAATTAGTGTGGCCTGTCAGAAATTGGGAGATTTAGTGCAAACTTCCTCAAAAGACCTAATTTCCCAAATATCCTCTCCACCTTTGAAGCATCTTATTAAAGCGTAAGGCGATATTAGCCGGGGTGACAGGGGGAAAAAAAAGGATAAGCCAAAATCTCCTAAACTGAAAATCCATCCCGTAACCGAGATTTCATAGCTTTTAATGCCAGTTAAGATTTTACATAAATGCAAGAATGGGTCATCTTCGTCTAGACGGGGCTTTGGAATTCCCCAAAAAACTATTTGAAACGCAGCCCTAGTGAGTGTCCTCCATTTCCAAAATTTTCTTCTGAGCTATTGGTCTCCATTGACCAATAACAATTACACCATTTAAGTTCTGCATGGATCTTTTAGCTCTGTTCAGTTCAATTCAATTTCTTTTTGTTCACATCTCCGATCCTCCCTGATCCCCTGTTTTGGCTCTTTTCTTTCTCTCTTTAATATCTTAGGATGTTTAATATAAATCTAAGAGTCACTAACAAAGTGGTTGATTAAAACCCAGCCCTTTTGTCCCACCACACACTGTTTCAATAGCAAAAGTGCTGACTAATTAGGTGAGTTGTGCAGTTCATTGTTAGACCTAGTACACATTTTCTCACACTAGTGTGTGTGTGTGTGTCTGGGTGAAGGAGTGTAGCTTGCATTCTAATTGGCACACAACCCTCCCTTGTCATCCTTCTCTGTGAGCAGACAGGATGAGGTATCATATTTAAACATCCCTTGCCAAATTTATTTTCATTTGTTGTTTAACAACGCGTGCGACTGAGCCGAATCCATCCCACCGGGACAATAAAAGGAGCCAAGTTATCAAAAACCAGATGTTGTTGTATCAGCCCACTCTGAGTGAGAAAAAAATATATAAAAAACACAGAAAGAGAGACAGTGCTAAATAGACAGATCCTCCTGAGTGCTAAAAAAGGAATGAGGTGTTATGGGAATAAATCCCACTGGAGTTCCCTTGGTTTCTTTTGTGCACAAGCTAACAAGTCAGAAGGGCTTCAAGTAATGCTGACTCAGTGGATACATCAAATTTGTGCAAAGATAAAGACTGAAAGAGAAAGACAGGTGTGGTTAACACAGCTGCTGCCCTCTAATGGCTCATCCACTTATCTGTGCAGATAGCCTGTTCATTCGCTTCTCAGAGATTTATATTGAATTACCAATTTAAGAGAAAAAGTCCTTTTCCATTATATTGTTTTTTGTTCCTTATAATGCCTTATATATAGGCTACAATTTGAGGTAGTTACACTTTGATTTCATGCTTTTCTTCACCCTAGTACCAATTTTATCATATTACCATATCATCAGAGAGAAGTCTGTCATTTCACTTGAAGAACGAGTTATGGCATTTTGATAAAAATAGGTAAATAAATAATAAAAAATGTAACTTTTAAACTTCTGCAAGGATGAAAAGTTAGCAATAAAGATCAATAACATGCATTTAAATAATGCGGATTTCCATATTATGTATGGGTATGCACAGGTAAACTACACAATTACCCAAAATTATCCAAGAAAAGATAGCTAAATTTCTAGATTGCTATGGTTTTTAAGGCTTTTTAAGTGTTTATATGCATAGCTATGTGGCTGCTAGGTTTACTGGCCTACGTATACTCATCAAAATTTAGATCAGAAGTTCAAAATCAAAGTTAGTTCAAAAAATAAAGGAAAAGACCATATATTCACACTATGGAACCCTCCACTAAACTCTAGCTACATCTACTTATGTGTAGACAGGTCAAAACTCACCTTCCTGGGCTGGAAGTCATACTTCACACAGTGTTGAAAGCCTTTCCCCTTCGACTTCAGTGATGTCACAATTAAACAGTTCCCCACAAAGTGCGCTGAGTAGCCCATCCCTTGCTGGTTCGAAAAACTAGGGGGACAGGCAAAAGAGAAAGTCACAGATGGAGTTTTGGCTCTTTGCCACCGTCACCTTTGGTTTGCTTAGTTGGGAACACTTAATTTCTGGCAATATTGTCAGCTTGATTGCACAGACACTATTGGAAGAGAGCTGAACTGGATGAGGACATGACTGAATCATCAATAAACTGACTTTAACTGAAAAATTGACTATTGTTAATGTAATCTTGCATTATTGACAAACTATTTTCCTGTTTGACACTGTAAAGCTGCTTTGACACAATCAGTATTGTATAAAGCACTATATAAATAAAGGTGACTTGACAAAACACTGATTTTATTGAAAAAAAAAAAAGTATTGTAAATGTAAACAACGGCTTTACAAAACAATAAATTGTAAGAAAAGGCAATATGAAACAATATTTTAACATTTTTAATCATAACTTCACAGACTTTTCAAATTCTATTTACAACATTTCCCCTGCCTCAAATTTAAGCACTTTGTTATTCAGGCCATGCTACGGAACAATCTGATTTCAACATTTTCCGAGAAAAATAAAAATAAAAATTCATAGCACTCTTATAAGTCAGATGTGAAAACTCCAAAAATGTCAGGCTTTATTCTTGGCGGGAAAACGAATATGGCTGACTGAGTCATTGGCAGCAGAGATTGCTGGGAGCGCTGGCTGCTGTCGATAAGGTGACTGGCTATCAGTCGGGCCTCAAAGCAGTGCTGCTTCTCTCGCTCTGTTCCTACACGACTACATAATGCTATGCTGAACTCATCACGGTAACATAAAAATGGGAAACAGGATTACATGCAGATTTACGCGAGGTCAGTGGCCCTCAGACTTCTCAAGTGGTAATATGTACCTTCAGTGTCTCCTCCCTCCCTACTGTGGAAAAACTGCTTACCAAACAAGGAGGATGTTATTTATTTTTTGTTGTAAATATTCATAAAGACTTCCTGGTGATAACGCCGTTGCCACGGTGATGTTGTAAAACCATTCAAAATCCACATTATCACCTGAGGTGCACTGCTTCTGATTATATATTCAGATAATGTAATAATAATAATGATAATAAGTACAAAAATCACTAAGTCTTATAAGATCCGCCATCCTGTGATATTCATGGAAAACAAAAATGGTCATTAATAAAAAATGACATACATGTACATACACAATTATGTGTGTATATGCAAATTAATTCCTTTTGAAAAACTGCTGCTACAGCCGTGCAGTTATTAATTTTATTATAAGCATATGACTTATTACATGTAATCATTCAGTGTGTCCTTAAGGCAAATATATTCAAGTCATACATTTACAGTACGCTCTTTCCTGGGAATCAAACTCATGACCTTGACACAGTTATCTGCATGTTGAGCTACAGGAAACGAGCGTGTTAAATTAAATTACATCTATGTATACTAATAACTCATTCTACTGGACTTGTCTGCAACCTTCAACACAGTAAATCAACCAATCATCCTATCTGTTTTCTTGACAGAGAGCATAATGGATACTGCACTCCACAAGTACTGAAGGTCCTTCAGGGTATCTTGAAGGGGATTACGAGTGTTTTTGTGCAAGAAAACCTGACTAACATCAAAACCAATGCTACAGAAGTGTAGAATATGGCAATAAAGTTTAGCACTGACATTAAATTAAAGGTCAAAACTAACAAGGATCCTCAAGGCTAATCTGCAAGGCATCTCCTATTTACAACACTGGTTTATTTTCAAAAACAACCAGAGGTTCTTCAGAAAATCTTTTATGATATTTAGGAATTTTGTGAATTTATCTAGTTTGCCCTCTGGTACGGCAGGCTTTTCTTGGTAACTGGAAAATAGGGCAGGGCTCATAACTCCTAAATTAGCAGTCTCTTCTTGTGGGCCAGCCCTGTAGAGACACTTACCACTTCAAACAGAAATGGTAATATAATATTTCATATGCACAGATCTCCCGTGTTTCCACCACGCGGAGAAGCTTGAGGCTCACAGGTGTTGGTCTAGGTCGCTCAGAGCTTCTGCTCTGAAATCAGTCCTGGCATTTATATTTGAATATTTGAAAAAAAAAAAGCCATAGCATTACCTCTGCACTTCCTTAATGCGTCACACACATTATACTCACCAGTATAAGTATGGTTTATCCTTGTCTACATTGATATTATTGAGTGGGTCCATTCGGAACCAAGTGTTGAGAGTGAATCCATTCTGGTAAGGCCACTTAGCAATGGGCGGCAAAGCAATGGCCTGGGGGTGGGGGGGTGCAAAACACAAGCAAATTAGCAGTTGCACATTTGCAGAATCACAAATACAACATTTGCAGAACAAGCTCATATATAATAAACTAACCACTTTGTTCAAATCTGACCTTGGTGCAGTGGTTAATAGGGCTTGGGCGTCGTGACGTCATTATTGGCATGGCCGCCATGCTGATGGCCTCCTTTACTGCTACTCGGAATACTGCGCAGTGTTTAGACATACTCCCTCTCAGCCGTGTGTCTTAATTTGATTAATTAAAAATCTATTTCAACCATGGTAAAAACCGTTGCTGTATTGTGGGGTGTAATAGCGCAACACATAATCGCCCTTTGAAAAAAAAATGGATTAACTTGCCACTGCTTTCCTGCTTGGAGGCGCGACCACGGAGACCAAGTGAGGTATAATATCTGAATATTAATTTATATAGCTTAAGTAAACACTGAAAATAAGGGAAATTTCCTGGGCTACTCATCCAAACAACCGGAAAATTTCTACATTCATCTTTCTGTTGCTGTCCCTCTGCTGACAGCAAAAATTCGTACTACAAAACTGCTGCATTAACTAAGCGAGATTGTGAAGCTATGTCTAACGTGACTTTGCTTACATTGGTGTGAAAATCGTGCTCTCACAACAACCACGCTGTTATCTTAAAAAGGCCAATATCACGCTAAGGTTGCTGACAGGTCCGATGGACAGGGCCAGACTAACGGGATATTTTACAGGAAAATACTACAACGGGAAGACAGCGGGAAAAGAGCTCAAATACATGAGAACCCCGGAAAAAAACCGGGAGGGTTGACAGCTACTAACTAAACTTTTGAAACACATAAGTTAGTTAAAAGTACATGTGAATGGTTGTTAGCACTAACGGTTACTAAACTTGCAACTAGGCGGAGTGCAGTTTACCTTTGTCCGGATTACTGTATACTGTTTGCCGGCTTTATGATCTGCAGCTCCTTAACCATCCATTTGTGAACTGCACATGAGACTCCAATGACTTGTAGCTTCGGAACTGTTCTGAAGTGTAGGCGCTCACAAAACAAACAAGGTAGACGAAGATATCTGTAATGCGAAAGTGCGGCAGCAACTCGTCGTCGGTGCTCTTTGTTGGGATTTTCATATTGATCCAAACCGTTAATAGTGCCGATTTTGTCCACATACCGATCCCTGGCATCCCTACTTAGCGTATCCCTGTAAATCCCACAACCTTTTCGCGATTTTAACATATTTTTTCTTTCTCCCAACTCTGTTTCATCTCGTTCGACTTGCTGTATGTTTACATTCACGACGCCATCAACATGGCCGCCATGTCCCAGAATGCAACGCGGCGCCCAAGCCCTATACCACAATTTGCATTCTATTAACAGCATTTGCAGCATAGCGTTGATTACCACAGACAATATGTTCAGATAATTTGAGATAATAACTCTCTTAGCTTGTACAAAAACATTTATGCCCTTACAGTGGGATGGCTATGGGGGTAGAGGGCAGAAATGTGAAGCTTGTATTTGTAACATGAATTATTCAGTAAAAATTGTTACTATTTAAATGTATGAATAAATATATAATTTAGATACACTAGGCTGCTAAAATCTTTAAATGTTTTGAAAATCAAGATCGTGTTTTTTTATCAAAATACAGAAAAACAGTGAAATATTATGACAATTTAAAATAACTGTTTTCTATTTTAATATTTTTAAAAATGTGATTTATTCATGTGATAGCAAAGCTGAATTTTCAGCATCATTACACCAGCCTTCAGTGTCCCTTGATCCTTCAGAAATCATTCTAATATGCTGATTTGGTGCTCAAGAATCATTTATATCATTATAAATGTTTGAAATCAGGTGTGCTGTTTAATATAGTTTTTTTTTTTTTCCAGGATTCTTTGGTAAATAGTAAGTTCAAAGGAACAGTACTTATTTTGAAATATAAATCTCTTGTAACATTATAAACATCTTTACTGTCACTTTTGAATGAAATCAACTGAAAAGAAAAGGCCTTTGCAGAACAATTTCTTCTCGCAAAAAATCTCACAAACAAACAAATTCATAATAACCTGGCAAAGTGTAGAAAAAATGTAGAATAGTCTCTTTAAGATATAAATGGCATATGATAAGTGATTATTATTATTGTTGTTGGTGGGGTATTCTATATTTCTGAACACTATTCTCATGCTCACACCAATATAAAGTCTGGAATGATTATATGAAAGCTTTATTGTAAAAAAGTGTGGGAGGTTCTCACCGCCGCACTGCGTCCTGGGAAGTTAAAGAACGTGTCAGGGCCGTGCCGCTGAGGGATCTGATTCAGCACTGATAGGAGCTTAATGGCGTGTCTTGGCTATAGGCACAGGACACATGAAGGAAGGAAACAATTAAGAGAGGAAATTGTAATTAGTGAGAGAGCGGGATGAAAGGAAATGGGTTATAATGAGAGAAGACTTTGAGAACAGAGGTAAAGATATATATTTTCATGAGTCAAAAATGTCAAAAATAAATTATTATTAATAGCAACCATTATCAACAACCTAACAAACCAACCAACCACTACTTGAGCCAATCAATAACCTGTCCATCAGCCTCAACCACGGCAGCACAGTTGAAATCGATGCACGGCAAACCACAAACTGAGGTGTCTGTGGGGAGGGCTGATGGACAGGAGATCATTGGCTCGGCTTGTTGGAGGCTCTAGATAAAGATCTGCAGATATGAGCTTCAAAACATATTTCAAAGTATTCAACATTCAAAGTAGTCCCATCCTCTTAACGTTAGCAGCTCCTTGAAGCCAAATTTTCCCTCCCGGCAACAGCATGCAGTCAGTGGAAAAGGGGCAGGAGTCTGTGGTGCAAGAAAAAACTCACCCACATGCCTCCGTCGCCCCTCAGCATGCTGAACAACAACTTCAGTTCCTTGACTGTGATACTATAGCTGGCCAAAACCCCCAGCATGTCCACTAAGAGATCTGAGGAAGACAGAAAGAAGAAAACAAAATGACTCAGCATTATCGGTGCACAGAATTGCCGACTCATGAGGATGATGTCAACTTGGGGCAAGAAGCCAATCGTTATCTTTCTGCTGGAACATTATCTACCGCATGTTCTCCTGAGGCTCCTTTAATCATCAGAAACACAAGTCTATTCATTCACATATTGGCTGTAATGGCTTGGTGTCAAAACCGTCTGCTGGTGAAATTTGTGAAACATCTGCGTTATGAATTTAGAAGCTCTTTTAAGTGCTGTGCAAGACATGAAATAATCTAATTTCGACGAAAAATAACAACCCCTCAGCAGTGATGTTTGCCGTGGCATAATATCATTGTAATTTGATTTTCCAAATAACCCCGTTATACGCCTTTCACTCAAAGGCCACAAAATTTGGTCAAAAATGGACAGAAGCTGGAAGCGTACGAGAACTAATAGTCTGATTAGCAGCGGCATTTCCTAACATGCGGATCTGTCTAAAGAACGGTAAGAGAGAAGCTTTCTCCCAAATGTGCTCACAGAGCCAATTTTACACATTACCCCTGCAATAAACGACAGCCATGGTCCACTGATTGTAATTACACAGAAATATTGGACACAGAATGCACAATGAGGGGTTTAGTGAGACAGTGAAACCTATTTTTGCGAAATGTAACGGAGCCAAATCATAGAGGATTGGAACATATGGACGGGAATGTGATACAACAAAGATTACAGTTTATTTGAATTTACAATTTATTTTTATTTGACTTTTCACACCATGTTGGGAACCCGCACTTGAAACCTCGCTACGCTTTACTTTAGAGCTCACCTGCAATCATGTCATCGACGGAGCTCATCTTTTGCAGCACCTGCTGGATGAGCCCGCACCTCGGTGCTGGTCTGTAGGTTGCGAACGCTCTTCCGCAGGATAGCTGTGAACATGCTCCAGATCTCCGCCTGGCAGGTGACATCACAGTGCTCCAGCAGCTCCACCATGCAGGCAATGCTTTCCGCGTCTGGATGATAAAGTTCATCTCCAGGTCAAACTCTCCACCCACCAGCTGAGAAAAGAAAGACAGAGCCAGTGTTAGTCACAAATGAAATTACTGAGGAAAAATGTTCATTGACGAACGATATATTTTCAATCAACCGCAATGAAAAATTAAAAATAAACATCACAGTGAGATCATGGTTAAACTAAATTTCTATAAAATATATTGTTGCCAAAATATAAGGGAAAAAAAGGTAAGTTTTGAGGTGTTTAATGTAATTTAAGTCAGAGTAAAATTGCCTTAATTGATGAATACAATATTGACTCAAAGACAAGAACTAAAATGAATGGACGGATGGATGGCAATAGTTCATGTTTATTTATAGAGCATTTTATAGACATCTTAAAAACAGCCTTTTAGTAATAAACAGGAAAAACAGCATCAGCGACACAAAATTGCAATTAGAGAATAAATGAATTTGAACAGAAAAGGCAATTGGGGAAAGGTCTTGTGAGTGCAGTGAATGTGGGAAGAAAAGCAAAAAAAATAAAATAATAATAATAGCAATTTACAGAGAGAATTCTTAAAGTAGCAGTTTTTGAGGTTGTGTCCGTGGAGAGCAGCACTCTCAGCCTGACAAACAATGATTGCGATTTGAAAGGGTCATTTAATGCTGGGGTAGAAAGAACATAATGACCTCACACACTCACGTACCCTCTACCTCTCAAACAACACACTGGAGAGGAAAGGAATGGACAAACCAATCAGAGATTGTTCCATGCTCTGCAGCAAGCAATAATCAATGGCATCAGTCTTGGAGTTCAACAGGCATGAAATTGGCCAGCTCATGGCCATGCAAATCCCAAACCTCCAAGTAAACAAGCAGGTGATTTGGAAAACAAAGGCTAAAATGCCTGTAAACTACATTTCGGTGAGAAGGTGAGGTGCAGAACTTCCTTAAGAATGTGCTGGCAGAACTATTGATTTTCACACTTCATCCAATACAGTCAGATTGGGAACGCTCTTGCACTTTAGAACCTTTTGTAATTGGGCCGTCGATAACCTTAGCACATGTAATCTCCCTGTGCCACTCACCCTGATTATTTCTAATATCCACGTGAGGACCTTAAACATGACTTTACCATTATCGAGTAAAAGCAGCATTCTTCAATTTCATTCAAACCATCAGGATCACATTGTGAGATCCACTACTGCTTTTATGCACTACATACTAGCCTAAAGAAGTTTTCTATGCAAGTATGTGAATGCTTCAAGCAATGCAAATTTGATTTCATGCATCACTGTGCTCAGACGTGTCCTAATGCATTAATTATGTTGTATTCTCAGTGCCGCAGGGTTTGTCAGCATTAGCATTAACTAACTTCTATGGTCATTTTTTCTCCTTCAGGACAACAACTGTTATGGAGAAGCAGAATCTTGCTAGTTAACTTTAGTTCACATGTTCACTGGACACTTCTGATGGTAACTAGGTTTCTATCTGTGAGATAGGATTTGTTCGCAGGTGTTTCCGTGGTATCATTCCATTAAACTATTAACAATCCATATAGTGCAAACAGAAGGACAGCAGGAATGACAATCCTATTGATCTGTCACGGTTCTTCACTCACAGAGCCCTTTAGCGAATAGATGATTAATTACGAGATGTTTACTCATCAATAATTGCCTTTAAAACCCAGAGAGATCATGGGTAGTTTTAATGAACAACCAAAAAACGTAGCTAAGCTTTCAAGCAAATGGTTTTCTAAAAGATAAGCACAATAAACACGTTTTTTGCATGTGGAAAATTTACAACGTTAGCCAGCCCAGCATAAAGTCTTTGTGAAATGCTGATAACTACACACACTAAGATTTTTGTACATAATCAGTACACTTCACACAAGGATGCAGTATAACAAGAATAGACTTGTTTACTTCCTACACATGACACTTATGGGATAAAACAGACTTGCACAAACACAAAAAGACGAAGGATAATACTAGAGTTTCTTTCTGACCCTTGAACACTGACAGTGGTGTCAAACACTATTTTTAAACAACAGCAGAATGCAGGAGCTGTAACAAAGAGATCAGACAGAGCACGGTACAGCCTCCAGCACAGTAGCTCACAATCTCCTCAACACTTCGCTCATGTTTTATTACAGTGGGAACAGACTTTATCTGTTGAAGTTAATCATGGCAGATATGGCGGATGGGATCGGGAAACAATCTGAGCCAGATGCGCTACACACCAGGTCACATCTCTGACCGATGTGTCGATTTTATCTAGAAATTTAATTTTTAGAACATTTGCTCATCTGCAATACAGCGCCAATGCATTCCCTGCCTGATGTTCGAAAGTCGTTCAGCAGATGCTCCGAGACATTAATCATTACATAAGTTTCTCTTGAATTTTTTTTTTTTTTTTTTAAATGTTAAAAAATAAATGATCAAAACTCTCTAGGGCTCCGGCCCTCCAGGAATTGAGTTTTGACACCCCTAACTTAAGGCAACTTTGTACAACAATGGACAAATTGAAATATTTGACATTTTCATGCAGGAAAAAAAAATATTTATTGAAAACAAATTTCTTTAACCAAATACTAGGACAAACATATTTTATCTAGTTTTTAAACACCAAAAGGCAAAACATAATATATATTACAATATGTTTTAGATGTCTCATATTTATCCCAAGATGTACAGTCAACGATGTGCTAACAGGGAAAGGCTGATGTTCAGCCCCCAGAGAATAACAACCGCTTTAGCTGTATGCTAATATTATGACATGCTAACTGAATGTCAGAGATTACACTCCGTGCAGCACTAAAGCAGTTAGCAACAAATTATTTTTCCACAGGGCCCCCTTCCTCTACTCCCACCCACTCCAAATAATCAATTACTATCCAGACATACAGTTGTGTTTGGAAGCCAGCTAATTCATCTCGAAATGAAACACGCCACAAGCCCAATAATTAAAGGGGGATAGTGTGATTTGCACCGAGTTTTTTTTTTATTTCTCCGAGCTGTTCTTAAGTGCTAAATTACTCAACAGATAACGCAATGAATGTAGTAAACCACACGCCAGCGACAGATGAACATCTCTGGGTTGGTGCTTAAACAGTTGATTGATTTTTCTTCATGTTGGGGGGTTTGAAGGGATGCTTTTTGGGGAACATTTGTATTTTATGTGGTAGAGAACAAATTATTCAAAGAACGAAACGCTTAAAAGTGAACTAATCGCATACTTGCCCATGCATTCATGCAAAAAGCAGGGCCAGTTCACGAGCATCGATCGCCGCCATACAGAATCCATTAGCCAAAATTAGGCCAAAACCTTAAAGTAGTGAGCTGCCACGGGTAGAATTAATTCTCCTCCTATTTCAATGTACTCATTTCTCCTGGTGTATCGGAAGATTTAAAAATTACTGTATTAAAAACTACCGACACCAATCTTTAATTAGACACTGTGATTACCACACTGACGAATACAAATATAGAAGGGGCAACTGTGAGGGACTGAAAATAAACTTATGCTACAAAGCCTAACATATCAATGTTGGCTGGCAACCATCTATTCTACAATCCACCATGATGTCCAAGTCCATTTTGAGAATGTGATTGCCATGCTAAACATATGACATGGCAGCCAAGAAAGGAGAGCAGGTACAGATCAAGACTGAAGAACAGAGTGCCCACTGTGTACAACTGGAGAAATTGGCTGTAGAAGATATGTGGGTCTTGAGCTAGTGCAAGAATGTTTAACCGTGACACTGGATATGACGCAAACACAGAGCAATCTGACGAGAGGGAGCCAGATCCGGGAGAAACATAGGCCGCCCCACAACCAGTCCTCCACTAATTCTTAACACAAAGCCTTATAATCTCACATAAAGGACACACTGCTCTACTGTGAAGAAGACCAGGATCTATAACCTTGAAAAAAGTCACCCAATTGAAGCACTTATCAAATAGTGGGCAACGAAGAAAAATGTCTTTGGATATAAACTAACGTTCAATATTTTTGGGGTTAGTAAGAAGACATTCATCGGCCATGTAACTTCCATGATTGCATCATTCTTTCACTTTTACCACTGTTACAAGCATTTCATCATATGAATAGACAAACCAAGCGCATTGTTCTGTTAAATAAAGAAATAAAACAGGAAAATGCACGCATGGTACTACTGTTTTGAAAAACTTCTGAACGTTTCTGATATATTGATGGCGTATGCATGAAGCTCTTAATTTCAGCATAGCTTCTAACTCTCGCCTTGCTTATGAAAGCTTTTGAGAGATTTGTGGTTCTTACCAACAATATTGCTGCCATCTGCTTTCTTGAGGCAGGACTGTCCCGGCTCACACCCAGCACCAACACAACCGCTGCAATTAGCACTGCGGTCTGTGGAAGAGAGGCATAAACTGCCCGCAGCACTGGCAGGGACAGCCTCACTTCACAGTTGGCCAGGCTGTTGAGCACACTCTGCTTTCTTCTGACAGTGAATGATGTTCACCAGAGCTAACAGCACCAAGGTTCCCTCGAGTGCATGAGGCAAGCCTCACTATTACAATCACTCAAAATTAGGTCACTCAGATTCATCATATAACTCAACCCAGTCAAATTTACATTGGAGGGATCCAAGCCATTTCTAGGGACCAGAATATCATATAATGAGACTGCAGCATGCAACCATTTAGCAATCAAATCTCAATATTTACATTATTAACTTTCAATATTCCAAACTTACAACTGAACATTTTCAGATGCAGTATTTAAGAATCTTTGACAAGAAAAAAAAAATGTAATGGGCAGTTACGTAAGTGTATTGCATCCTGATGACTCCTGGAGTTTACTTTATCACCGTACACTCAGAAAACCTGTGAGGAAACCTGTTCCAATAGACCACTGAGCAAGTTTAATTATGCACTTGCTAGCCTAGCAATCCTCTCACAAAGGCCTGAGCCAAAAGAGGCGAAGGCGGCAACTGGCACAGGCTCCTCCAGGGTTTGGCATTTGAAGTTCTGCGTCGTGTAGTCTCTGGAAACACTGCAGTCTCCTGCCGTTAGACTGAGCAAGGAACGGGATTCTGTGACCATTACTGAGAAAACACTACCTCTGACATTTCACTTAGGACATATCTAAATTTACTCAGTGATTTTTTAGATCACTGAGATACTATTATATTTTTTTTAGAATATTTTGAATTAGTCTTAGTTTTACATATTATGTTGTGCTTTTTTTAAATAATTTTCTAAATGAGATATATATATCTATATATATATATATAATATATATATATATACACCCACACACACATATATACCGTACACAAAACATGTGTACAGTATATATATAACGTCATTGTTACTTAAATTTACTTTTAAAATTCAAGTTACACTATCATGCAAATGAGAAATACTGCCCATATGTGTGTGTGATGTGTGTGTGTGTGTTTGGACATATCAAGGACACAGCTTTGTGTATACTGACAGTGGTCTGACAACAGGTATTACAAGGAGAGGGGTGATGTTATGAGGGACATAACCCCATGTCCCCATTTTTCAAAACGCTTATAAACCATAGCAGAAGGAGTTTTTTTTTTTTTTTTTTTTTGAGAAATTAA